>NW_022436945.1:7269105-7802424 GCF_009761245.1 Sapajus apella
CTCTCTCTCTCTCTCTCTCTCTCTCTCTCTCTCTCTCTCTCTCTCTCCTTCACTTACTGCCATCAGTTTTCGCCTTCCAGCACCACTGTTAGCCTAATTCACAGTCTTGAGGCAATAAGTGACTCTGGCCTCCTGACACCTGGTTCAGCTTCTGGGCTAATCCTCTCTCAGGCTGCCTTCTCCTATGACTCTCCTGCTTCCTTCTCCGGATCTGTTCCCTTTGCCTGCCCTTTGGCTGCGTTCTGTTGGAGGCCATAGGCTCTTCCTACTCTACACAGTCCTCACAGGGACACTCCAGCTGGCATGTGTGCCTGATGGCTCCCATCTCTCTCCTGAGCCCCAGCCTCTGTGTACCCACGTGGCTGCTAGATAGCTCTAGCCAGCTGCTTACTCATTCTTTCAATTAGTAATTAATGGGAGCTTACTCTGTGCCAGTGGGGGACAAACATAAAATGTTCCCAAATATAATCTTGAGGGTGGTTTAAGGTCTAAACTTACTTTTACCCTCAACTGCTTCTCCTTCGTATATGTCATCATTCGTGAAGCCCAGTCCTCCCAGCTCTGCGATATTCAGCTCCATCATCTCCTTCCAGGCCAGGCCAGGAAGCTCTCCTCTGGCCTCCCACATAGCCATTATCCCTCTTTTCATGGCACCCACACACTGTTGTTTTGACTTTTTTGTTTGTTTGTTTTTGAGACAGAGTCTTGCTCTGTTGCCAGGCTGGAGTGCAGTGGCGTAATCTCAGCTCACTGCAACCTCCAACTCCCTGATTCAAGCAATTCTCCTGCCTCAGCCTCCTGAGTAGCTGGGATTATAGGCACGTGCCACCATGCCCAGCTAATTTTTGTATTTTTGGTTGAGACAGGTTTTTACCATGTTGGTCAGGATGGTCTCTATCTCCTGACCTCGTGATCCACCCGCCTCAGTCTCCCAAAGTGCTGGGATTACAGGCGTGAGCCACCATGTCCAGCCTATTTTAACTTTTTAAAAACATTTAAGCTTTAAAAAAAAAATCTCAGTTATATGTGCATAAATTAACAATCAGCAGCCCACAGCCTGTTTTCCAGAAGGCAGCCACTTTCAACCCTTAGCTGATTCATCTGATTACTTATGTCTCAAAATAACAGCTTATATTGCCACTTGATTTTTCACTTTTAGGTCTTGTCTTTGACTTATTACCAGTGAGTTAAATAATCTGTTTATGTGTCTGTTTCTCCTACTGGCCTGTAGGCCCTCGGGTGGCTTCAGCACACCTGATGGTGCTCACTAGTTCAGTAAACGATGAATTAATGAGTGAGTGGGTAAATAATGAATGAATGAATGTGGTCACGTTGTCTCAGGATTTCAGTGATACAGGTCCAGTCATGTGTTTCTATCACATTGAAGTGACCAGCCTCAAGAGAACCCTTTCACCCTAATCAACCCACAAAGCCTGTAATTATAGTTTGATGATTTTACTAAAATACCCTACAGATTTGTGAAACTGCTTCACAGCATTCCTGGTTTCTTTTATAGTTATAAAATAAATCTTTTAATGAATGTACACAATTCTGAAACCTATTTTATAGTTTCATGTTTTAGAGTAACAGGTTAGAACAACTCTTCCTTCATGCATTGAGCATCTCAATGCTGACTTTCCCAGAACCTACCTCATCCAGAACCTACCTCATCCAGTCTTCCAACTGTCATACCTGTTTCTTCTCTAGGCCAGCATTGAAACAGGGGACCGTGTCTGGAGAATGCCTCTCTTTGAACATTATACAAGACAGGTTGTAGATTGCCAGCTTGCTGATGTTAACAACATTGGAAAATACAGGTATGTAAGATAAGCTAAATGTACATTTACACAGTCATCCTTGATTGCCAAAATTTTCCATTTTATCCCCTTATAAAAGGTTTAACTATTTAATTTCCTATTGGTGTAGTGTTTGTAAGGTTTTTAATGTCTTGAATTTCAAGCATTTCTTCAACCAGGTCTCAAAATTTGCATGTTTCCAATCTAAAGGTAATTTTAAGTGAATGGTAAGGGTAAGAGACGGAAAATATGGGAGTTCATTACCATAGCAAAAAGGAATCTAGAATTTATCCTTTACTGCTTAAAGCAATATCTGAAAATAAATATTCTGAAAGTGATGTGAGTTAGCATCTTAATAGGTCCTATAAGCTTGACTTTTGTTCTACAGAATGTACTTACCAAGAATGTGGGATCTCTGTGCACATTTACATGGGGTTATAAAGTCCTTTTTGTCGTTCTCTTCAGGTCTGCGGGAGCATGTACAGCTGCGGCGTTCCTGAAAGAATTCGTGACTCATCCCAAGTGGGCACACTTAGACATAGCAGGCGTGATGACCAACAAAGATGAGGTTCCCTATCTACGGAAAGGCATGACCGGGAGGCCCACAAGGACTCTCATCGAGTTCTTACTTCGTTTCAGTCAAGACAATGCTTAATTCAGATACTCAAAAGTGTCTTCACTTTCTGTCTTAAATTGGACAGTTGAACTTAAAATGAAAATCTTTCAGAGGAGATAAAGGATGGTATTTTAAAATGTAGGACACAATGAAATTTGTATGCCTTGATTCTTTTTTCATTTTACACAAAGATTTATAAAGTTAATCTTACTTGGCAAGGATTTTTAAGATATTCTATAAATGACTAAAATCTTTAGAACTTCCGAATCACTTTTCAGAGTATATCTTTTTAATTGAGAAGCAAAATTGTACTTCAGATTTGCGACGCTAAGAACACGAGCAAACTGAAAGTTACTATGCACTTGTCAGAAACAATAAATCCAACTTTTTGTGCTCTGTGATATGGCTCTTTTACTTACATACTGCCACAAACCAGTAACTTATTACTATAATATCATTTGTCTCTGTAGCCATGTTATATGAACTGCCTGATTAAATTGGGGCACAGTGCTTTATGCATTTTCTCAATGTTCATCATCCCTTAAGGGTACTCAATGATCGAGCTCATCAGTTTGTGTAATAGTGACTTGACACATGATTTCCAAAATGAATCAGTCAGAATAACATTAACTAACCATTGACTTGCCAGCTGCCAGGCACTGTCCTCAGCGTTTTCAGGTATTAAATTATTGAGTCCTACCCAATGAAACAGGTACTTTTATTACCTTCATGTGATAGATGAGGAACATGAGGCACAAGAGGTTTAATAACATGCCACTGATGTCACAAAACAAGTAACTGGTAGCTCAGAGTTCAAGCCAGATGGTCTGATTGCTGCATTGGTATACCGCAATGCGCTTTTTCAGTTAAGTGACTTGAACGGGTATAGAATTTATTTGAAATACTTAAGTAAGAAACATGACCATAGGCCAGGCATAGTGGCTCATGCTGTAATCCTAGCATTTTGAGAGGCCAAGGCCATAGGATTGCTTGAGACCAGGAGTTTGAGACCAGTTTGGGCAACACCATTAGAGCCTTGTCTTTGATTAAATTTATTAAAGAAACAAGCCAGCAACAGTGTGTTGAAACAAGACCATAAAAGGGATTGCCAGCTGAGTCCAGCTACTCAGGAGGCTGAGGTGGGAAGAGCGCTTGAGCATGGACGTCAAGGCTGCAGTGAGCCCTGATCATGCCACTGCATTCCAGCCTGGGCAACAGAGCAAGCACCTGTCTCAAAAAGGTATGGGGTGGGGATGCAGTGGCTCATGCCTATAATCTCAGCACTCTGGGAGGTCATGACAGGAGGATAACTTGGAGCCCAGGAGTTTGAGACTAGCCTGGACAACATAGTGAGACACTGTCTCCATGAAAAATTTTAAAAAATAAGCTGGGTGTGGTGGTGTACCTGTAGTCCCAGCTGCTCAGAAGGCTGGAGCAGGAATATTGCTTGAGCCCGGGAGTTTGAGGCTGCAGTGCTCTAGCTGGGGCAATAAAGTAAGACCCCCATCTCTTAAAAAAAAAAAAGAGACTGTCAATGGGTCAAACTGTTTGCTCACCTCCTGAGACTATAACCAATCAACATAATTGCATCAGTGCAGACTTAGAACAAAGCTCTCCTTTTTTACTTTTATATCTGATGAATCAAATTATCCATCAATGGGATCTGTGGCCCTTTTTTTTTTTAACTTTGAAAATGTTTGTCAGGAAAAGCTCTTTGTTACTGTTAATTTTAATATTTAAGAAATTTGACATGTAAGAAAACATTGTATCTAAACTGGTTTACAGAGGGAACGGAAATGGGTATGCATGTTTGGTACTTATTAGAATTAAAGAAAACCTGGTGAGTGTAGTAAGTAAACACAGGTTTCCCTGGTTATCCATGTTCAGAAGTCACTTCATCAGGAAAGATGGAATTAGAGGGTTGGAATTACAGACTTTTGAAGGAAACTGAATACAGATTTATTCTGAGTGATACAGAGCCTCAGTAGGGCTTTGATAGAATTTTTTTTTTTTTTAGACAGTTTCACTCTGTCACCCAGGCTGGAGTGCAGTAGCATGATCTCAACTGACTGCAACCTCCACCTCCTGGGTTCAAGCGATTCTCATGCCTCAGCCTCCCACATAGCTGGGACTACAGGCGTGAACCACCACGGCCAGCTGGTTTATGTATTTTTAGTAGAGATAGGTTTTGCCATGTTGCCCAGGCTGGTCTCGAACTCCTGGTCTCAAGTGATCCACCCGTCTCGGCCTCCCAAAGTGCGCTGGGATTACAGACGTGAGCCACCGTGACTGGCTGAGATGAAATTTAATAGTTGTCCCTGAATGTACATTTAGCTGCCAGAAACTTCATGAACCCTGTCTCTACTAAAAACACAAAAATTAGCCAGGCATGCTGGCGTGCGCCTGTATTCCCAGCTACTAGGGGGGCTGAGGCAGGAGAATTATTTGAACCTGGGAGGCAGAGGTTGTAGTGAGCCAAGAATGTACCACTGCATTCCAACTCCAGCCTGGGTAACAGAGCAAGACTTCTCCTCTAAACAAAGCAAAAAAAGTTACATTCAAATCATACTAACATTCCATTCCCAACCAGTTGGTTGTTGAGCAAATCATGGCATTTATTTGACCCAAGTCTCACCACTGCTCTCTCAACTCCCCTAGTAGAAGTCACCATCCTCTCTGCAGTCCTAGATTACTGTCTCACTGATCTCCCTGCCTTTTCCACTTGTTCTCCTGTTATCCGTATGGCTAGAAAGATTATTTTAAAACATAGATCAGGCCAGGCTCAGTGGCTTATGCCTGTAATCTCAGAACTTTGGGGGGCCAAGGTGGGAGGATCATTTGAGGCTTCAAGAGCTCAAGATTAGCCTGGGCAACATAGTGAGACCTTATCTCTAAAAATTAAAAAAAGGAGTCACATTGGGTAACTCCTTAGCAACTTAGTCTATGTGAGGCACTGTATTAAACCTCCATATACATTATCTTGTTCTTAGTAATTTTTCTAAGGCAGTGTTCCCTCATCTTATAAATGAAGTGATTTTTCAGCAAAATCCAAAAAATGTCAGTGTTTTTTTGGTGCAGTACTCTAGGGAGACTGCAAGAGAAATAGCACTGACCATGCTCTCAGGAAATTTACATTGAGGTTAGGTAAACTGGATATTAGAGACTTGAACGGCTGGGGATGGTGGCTCACTCCTGTAATCTCAGCACTTCAGGAGGCCAAGGTAGGTGGATTGCTTGTGCCCAGGAGTTCAAGACCAGCCTGGGCAACATGGCAAGACTCCATCTCTTCAAAAAATTAGCCAGGTGTGGTGGCATGCCCCTGTAGTTCCAGCTACTTGGGAGGCTGAGGTGGGAGCCTAGGAGGTGAGAGTTGCAGTGAGCTGTAATTGTGCCACTGCACTGCAGCCTGGGTGACAGAGTATGACTCTGTCTCAAAAAATAAAAATAAAATTGTACCTGTATACACACACACACACACACACACACACACACACACACACACGAGACTTGCCAAAAAGTAAAATGATGCCACTCTTTTTACTAATTTATTCCTTATTTTGGAAAATAGAGCATTAGTTTTAATAAAGATACTATTTTTGTTAATGTGTAATGAAGTTATTTTTAAATGAATTTTTAAAATTCTCATTTTTAACTTATAAATATTAGCAGACATAACCCACATAAACAAAAACTTTGGGATCCTCAATACCTTTTAGGCATGTAAAGGGGTCTTGAGACCAAAGCTGTCTGAAATCTACTGAAGTAGACTTGTTTCCTCCTGGCACTTTCTTCTGGTTCCCAGTCACCACATAGTTATTATGTCTATCTATGCCAGGCACCATTCTAGATTTTGGGGATACAGGTGAAGAAGATGGGCAGGCTCTGATGTATGGAACTTACATTCTAGTTGGCATGTGTATGACAGAAAGAGAGGAGGAAGAGGAGGAGGGTAGGTGATTTAGTTATGAAGAAATGAACAAGTTAATTTCAGATTACATAAAAGCTGTGAAGAAAATTAAACAGGGTCAAGTACCCAGGAGTGGGGATCTAAGTCAAAATGAGGCTGGGAAGATGATTTGATTTGAGCCTGATTGGCAAAGGGAAGCTCCTGCTTTTTCTCTGAACATTTCTGCCCTGGCTCACTCCTCTACTGAGCTTCCTGTGGTTCCTTAAATATGCCAGGCAGGATCCTTCTTCAGGGATCCCTCGGTGCAGAAAGCACTCCTAAATTTTCATGCCAGTCACTACAGTCCAGGTCTCCTTGGAGGGGCCTTCTCCAATCACCTATCTCAAAGAACACTCCTCCATCACTAGCCATCCCCTTACCGGGTTTCATTTTTCTTCCCAGCTCTTCTCTCTACACAATATTGCTATATATTTATGTATTTGTCTCTCTCCTTCCAGAGATTTGGGGTGATTGTTATAACCCCCAGATCATTAAATAGTGCCTGGGAAACAGAGGGCTCAGTTTAAGTGTGCTGGGTGATAACCAAAATCAGATATGATGAAAAAATGTTACTTGGCTTCTAAAGAGATAAATAAGTGGGCCGGGTGTGGTGGCTCACACCAGTAATTCCAGCACTTTGGGAGGCCGAGGCGAGCGGGATGCCTGAGCTCAGGAGTCCTAGACCAGCCTGAGAAACGTGGCAAAACCCCATCTCTACTAAAATACAAAAAATTAGCCGAGAGCGGCGACCTTCGCCTGTAGTGCCAGCTACTCGGAAAGCTGAGGCAGGAGAATCGCTTGAACCAGGGACGCGGACGTTTGCAGTGAGCCTAGATCGCATCACTGCACTCCAGCCTGATGACAGAGCGGGACTCCGTCTCCAAAATAAAAGAAGAGATAAATAAGCATTTTTTTTTTTTTTTTTTTAGACAAATTTCGCTCTTGTTGCCCAGGCCGCTGGAGCAATTATCCAGCCTCAGCCTCCCGAGTAGCTGGGATTACAGGCATGTGCCACCATGCCCGGCTAATTTCGTATGTTTTAGTAGAGACGGCGTTTCTCCATGTTGGTCAGGCTGGTCTCGAACTTCTGACCTCAGGTGATCCGCCCGCCTTGGCCTCCCAAAGTGCTGGGATTACAGGTGTGAGCCACCGCGCCTGACCTAAATAAGCAATTGTTTAAAAGCAGATTATTAAAGGGTTAACAGCCTGGTGCATTGTCTTATGTCTGTATTCCGAATACTTTTGGAAGCCGTCGGGGGAGAATCACTTGAGTTCAGGAGTTGGAGACCAAGCTGGACAAAACGGTGAAACCCCCGACTCTTCTAAAACTAAAAACTAAGTAACTAAATAAATAATAGCCTGGCGTGATAGCACGCACCTGTGGTCGTAGCTACATGGGTGGCTCAGGTGGGGGGATTGCTTGAGCCCGGGAGTTCGAGTCCTGTTCATGCCACTGCACTTCAGCCTGGGCGAGACAGAGCGAGACCCTGAGAAATAAGAAGAGAAAGAAAGGAAAAGATTAGCACAGTGACCGTCTCTTTGGTGTAACCATAAATATCTTAAAAGAGCACACTGGGAATCTCAACAAAGTTGTTTCCGTTATCCAACTCCGACCAGAATTTAGGAAGAACTTTGCTGTCTTGTTCCCGCTATAACCAATGACTCAGCAAATATTTGTGGAGTGAGTGGGTGACCCTCTCCTTTTATCAACGGGTAAACAGCCCGCGGAAAGTAAAAGTGACTTAGCCAAAGTCTCCGCAGGCATTCGGGGCAGAGTCGGGACTGGCAGAGTAGTGTATATACCAGCATATATAGTATCCTGACTCTCGTGGTAAGGCTTGCTCTACTGTAGTTATTAATTCCCCTGGCCACACAACCAGGTCTAATCTGGCCAAAGTTTTCTATTCTTTTTTAATTTTATTATTTTATTATTTTTTCTTTTTCTTCTTTTCTGTTCTTAAGCTAAGAAAAAAGGAAGAGACACGTAAACTCTGTTTTGCGATAGACAAGAAGACCGAAGAATCAAAAGCCCTGCTTCCGGCGGCGCAGCAAAATCCTCCCACGGCCCAGTCCTGTCACGTGACCACGCATGGCACGCCAGCCACGTGACCTTTTGTGCCGAATTCCGCGCAGGCGCAGTGTGCCTCTCTTCTGCTATTCCAGACATGGCGGCTCCGCTAGGGGGAATGTTTTCTGGGCAACCACCTGGGCCTCCACAGCCCCCGCCGGGCCTCCCGGGCCAACCTTCACTTCTTCAGGCAGCTCCAGGCGCTCCTAGACCTTCCAACAGTACTTTGGTGGACGAGTTGGAGTCATCTTTCGAGGTAATATAAGACATAGGAATCTTTGTCTCCAGCGTTCCCTTTTTCCTGAAACGTGAACCGCGCATGCTCATATCTCTCCAGGCATCTCAGCAGCTAATTTACAGATAGGGAAACCGAAGCTTAAAGAACTTAAGTCACTTGCTTTAGGCTTCCCAGTGGCCTGTATTCAATTCAGGTCGGCTGCCGGAGGCGCGTAAACTGGACGTTTCTGGAAATGTGGAGTGGGAAATTTGCCTAACCCCCAACTTTGGAACCCTTCCAGATTCCCAGCCGGCGTTGCCGTACCAGCCTGTCCTTGGTCCCATCCCTGAGCCCCGTTTCTTGCATTCCTACATGTTAATAAAGGGCTCAAGCCTTTTCGGAGCTTAAAGTTTCACTGCTGTGTCTTGTCTCCTTTCCACTGGACTTCACCCTTAAACGATCCTGAAGTAATGGGACTCTTAGAGCGGAAATTGACTTCAGTTACTAGGCACAGCCTGGTACTAGGGGCTGAGGAAAGAGGAATGTTGGTGGCTGGGGAGGGAGGGAGGCAAAGAAGATCCAATCTCCGAGTTCTGCCCAAGGAGTTTACCTTTCAGCAAGGAAGGTGAACTGTGTATTGAGGGACGTTGGAGAGGTGAAAATAAATGGTTTGGTGATTTCCAGTGGTCTTTAAAGTGGAAGATGAGCTACTCGTGTGTAGTAATAAAGTAATATAACTTCAAATTGGAGCTAACTTTTCCACATTTTAAGTCCCAGTTTTGTGACTTTTATACTGTATCTAATAGCACAGTGGTACATGAATATAATTTATAAACGATATTATTCAGGCTGTATGTGCCACGGGCTGTACAAAGATTTAGAAATAAATGATTTAAAGGACAGAGAAATCTGCCTTATTTGGGAAGAGGAGGAGAGGGAGACACCTTTGAGGTCATGCTAAGTGGTAAAGGAAGAGGATGGTGAGCTTTAGAGCAGAATCTAGCATTGTTCTTGAGGTGAGGTGGCTCTCAGTCATGGGCACTTGCAGAAAGACTGGCCCTGTACAAATCTTAGCCAAAGTTGACTCCCAGCACCCTGCTGCTTAAAAACTTACAGTGGCTGCTTGTTGCTCTTGAGATAAGAGCAAGATGTTCAGTGTGGTCTCCCAGGCTTTGCATGTTGAATTCTCTCCTTCATACTCATTTCCTCTTACTCCAGCCACACAAGGCTTTCCCACATGTACCATTTGTTTTCTCTTTGGGCTTCCAGGCCCCTCCTCACATCATCGCATCACTTCCTCAGTGGACCCTTCCCTGGCCTTCTTTTTAATACTTACCATTAAACCAGGCTCCATGAAGTCAGAGACTACCTGTTTTGTACCCACACTCTTCACATTTTGTATCCTGTAGTGCTAATACAGTGGTAGTAGATAGCAACTGCTAGATGAGTATTTGTCAGACATTGAAGGAGCCTTTAGTGTGATTGCCTGTGCACAGAACTCCTTGGCTGATTCACGTATGCGTCTGTAGGTGCCCTTTAGAGGGAACTCCCTCTGGGACTTGATTATCCATACAGAGAATACGGAGAAAACCAGTCCCTGCCTTCAGGAAGCTTGTGATAAACGGCAGGCAGTTGCCTTGCTGTAGGATCAGTGCTCTGTTAGAAGAAACCTAGGGTACTGTGGGAGCACATATGGGCATGTACATCAAAGAAGGCTTCCTAGAGAGCATGAAAGCCAAAGCAGCATTTTGATTTAGCCAGGTGAAGGGGAGAGGGAGAGGTGCTAGCTGGATCCTCTGCTGCTGGGTGATCACCTGTCTAGTCTTATCTCAAGATTCAGTTCAAAGGCCACATTTTCACTGGAATTTTTCCTGTTTCCTTCCTTGTGTTCTGTGTGAACCTCAATTTTCACAGCCTCCAGTGGCACATGGCAGCACCTGCTCACCTGCTCCTCATTCCTGTTGGGGTGCCACCTCTTGAGGTCTCTGTCTTCTTGCTCATTCAAGCTGCTCAGATGCCACCTCTTGAGGTCTCTGTCTTGTTCATTCTAGCTGCTCAGTACATGCTCTTTGATGGAAGGAGTTTATAGGGCTCATGCACTCTTGATTTTGGAGGGAATGTTGGAGACCATTTAGTCCCATTTCCTCCATTTAATGGATAGAGAAACTGAGGCTCAATGAGGGGAACTAACTTGCTCAAAGCGAGCCATTGGGTTTGTAGAAATGAGGACTAGCACTTACTTTCCAGGCAAAGGCTCTGTTGTAGCCATGCTTTTAAAAAGCTGTTCTCTTCCTAGGCAGATCCTGTGGCTCACACCTGTAATCCCAGCACTTTGGGAGGCCAAGGTGGCTGGATCCCTTGAGGTCAGTTCAAGACTAGCCTGGCCAACATGGTGAAACCCCATCTCTAACTAAAAATACAAAAATTAGTGGGCTGTGGTGGCACACGCCTAAGGCTGAGGCAGGAGAATTGCTGAAACCTGGGAGGCAGAGGTTGCAGCGATCCAAGATCATGCCACTGCACTCTAGCCTGGGCAACAGAACAAGACTCCGTCTAAAAAAAAATAAAACAACAAAAAATCGAAACGGTTATTTTTTTTCTAGACTACCACACATTTTCTTCTCAGTACAGCTGTCCAACTGTCTTTAAAGGCCTGTATATCTTTTTTTTTTTTTTTTTTTTTTTTGAGACGGAGTTTCACTCATGTTACCCAGGCTGGAGTGCAATGGCGTGATCTTGGCTCACCGCAACCTCCGCCTCCTGGGTTCAGGCAATTCTCCTGCCTCAGTCTCCTGAGTAGCTGGGATTACAGGCACGCACCACCATGCCCAGCTAATTTTTTGTATTTTTAGTAGAGACGGGGTTTCACCATGTTGACCATGATGGTCTCAATCTCTTGACCTTGTGATCCACCCGCCTCGGCCTCCCAGCATGCTGGGATTACAGGCTTGAGCCACCGCGCCCGGCCTTCTTTTTTTTTTCCTGAGACAGTCACCCAGGCCAGAGTGTAGTGGCATGATCTTGGCTCACTGCAGCTTCCACTTCCTGGGCTCGAGTGGTCCTCCTGCCTCAGCCTTCTAAGTGGCTGGGACTACAGGTGCGCACCACTAAGTCTGGCTAATTTTTGTTTTAGTAGAGACAGGGTTTCACCATGTTGCCCATGCTGGTCTTGAACTCCTGGACTCAAGTGATCCACCATGTCTGGCCCCTAATTTTTTTCTTAAGGGGATGGAGGGGAGTGAAATTCTTGAGATCAGATTTCCTGCCACCCTGACTGGTGGGCCTTTTTGGCCAGTTTGTGGCTGGTTGGCCTCTTGATGGGATGTTTTCCAGTAGCCGTAGGTTTCACAAAAGACGTACAGCCTATCCACATCCCAAACCCAAGAGGAGTCAGCTTT
Source organism: Sapajus apella (assembly GCF_009761245.1). Classification (NCBI taxonomy): domain Eukaryota; kingdom Metazoa; phylum Chordata; class Mammalia; order Primates; family Cebidae; genus Sapajus; species Sapajus apella. Next base: position 7,281,147 of record NW_022436945.1, read on the forward strand.
CAGAGTAATCCCAAGAATGGGCAATCTGTTTTTCTGATTTACTTTTTCTGTAAATCAAGTGTGGGAGTTACAGGTAGGCAGAATTTTTGTTTCTCGAAGGGCCCTCACAGGTAGTTAATGCACTAACTTTGGGTTCAGATCTGCCTGCCTCACACCAAGTGTAGTTTCCTAATTGCTGACAGAGCTCTGCTTTCCTGCGTTTGAGGCTCCTTTCCAACCCCTGCTCCTCCACCTGCCATCCTGCTCTCTTTCTGTGCCTCCCCAATCTTCCTACCCACTTCCTGCAGTGGGCCTGGTATTTCCTTAGAGTTGCTTATGGACAGAACTCCTTGGTTGATTGGCATTTGCATCTGTATAGGTGCCCTTTAGAGAGAACTCTCTCTGGGACTTTTGATTATATCCATGTGACACCAACCTTGTCCTCTTACGCCATCCAGTCAATCATTAATATGTGTTATTAAACACTTCCCTTGTGCCAAGGCAGTGTTCTTGGCATTAGGAGGACAGTGGTGAATAAGAGACAAAATTTTCACCTACTAATAGGGGACAGATAATAATGGATGAAAATAACAGGTATGATGTCAGTTAATTATGTGAAAAACAATAAAGCTGTGCTTGCGGGTGGAGCGTGAGCAGGAGAGTCACCATTTAGAAAGGGTAGACCAGCTGGTCTCTCTGAGGGGGAGAAGATTGACCTAAGTCCTGAATGGGTGGTCATATGAGTTGTGTAAGCATCAGCAATAGGCCACAGTGGGGCTGGAAGAGTGTCTGGGCCTGGTGTGGAGTAAGATAAAGGGAAGGGGCACGGGGTAGCACAGAGACCAGATGTAATACCGGCTCATTTGCCTAGTGCTTCCTTTGTGGGCCTAATTGGTAAACTCAGTTTACCAGGTGTTTCGGTTGGCGTGATGTCTTACTGTCTCATGTGCAAACACAGATGCTGCCACCTCATCAAATGACTTCAGGAGAAGTTATTTCTTCCTCTGGAATGAGATTTTTGATGCGTGAACAACATTTTTTTCTTTCCTATGTTTTGATTACACAGGCTTGCTTTGCGTCTCTGGTGAGTCAGGACTATGTCAGTGGCACTGATCAGGAAGAAATTCGAACTGGTAAGCATTCCCTCTGTGTACACAAGGTTCTTGGCTTCAGCAGGATTTCCTAGTTGCTAATTTTATACTTCATGTGTTTCAGTCCTGCTTTTATCCTAAGAGAACAGTCCAGGGACTAAAATGTGTGCACATAATCTCTATTAGCTGCTGGTTCTTGGTTCAGCTTTTTAGTTGACGTCTTATATCACTGATAACGAACCATTTATAATGAGCTCTTCATATTGGTGCTAGGTAAAGAAGAGTAATAGTGTGTACTGCTTTTTAAAAAAAATTTTATTATTTTTGGAATAGGTCTTACAGAGAAAAGTCTCTTGTACGTTTTTTTATTCCCCAAGTTCTGTCTCTAGAGATAACCAGAGCTTCTGATTTCTTTGTACCATATTTTACATGTTGGTTTTTTTTTTTTTTGGTTTTTTTTGAGACGGAGTAGCGCTCTGTCACCCAAGCTGGAGTGCAATGGTGCAATCTCAGCTCACTGCAACCTCCAGCTCCTGGGTTCAAGCTGTTCTCTTGCCTCAGCCTCCTGGGTAGCTGGGACTACAGGCGTGTGCAGCCACGCCCCGCTAATTTTTTATATTTAATAGAGATGGGGTTTCACCGTGTTAGCCAGAATGTTCTCAAATCTCCTGACCTCATGATCTACCCACCTTGGCCTCCCAAACTGCTGGGATTACAGGTGTGAGCCACTGTGCCCTTTCTTTTTTCAAGATACACTTTCACTCTGGTTGCCCAGGCTGGAGTGCAATGGTGTGATCTCAGCTCACTGCAGCCTCTGCCTAACGGGTTCAGGCGATTCTCCTGTCTCAGCCCCCCAAGTAGCTGGGACTACAGGCGTGCATCACAATGCTCAACTACTTTTGCATTTTTAGTAGAGACGTGGTTTCGCCATGTTGCCCAGCCTGGTCTGAAACTCCGGACCTCGGGTGATCCACCTGTCTCAGTCTCCCAAAATTCTGGGATTGCAGGCGTGAGCCACCACGCCCAGCTCTCACCCTTTAAGAAAGAAGTGCAGTGGCACGATCTCTGCTTACTGCAGCCTCTGCCTCCTAGGCTCAGGTAATCCTCCCACCTCAGCCTCCCGAGTAGCTGGGACCACAATGTAAGCCACCACATGTGGCTAATTTTTGCGTTTTTATTTTTCGTGGTGAGGAGATTTTGCTGTATTGCCCAGGCTGGTCTTGAACTCCTAGGCTCAAGCAATCTGCCTGCCTCAGCCTCCCAAAGTGCTGGGATTACAGGTGTGAGCCACTGCACTCGGCCTTTGCATAGTCTTTTTAAAGAAGATCTCATGGCTTTCATGCTTTATTAAGGTCTCTCTCTTTTTCTTAACCTGAGAAAAGCATGAATTATCTGCTGTTTAGTGTTGGTTAACACATGAGAAGTTGGGGGTTATTATTACCATTGTGGCTAAGATTAAAATCTATGAGTCATCTATGAGAAGGCTCTGTTTTTACATTCTGATTATTCATTGATGAGGGAGATAAATGTATATAGTGTTTTTCTTACATTAATCTTTTTGGTCTTTTTTTTAAAGGTGTTGATCAGTGTATCCAGAAGTTTCTGGATATCGCGAGACAGACAGAGTGTTTTTTCTTACAAAAAAGATTGCAGTTATCTGTCCAGAAACCAGAGCAAGTTATCAAAGAGGTATGAACTCAGTTTTCGTCTCAGCTTCTATAGGAGGAACTAAGTGGTGCCAGGATTCCTTTTATGCTTTAGATGAGATGTACTTGTTTCTCGCGAGCCTCAGTCAGGCTTTATAGGTCAGTGTGAAATGTGGCTAGTCATCAGTGTCTGGGACAACCTGAACAAGAAGTGAAGCCAATGAATGGGGTTCAAAAAGAGAGTGTCAGGTGGAACAGCTCTGATCTGATTTGTGTCATACATTGGCCTTCAGGAAAGATTTTTCTTAAAAGATTCTGCCATGTGAAAAACGTTAAAAACCCATCATTTTGGACAAAAACAGATCTGTGTCCCCAGTTGCCTTACCCATTGCCTTGCACATAGGAATCCAAGGAATCAAAAAGTAGTGTTCTGACCCAGGGTCCTTGAAACTGAGGATTTCATTGATCTCAGTTGCTCTAAGCTGGGGCATTTGGAAGTGTATTGGGGTTGCCACAATGACTTGGGAAGCTTTAATGGTATTGAATGGGTTGGGCCAGGACCTGCCCCATGCAGTGTGGAAGAGTGAAGAACCGTCTTGCCAAAAAAGCCAGCGATGCCCTCAGTGAGAAACACTGAATTGAGATTATTGGGGGCAGTTTTTGAAGTAACTAGTCCCAATTAATCAAAGTCACTTTCCATTCATGATACCAGGTGTTGGGGATAGATAGATATTCTCATAGTTTATCATGTCGGATCATTTCCTGATGTGAATACGTGAATAACAGTGCAGGTATGTCCAAGACTGGGTCTTTAGTAAAGGATTTAATGCTGTTGTTCATAAAAAGCTCTTGAAAAATATAATTTTAACAGTTCATAATCTGAAGTGATAGAGTGCTGAGGATTTTTTGTACACAGTTGTTGACAGCTGTTTTAGGTTCTCAGCAGTAACCTTTGGAGAGAGGTACTGGGTGGCTGGAGACTAGGATGGGGTAGAGTCTGCGTGTTAGTCCGTTTTCACACTGCTGGTAAAGACATACCCGAGACTGGGCAATTCACAAAAGAAAAAGGGTTTAATGGACTCAACAGTTCCATATGGCTGGGAAGGCCTTACAATCATGGCAGAAGGTTAAAGACTCCTCTCACGTGGCGGCAGACAAAAGAAGAGGGCTTGTGCAGGGAAACGCCCGTTTTTAAAACCATCAGATCTTGTGATACTTACTCACTACCAGGAGAATAGCGTGAGAACTACCTGCCCACATGATTCAGTTACCTCCTACCAGACTCCTCCCGTGACACATCGGAATTGTAGCAGTTACAATTTAGGATCAGATTGGGTGGGGACACAGCCAAACCATATCAGTCTGATTTTTTTTGGCTGCCCTTTGGTACCTTTTGAATTTTGTAACTTGCATATTACTTTCTATAAGAAAAATAAACATAGGCGGGGCATGGTGACTCATATCTGTAATCCCAGCATTTCAGGAGGCCAAGGTGGTGGATGACTTGAGGTCAAGAGTTTGAGATTAGCGTGACCAACATGGCAAAACCCCATCTCTACTAAATATACAAAAATTAGCCAGGCATGGTGGCATGTTCCTGTGATCCCAGCTACTCAGGAGGCTGAGGCAGGAGAATCACTTGAACCCTGGAGGTGGATGTTGCAGTGAGCCCAGATGGCACCACTGCACTTCAGCCTGGGTGACAGAGTGAGACTTCGTCTAAAAAAAAACCCAAAACAAAACAAAAATTTACGTTAGAATCTATCATTTGGGTTATTCAAACAGTGCAACCAAGCAGAATAATGGACTTAATATGGTTTAATGGATTATTTTTGTTTTGAATTCTTAGCCTCTTAACTAATCAGAACCATGTATGTTTTCCCTGAGTTTGCTCTGACTTACTCTATCGCTTTTATCTGCAGGATGTCTCAGAACTAAGGAATGAATTACAGCGGAAAGACGCGCTAGTCCAGAAGCACTTGACAAAGCTGAGGCACTGGCAGCAGGTGCTGGAGGACATCAGTGTGCAGCACAAAAAGCCAGCCGACATCCCTCAGGGCTCCTTGGCCTACCTGGAGCAGGCATCTGCCAACATCCCTGCACCTCTGAAGCCAACCTGAGCAAAGGGCAAAGGCACTCGGACTGTGAGTGGGCTGGTGCGTGAGGTTGGCCACACATTTTTTCCTGTGGACTTGAAATTTTGGAAGAATTCTTTGCCAGATAATGAGTTCATTTTAGTTTTATGCTCCCATTGAAAAATTTTCCACTATTTTTATAAGCTGTTACTTTCTTGAGTACATTAAGTGTCTGTAGCTTGGATAAATCAAGTAAATTTTTTTTTTGTCTTTAGCAAAGTTTTGACTGTGAGTGTGAGGATACAGATTCTTTTTTATGGTGGTTTTGCTTGTTTTTAAATTTTTGTATGACTTTTCATTTTTTTTTCATCTTTTTATGTGTGTTTCCTGTAGTTTGATCTAAAGGAAAAAAGCATAATAGCCTGAGAATTAGGAGAAGGGGATTTTAGTTGTAGGCCTTACGATAATTACCCCTCAGTGGTGAGTAGAAAAGTTTGTAAATTTGCTCTGTTTTAAGACTTTGAACTACCTCAAGAAGAGGAATCTAACACAATATTTGTAATGTTTCCAGAGCTCTCAGAACGAGGATTTTTTTGTAAATAGGTCAGAAGAAGATTGAACTGTCTTGGGTTAGTGTAGTAATCTTACATTAGGATCCTTAGGTTGATGCTGACCTCTGTTTGGGGTATGTTTGTATTTTATATGGTGTTTACTTTTTCTTCGATACGGAGGGATGTAGTGGGAACAGTGATACGCTTACATTTATTACATTTTGCAGTAATGAATCCATTTAATGGGGCAGACACTGTTTTCACTAGTCTGACAGTGGGGGTATAGGTGAGCTATGAGGGGCTAAAGCTTGCTGTGATTGTCTATTTCTGTTTTGAGTTTTCTTTGCATGTATCATTTTTGTTTTACATTTTGGGAGGGGAAACATTTTCCATTAAGGAAGGTTGTTGCCGGTGGATTTGACTCCAAGGGACTAGAGTGTCATGGTGAGGGTGGAGGGGATGCAGGGCGATCATTGGCTACTGAGCCTCCACAAAGAGCATGTGGTGCCTCTGCCTTTGGAAGGATATTTTGCTCTCGTTAGTTTTGCAGGCAACCTTGGATTCACTGTTGAGTTGCTGTTAAGAAAGGGAGACCAGCATTGTTTCTGCCTCTTGTTGGTTAGGTTTTCTGAGTTTTATAGTCTCTTATTAGATCGTATTAGATCACATCTCTTTACCCAGAACAAATGCTTCACTATCTTCTGACTGGCAGTACTCCTGTGGCTCTGTGCCTTGCGTCATTTTATTTTCTTCAGCCATGAAGGCCCCTTCCCACATGCACTGACATCCACTCGTGTGCCTGGTCCCTGAAGCCTCCCAGCACCTGTTCTGTTACATCCCCAAGGCATGGGACTTTGATCTCTTCTGCTGCCCTTGCTAGGTTCTCTCTGGTGGGTTAGAGCTTTGTATCAGTCTCTCTGCCCCTCACAATTATAATTGTGGATTTTTACCTACTCTAATTCAATGATGCTAATGAGAATTAGACATTATTCCCCTTATATAGGGACCATACAGTCTTTATCTTTTTGTTGTGTGTATGTATGGTATCTGGCAAATGGATCTGTGATTACCAGCCTGACACCAACAAATCCCCTCAGTTAGGATACATAGATTAAACAAAGCTCAAAAAGCTCATATGCTATGACCTCAAGGTTGTTAACCTGATCATCTCATGGTAATTAGAAACTCTGATTGGCAGCTTTGTATTTCTTGATTAAAAACCTAAATAAACTGATTAGGTTTTAGGTATTCTTTCAAAGAGGTTCTTGATTAAAAGATTGAGAACTATCCTGTTTGGTGCTTAGTGAAAAGATTTTGAATTACTGTATGTAACAGTTATTGCCATTTCTTTATTAAATTCAGAAGCTTTTTTGCCAAATAAATAAAAATTTTCCAATCTTGTCTGTTTGTAAACATCTTGCTGAGTGATGAATAACCCTCTAAGAAACGCTCTGAGCTGTTGACTTTTTCAGGGAGAAAATCACAAGCCATCCTCTGAAGTTCCCCTCTCAACTACTGTAAATGCCCTTGACCAAGTCACTGCCCTGGTACCGGGGAGTGGAGTATTATGTCTTGGAAAAAAGACTCCTCTCATTGTCCAGGGTTGGGTTCTGGTCTGGTGTGGTGCTTGACCTTAGGTCTGCCCATAGGCTTCAGGCTTTCAACTTCCAAACAAACATCTGTGCCACACACATTCTGTAAATGATCTCGCTGAATCTTCTAGAAGGCTTATAACAGAATCAATATTGTTGTTCCCATTTTCACAGCTAGATAATAAATCTGTAAAATACAGATAAGACTAAGACCTATCCCCCAGGATTATTTTTGCAGACTGAAGGACATGTTGAATGGGAAGTCAGTAGCAAGGGTGCCAGAATGTGTAGCAAGTGCTCTTCGGGTGTTAGCGATTTCTGTGGTTCCAGAAAGAGAAGGATTATGGACGAAGTATATGGGATTTAGGAAGTTTAAGTGGTTTGCCCACAGTCGAGAGACTAGTCTTTAATCCTTGGCAGAAGCAGGATTTGATGTAGGTTTTCACACCTCTCTTCTCTGGTCAATGTGTTGATAACAGCCTACCTACCTAGGGTTCCAGGGTGTTCTTAAGAAACCAAGGTTGTCTTGGGTGTGGTAGCTCTCTGAAAAGTAGAAAGTTCCACCAGAAGGCCTTTCTCCTCAAATACTACTTAGTTTCCTTGTCAGGCTCCCAGATGCAGATTGCCTGTGGGCTGTCACTCTCCACAGGTAAAGCTACCCACATCTTCAGGACAGGCTTTTTTTTTGAGATGGAGTCTGCCCTGTCACCCAGTTTGTAGTGCATTGGCACGACAGGGTCCCACAGGCAGGCTCTGGGGAAAGGCCCGCCCAGCCGTCAGGTAGCCTGTGTGTTTTACAAACAAACAGCAGCCAAATGTGCTGCCTCCTGCCAGACATTCCTACCATTGACATCAAAACTGGTGGGTGACCTTTTCAGCCATTTGACATTTCCCTCAGAAGAACCTTGCCTCCTGGCAGTTCAAGAAATTCTCCTGTCTCAGCCTCCCAAGTAGCTGGGCTAATTTTTGTATTTTTAATGGAGATGCAGTTTCACCATGTTGGCCAGGTTGGTCTTGAACTCCTGACCTCAAGGCGGGCTGAGGTCCACCTCAGCCTCCCAAAGTGCTGGGATTACAGGCATGAGCCACCGTGCCTAGCTCATCTTCATCTTCTTTACTTGAATTTAATTCTTTTTCATGTATCTTCCCTCTTTTCCTCTTTCCTCCTCTACCCAATGCCTTGGCTGTTGACATTCCCAGGTGTTTAGTTCTGGGCCTCTGAAGGCTGTGAAGGAGCGCTGCTTAGTCCTCCTTTCAAGAAAGCAGCTTCAAGGAGTTCAATTACACAAGCTTCTGCCATTGGGGACCTGTTGCCGGGTTCCCACCCAGGCCATGATGGCTGTCACCAAGCACAGTGGAGGTGTAGTTGCTAGACCATTTCTGCCTGACACAGGACTCCTGTAACAAGCAGTCTGAGGCCAGGCATGGTGGCTCATGCCTGTAATCCCAGCACTTTGGGAGGCTGAGGCAGGCTGATCACTTTGAGGTTGGGAGTTTGAAACCAGTCTGGCCAACATGGCGAAAACCTGTCTCTACTAAAAATACAAAAATTAGCCAGACGTGGTGGCAGGTGCCTGTAATCCCAGCTACTCAGGAAGCTGAGGCAGGAGAATCGCTTAAACCCAGGAGGTGGAGGTTGCAGTGACCTGAGATCAAGCCATTGCACTCCAGCCTGGACAACAGAGCAAGATTTTGTCTCAGAAACAATAAAAAAATACTGAGCAGTCTGCTTGGACACTCCCATCAGCCTGGCCACGACATCTTCGGAGCTGTCTTGCCGTCCTACCTTCTTTTACCCCAGTGTTCCTTGGCCCACCAGCAAACCTACATCATAGGCTCTTCTTGTCTTCTGTTTCCTCCTCTCCCCTTTCTCTAACATAAGTGTTTCTCCTGAGAAGTAGAAAAAAACAACTACCTGTCCCTGACATTCAGAAGCTGACAACACTGTTGGGTTGTCTTATTAATTCTCTTATTGGACATAAACAGTCTCCGACTACCAACTCCAAAGTTGCTCTCAGGCCGTGAAAATAAATAATTTTGTCTAAGCACATAAAAGAAAAAATTCAAGGTCTGTTTACCACTCACAAAATACCAAACATCCTTCTCCTAGTTAAAATGAGTAACAGCGTGCTCGCTTCGGCAGCACGTATACTAAAATTGGAACGATACAGACACGGCCCCTGTGCAAGGATGACAGGCAAATCCATGAAGCATTCCATATTTTTCAAATAATACCTTTTTAATTGTATCCTCTAGTATTACAGATACAGGGCAGTACCGTATCATACCTCTGTGAATGTAAAATATCTTGTACCTGCTTTATGATACGTAGTAGTGACCGTGCTTTATCAGAGCTGTTTTTAATGATGTTATTCTAGCATGTTTCTTTCCAGATGACGATTCAGAAGCTAATTTTTAAAAATGGTACCAGGTACCACAACAGTAACAGAACTTTGCAATTTTTGGGGTTTTGTTTTTTACCTTTTTTTTAAAAATGGAATGTGCTGGATGTCTATAATTTTGTTCAGATGACTGCAGAACCTGGAAGAGCTCTTGCTGCGATTGATGTATAACATACTGCTATTATTGGTCTTTTTATACAAATATATATACACACACACACACACACACACACGTATATATAATTTGAATTTTTGGAAACTTCAGCTGTGCTGTCAACTTTGGAAAAAGTATCCCTGTTTATTGTGTTGAGTTGGCATTGTACAGAAATTAACAGCCATATTGGCCTAGAAACGTTAAACTTAATTTTTTTCCATTTGTACAGGGGTAACACACTATTAAATATGTAAGGTCTTATCTACATGGGTTTGATTACAGAAACTAATATTCTCTTTAAAAAAAAAAAAGTAACAGCTGCTAATAATAAAAAAAAAAGGGCAGTTACAGCCTTTATCCCTACTCTAGTCCAGCTTCCTGTAGATAAGCTGTATTGAGATGCTCAATCCTACAGTTGCCCTCACTCTGACAGCGTCCAATCTGAATGAATCCTCACTTCTTGGAATCATCCAACCAAGGCCAAAATCCTAAAAGAGGTTCTGACACCCTCTGTCTGAGAAGCCCTACTATTCTCTGTGATGAATGTTCTCCCTCACCACAACAAGTAATAGACCCAACTTGTTCAAATACAGTTGTTTCTAGTAGCATTTCGCTGAAGGCATTCACACCCCCAACGAATGTCTTACACTTCTAATTGTGTCTTGGGGTGTGCCTCATGGAAGACCCTACTGAGACAATTGTGCCTGGATGTGGTCTGAGAGCAGGCAGTAGGACGAAGCTTGAGGACTGACTCATTCACTATCCAACTGGCAACAAAACACATCCAGAACAGTGTGTGAGGTATGGACAGTCGCTGGCACAAGGGGGCGGCCCAGTTGCTGAGGATTCTACCAGTGATGCCCTGGGAAAATATCCCCAGGGAGGGGAATGTGTGGAATGAAACCTGTGGGAGGTAAGGGGAGTACTTCACAAAAGGACAGTAGAGTGTCAGTTTCCTGCAGGGGAATAGTGAGAAACTGATGAGATGACTGAGTACCCAGGGCCTCTGTGGTTATCTTTGAGGACCTGGTAGAAATTAGTCAATCAAAAACAATACTGAGGCCAGGCACGGTGGCTCATGCCTGTTAATTCCAGCACTTTGGGAGGCTAAAGTGGGCGGATCACTTTGAGGTCAGGAGTTCGGGACCAGCCTGGCCAGCATGGTGAGACCCTGTTTCTACTAAAAATATAATTAGATGGGCATGCTGGCAGGTGCCTGTAATCCCAGCTACATGGGAGGGTGAGGCAGGAGAATCGCTTGAAACTGGGAGGTGGAGGTTGCCAGTGAGCTGAGATCGCGCCACTACACCCCAGCTTGAGCGACAGAGCAAGACTATGTCTCGGAAACAAACAATACTGTATCCTGGGGGTGAAGGGGAGGTGATGGTGAAGATCAGTGCTACCCTTGGAAATCTGACAGATGCCAGTAAGATGGTCCCAATCATACATCCGTGTAATTTGTCAGCCTTATCTGCAGAATCCTGATGGATGCTGGAGAAAAATTGTCAACCAAGTAACCTCAATAACAATTGCTGGGTTGGAAATTACATCAGTGTTAGAGCAGTTCAGGGCTCAGGTACGTGGTATGCAGCCATTGACTGGGCGAATCCATTCTTACGTATCCCAGTTATGGAACACTTTGCATTCATGTGGAACAGAGAGTATTCCTTTCAGTTTTACTGCAGGAACATGTTAACTTCTCCGCTGTCATAATAAACAGCCTGAAGAGATTTACCATCAAATCCCGTTGTTTCTCTCTCCCAACTTAAACCCATATTGGATAATTTATCTCCATCTCCACTGTAACCTTCACATCCCCACTGTCATCTCTAGACCACTCTGCTCTTGAGAGACTGATGGAATCATTATTCAAACTAAAATAGGAAGAATGTTTTATCTATCAAATTGTATTTTTTGTCAATAGTGTTAGAGCACAGACAGTTTCATTTACTGCTGGTGAGGGTGTAAATTACTAGAAACTTTTTGAATGGCAGTCTGATTAAATCAAACAAAGAGCTTAAGTTTGTGTCCTCAAATGCCTTCCTTGAATACTCAAGGCACGTGGCCTCAAGAAAAAAATTATAGAAGCATGCAAAGATTTTGTTAACAAAGATATAATCACTGCAGGGTAGAATTTAGAAATTTAAGATTTTTTAGTCATCTGCAACAAGAAAGGAGTCAAAACAGATGTAGGGTCTCAATTAGTAAAATTCTCTCCCTGCCCAGAGATTACGCTGAGTTAAGGGACAGAAATGCAAAGTGTAGCCTGCTTTGCTAGTTACCAGGAATTACACTATGTTGGGAAAATGTTTCAACACACAAAAATAGAACCACCTGTATGTAATCTTTTTGAAAGCACAAAATAAAGAGCAGTCCTACAACATTCACTGCTGCGGTCTGAATGTTGGTATCCCTCCCAGAATTCGTAGGTTGGAACCTAATGTCAATGTAATAGTATTAAGAGGTGGGGCTTTTGGCACGCAGTGGATTCATGAGGGCTTCACCCTCATGAATGGGATAAGTACTCTTACAAAAGAAGCTTAGGGATGATCTCTTGCCTCTTCCACCTTATAAGGATACATAGCAGGCACCCATCTCTAAGGAATGGGCCCTCACCAGATTCCAAATCTGCTGGTGTCTTGATCTTGGATTTAGCCTCTAGGACTGTGAGCGATACATTTCTATTATTTATAAATTATCTAGTATAAGTAAGATATTTTGTTATAGCAGCCTAAACCAGCTGAGACACCCTAAGAAAAGAAAAAATATTTGGTAATGAAAAACAATATGGCATGCTACATGTATGGTGACAAGTATTTGCATTTAAAAATGTATTGGGGCCTTGTTTTGATTAGACAGGAAATTCACCTTTAATACGTAAGTTTAGTTTTCTCTCAACATGACAGTTATAATATGTAATCAGCTTTGTTTTTTGAAGATTATGTGATTGAGGTTAATGGGAACTGAACTTTCTGTTTCCAAGCTGTCTTCATTTTACCTTTCTATAAAAAAATCAATACAAGTCAACCATTTTTATTGCCCAGTTCAAAGTTTTATTCAAAGAGCAAAGTTTTGACAATGCATAGAATTAACATTGGTTTGTGGGCCACTTCCTGGGCCAGCACCAAAGACTGAAAAAGTATTTAACCCACTGAAAGTTGCATTGAGTCTTGTCAAATCACATTGCTCCGTCAGAAGGTAAGACAAGACAGTGTGGACTGAGAGCAGTGTAAGCACCATGAACAGCCATTCCAGTTCCTTTAATCCACTGGAAATCCATGCAGTGAAGAAGCAACGCACCATGAGACAAATGGCTCCAACCCAAAGACCAGAGGTTTGGGAGTTTGTTGTTGTTTGTTTTTATCTGTAGAGATGGGGTCTCACTGTGTTGCCCAGGCTGATCTCGAACTCTTGGGCTCATACTATTCTCCTGCTTCAGCCTCCTAAGCAGCTGGGACGACAGGCGCCCATCACTGTGCCTGGCTAATTCTTTTTGTAGAGATGGAGGTCTTGCTGTGTTGCCCAGGCTGGTCTCAAATTCCTGGCCTCAAGTTCTCCTCCCATCTCGGCCTCCCAAGGTGTTGGGATTACAAGCATGAGCCAGGTGCCCAGTCTAGAAGATCTTTGACTTCAAATACCAGATCGTCTAGAGGCCTTCACAAATGATCAGGTTGACACTGCAGTCATTAAATTGAGACCTATAACTGGGCTGGGCTTGGTTATTTACAGAAAAACCTGTGGTGCTTAATTCCAATTCATGTTAAATTATCTTGCATAATCCTTTCAAAGCCCTTTTAGAGGTAGGTGTTATCCCATCTATATATAATCTGCTGCTTGTCTTAGACCAAGCAAGTGAAAAATTCAATCCAAGCATGCTGCCATCCATTTCTGGTAGGTTTGGTTTGTTTTCTTTTTAGTTGGCTTTCCTGTTTATTTTGAACTTTTATTCATCTTCCTCTTGAGGTTAGATGTGCATTTTGGAATTGTATCATTTTACATAGAAAAAACTCATCCGTGAGTTGACTAGCATCCTAAGGACAGTTAAACCACTTTTAAAGTAGATCATGGAAGTCACAAAGTCTGATATTCCACAAAATGGAGTATGATGTTTTAGACACTAGAAATACAATATAGGTCATTAGTAATGCAAATAACATTTCCCTGTAGATGCTTTTTAATAACACTGGTTTGTTCAATGTCAAGATATTTGTCATGAACTGTCACCATGGAAAAATATTATTATTTTTTCTTTTTTTTGAGACAGGGTCTCCCTCTGTCACCCAGGTTGGTTGGAGTGCAGGAGTTCCATCTTGGCTCACTGCAACCTCTTCTTCCCAGGTTCAAGTAATCCTCCCACCTCAGCCCCCCAAGTACCTGGGACCACAAGCACATGCCACCATGCCTGGCTAATTTTTGTATATTTTATAGAGACTGGGTTTCACCATATTACCCAGGCTGGTCTCAAATTCCTGGACTCAAGCGATCTGTCTGCCTCAGCCTCCCAAAGTGCTGGGATTACAGGCATGAGCCACGGTGCCTGGCAGAACAGTATGAAATGTTAATGCCAAAATTTGTTTTAGCTATCATATATAAATCATATTACAAGCATATTATTTGGTTGGTTGGTTTTAGTTCATTCCTTCAATCAGATGATTTAAAAGAAATGTTTTTCAGGTATCCTCTTTGTGATGTATCCGAAAGATTAGCTTAGAAAGAAAAGTACTTGGTAAACCATTCCTGGTGCGGAGAGCCCTGTTTCTGCTGTGCTTCTTTTGGTTGATCCGTTTCACCGTCTGGTGTCCTAAAAACAAGAAAATGTTTTTTATATGGTTTAAATATGCAATAAACAACTTAATACCCACCATAGTTTCAGAGAAAGATAACTGCTTATTTACTCTTCAGAAATACCCGAATGGGACCAGCCAACATTAGTAATGGGAAGCAAGTTGAAAAGGATGGGGCTGGGGAGGGAGTGTCTAATTCCCATTTTGAAAACAGAAGATTCACCATTGTTTATTTCTCTGTTGTTCCTTTGAGACTTAGTGATTATAGCTCTGATAATTATGCAGGATTAACCAAACTTAAAGATTAAGGGACTTTATTTTTATTTTTTTTTTTTGAGACAGAGTCTCCCTCTGTTGCCCACGCTAGAGTGCACTGGCATGGTCTTGGCTCACTGCAACCTCCAGGCTCCTGGGTTCAAGTGATCAATGTTCCTCAGCCTCCCAGTTAGCTGGAATTACAGGCGCAGACCACCACACCCAGCTAATTTTTGTAGTTTTTGTAGAGATGAGTTTGCCATGTTGGCCAGGCTGGTCTCAAAAATCTGACCTTAGGTGATCTACCCACCTCGGCCTCCCGGAGTGCTGGGATTACAGGTGTCAGCCACCGTGCCCGGCCTGATTAAGAGAGTTTAGAATTGCAAGGGGATACAGTAAATCTTGAGGAATAATATTAGTAATAATACTGAAACTATATTAAAGATTTCTGTGCCAATTCCTGTGCTAAGTATGTCCTATGGATTAATGCCTTTAGTCTCACATTAGTCTGATGAGATAGATGCTATATTGTCTTCATTTTAGAGGCAAGGATATGGTAACCTGGAGAGGTCAAGTGACCTGTCCAAGGCCACACAGCTAAGAATGAGGAGGAGTGTGATTTGAATTCAGACCTCCAGGCCAGATGGGGTCTACCTTTTGTGTAACCCATTCTGAAGTTTTCAGCTAAGTGATTCAGTGTCCCTTGTCTAATCATGCATGAAAAAGGGCCTTCTGGAATTCGGTACCGGGAATAGTACCCCTTCCAAATGACATAATTCTCTTCTCTTACACAGTCTTTCCTTTTGGCCAAATTATCATTTTTCAGGCAGGGCTTGTTTTGCTACTCTTTATATCACCCAAATGCCAAGTACTTAGCAGGTGCCAGAAAGAATCCTAATTTCCCTTTTATCTATGGGGAAACAGAATCAGGGCCTCTGTCCCCAACAACCCCCAGAACCTTGTGGCAGTTTTTGCATCCAGAGACTGGTTGGGTTTGTAGGGCCGGCCACAGCTGGGGCTTGGGTCCAAGCTGGGTGATTTAGTTATTGGAGGGGCATTAATCCTGGAGCTGAGATCGCCACTCAGGAAGTTCTTTGCGTAGGAGGCAAGGTTTGGCACGCTGACCACGCGGCTGGGCACGTCCTCCATCTTCTTCTTCTGTTTGTATTAATGGAAAGGTTATTGCAATGCAATGCAAAAAAAAAAAAAAAAAAGCATTGTTGTAAAAGCAAATAATGCTCGCCCAATCAAAATTGCACAGGAGAAGAAGCAACAATTTTATTTATATACTTACATGCTATTTTTTAAAGCACTTTTCTTTCTAATCTTCATTTTGTATTATAAATATATATGTATGTTCACAATCTCTTAGCCAGAACTTCTGGAGATGGATGTGTTTTGCAACTAAATTTTGTTTAAGATTTTAGAAGGTCATATAACACCCTCAGCAGGAGCTGGGCCCACCCTAGCCTCAAATGCATTCACATTCCTGGAGTGAAATTTACATTTCGTCACACTGAGGGATACATAAAAACTACAAATGAGATCACATTAGTTAGGTCACAAATGTATTGTCCTGTGAATTATTTTTAAAATTTTTTTGAGATGGGAGTCTTGCTCTGTTGCCCAGGCTAGAGTTCAGTGGTGTGATCTCGGCTCACTGCACCCTCCGTCTCGTGGGTTCAATCAATTCTCCTGCCTTAGCCTCCCGAGTAGCTGGGATTACAGGCGTCCACCACCACACCCAGCTAATTTTTCTATTTTTTAATAGAGATGGAGTTTCACCATATTGACAAGGCTGGTCTTGAAATCCTGACCTCTAGTAATCCACCCACCTCAGCCTCCCAGAGTGCTGGGATTACAGATCTGAGCCATCACACCTGGCCAAAAATACTATTTTCAAAGATCCTTTAGGATTTTGTGATAGCCTTTAGGATTTTGTGATAGCAGATAAGAGAATCGGATGTGAAAAATTCCAAAAATACATACAGAAATAAGAAGTGGAAGATTCTTACTCTTCTTCTTCCTCCCATTACCTAGATAGAGCTGTTCTTAATACTGACACATATTTACTCTAAAAAGTTTGGAAAATACAAAAACCCATAAAAAATAAAAATCACTCATAATCTGCCCAGCCAGATTACACTATTAGTACTTTGGACTGTTTCTCATGGGTGCTTTTATTCCAATGAATATTTCTCTGAGCGTACACCAGCCCATCAATAACCTGTGGTTACCTTTAAGAAAAATGAAACGAGCAGAATTGTATAATGCATTAAAACCAGTAGAACCAATTTACCTTCATGGAAGGAGTCAAATATCCCGGGTGAGGATTGAAAGAAAAAGATCGATTCCGGTGGGACATTGCACTGGGGAATGCTGTGTAGTGAAATCTTCTCTCTTCCTGAAAAAGCAATACAACTGAGTCTAAGTGAACCTAACCACACAGCACTGGGTTTGACCTGAAGGAAGATGACTGTGAGGACAGAATACAGAGAGAAGGAAAGTCCAGGGGAGGAAGGGGAAGGCAGTGAGAATCAAACTGCCAGCCCCTGAAGCTTTGAGGAAGCACCTTTCCTCTTGATCTTTTATGTCCCCAGCCCCTCTTGTAAAGAAAAGGGCAGGTTATGCTTTAGGATACTGGAAATCCAATTGTTCTTAGCATGTGAAGGTAACCTACTGCAGAAAGTTAGTAAGGCAAAGAAAGAAAACCTCCAGGTATGCAAAGGATTTCACCTTCTTTCTTCCTCTGTCTTTTGTTTACATTTGTGTTTTCTAACACATACAAACGTAGAGAGGGTAATGAAATCCATCCCCCACTTTACCTATTATAACTGTATGGCCAATCTTGTCTGTATGTGTCATTTTCCACTTTTTTTCTCTCCTGCTGTATTAGTATTAAATTCCAGTTATTACATAAATTTCTCTATAAAAACAATATTTCTAAGAAATAAGGATTACTTAAAAAAAAAAAAGAAATAAGGATTACTTTAAAAACTCACAATACCTGTCCACACTTAGCAAATGAGCAATAATTCCTTATCAGTGTCACCTAATTTTCAAAGCACCTGGAGATTCAGAAGGTAGGTGGGTGGGCAGGAGCAGGTGGAGGGGGGAGACATTCCCAAGAAATGACCAGCAGGCCTTGGGTGGATACTGAATCAGAGGGAGTTGGGTTCTTTTCAAGGGGTCTAGGGAGTGGCTTTGCTAAGTAGAAAACAGGTGGTCATTTTTACCAAAAAGAACGACAATAAAAACATCTATTGATTCTACTAAAATTCAAACATAAGCCATTCTACATTTTCTCAAATTCTGTAAGTTAAAAAAATTATTATCATCGGACAAATGATCTTTTTTCTGTCTGTTTTCCTGTATTAATTTTTTAGTGAGTATGTCTTTAATAATAGAAAAGAAAGGATTCTTGCCGGGCGCGGTGGCTCAAGCCTGTAATCCCAGCACTTTGGGAGGCCGAGGCGGGTGGATCACGAGGTCAAGAGATCGAGACCATCCTGGTCAAAATGGTGAAACCCCGTCTCTACTAAAAAATACAAAAATTAGCTGGGCATGGTGGCGCATGCCTGTAATCCCAGCTACTCAGGAGGCTGAGGCAGGAGAATTGCCTGAACCCAGGAGGCGGAGGTTGCGGTGAGCCGAGATCGTGCCATTGCACTCCAGCCTGGGTAACATGAGTGAAACTCCGTCTCAAAAAAAAAAAAAAAAAAAAAAAAAAAAGGATTCTTTTTTTTTTTCTTTGAGACAGAATCTTGCACTATCACCCAGGCCAGTGCAGTGGAGTGATCTCAGCTCACTGCAACCTCTGGCTCCTGGTTCAAGTGATTCTCCTGCCTCAGCCTCCCTAGTAGCTGGGATTACAGGCACCCACCACCACACCCAGCTAATTTTTGTATTTTTAGTAGAGACGAGGTTTCACCATGTTGGTCAGGCTGGTCTCGAACTCCTGACCTCAAGTGATCCACCTTTCTCAGCCTCCCAAAGTGCTGGGATTACAGGTGTGAGCCACCGCACCCAGCCCGAAAGGATTCTTTATAAAGGAAGATGTTAGGGCACCTAGAGAAATGCTGAATGCAAGTGAACACCCCTCCCTTGGGGAACCCGCAGTGCCCGGCCAGGCACGTGGGCAAGGCGCCCCCTGATTGCCTCACCGTGAGCTGCCTGATGATGTCCTCTCTCTCCTTCAGCCGGGTCTGCAGGCGGCCTATGAGCTGAAGGTCCTCGGGCCTGGACGCTCCCTTCCCTGGCTTCTCTCCAGAATCTTTCAGTCTGTTCCAAGCAGGTATGCAGTCAGGTCCCCCTTAGAGCAATTACTCAACAAGGCGGGAGAACAAGTGCACGCGATGGGAATGCCATCGTGTGTTCAGCCTGGCGGGGGAGGCCCAGATAGCAGCAGAGGTTTAGCCAGGGCCTCCCAGGGAAATGGCTGGCGGAACCCAGGATCCCAGCTCTGTCAGGTCCCCTGAGGCTGCAGGGCCAGGAGCCAAAGGTCCCCTGTGTGCACAGAGTGCTGCACACAGCGGGGCTTCAAGAGCCAGGGATGCTGCTGGGAGAACAGCCCAGGGCAGGAACATGCCCCCAACTCCGCCCGAGGCCCGCAGGTTCTCTTAAAGCTCTGGCGCCATCTGCAGGCGGACACGGAGCACGGCCCGTGGCCAGTACCCACTGCCTGCTTTTTCAGTGTGAAGCCAGGGTGGAACTGGGTGGGGAGGCGAGCAGGGCTAGGGCTGCAGATGACCTACTGACAGGAGTTGATAAGAGCCCAGGGCTTTGAGTGAGATGACCGGGCTCTAATACTGGCTCTGCTTTTTTCTAGATATGTGACCTTGAGCATCATTTCACCTGTGTGTGGGCCTCGGTTCCCTCTTCTTTGGCCATGGAACTGGGTGGTTGTGAGAATTCCGTGTGATAATGGGCCCCTGGCTTACATAGCAAGTGCCCCGTAGACTGTAGCTGGTAAAACCTTTCCTGCTGGGTTTTGAATGATTTGCTTTGTATTGGAGACAGTGGAGAAGTTTTTAAGAGCTCAGGCTAAAGGTCAGACAGGTGACATTTAAATTCACTTAATGTTGCCTGACCTTGGGCAAGTGGCTTTGCCTGTCAGGACCTGGCTTGCAGCCATCACATCCTAAAAGGTCTTCCTGCCAGTCACCCCCTCCCCATTTCTTCTCAGCAGTCAGGCCATGTCACTCCTGCCCAATACCTTGTGATGGCTTCCCAGGGCACTCTGAACACATCCAAATTCCTTCCCATCAGGGCAGGGGTTCCTCCGCCCAGCTCCTTTCCTCCCACTCACCCTCCCTCTCACTCTGTTTAGCCACACAAGCCTTTGGGCTGTTTTCAGGAACGTGAAGCAGGCCCAGGGCCTTTGCACCAGATGTGGCATCTGCTTCCAATGCTCTTCATCCAGATGGCTCAGGAGTGCCCTCACCTCCTTTGTACTTAAATGTCACCTCCTCAAAGAGGCCTTCTTTTGCCCACACTTGCCACTCCCAATCCTGTCTTCTAGCACTTTCACCACCTGTTATGAATTTAACTGCTTGGTTTTTCTTTTTATTGAGACTGGGTCTATTTTGTTTCGTTTTGAGACACAGTCTCTCTCTCTCTGTAACCCAGGCTGGGGTACAGTGGTGCAATCATGGATCACTGCAACCTCAACCTCTTGGGCTCAGATGATCCTCCCACCTCAGCCTCCCAAGTAGCTGGGACTACAGGCACACACCACCATGCCCAGCTAATTTTTTTTATTTCTTAATTTTTTGTGAGACAGAGTTTTACAATGTTGCCCAGGCAGGTCTCAAACTCCTGGGCTCAAGGGATCCTCCCTGGGCTCAAGCCTCAGCCATGCAAAGTGCTGGGATTACAGGCATAAGCCACCAAGCCCAGCCTGTTTGCTTATTTCTTATCTGAGTCCTCGGCAGAATTTGTGAGCCTATGGACACTGTCTTTGTTTTGTTCTTCACTGTAACTCTAGAGCCTAAAGCAGTGCGGTGCATACAGTGGGTCCTTAACAAATATTTGTTGAATGAATAAATACAATATGTGTGCATGAGGGACCAGTGGGAATAACAACTCTACCCTCAAGTACTGTTGTGATGATTAAATGAGATGATACTATTAGAACAGAGCAAATGCTCATAATTGAGCAGCCCTGATCCTTCTGATTTCTTCCAAGTGTGAGGATTAAACCAACGCTTATCCTCACAGATTCCCAGTGACCTGCAGGAAAGGGGAACACATTCTCATAAAATGAAGGGAGAATGATGACCCCCTGGCTTGTTCCTCCCCATCCCCATCCCCCCAAACTTGCTCTGTCGCTGAAGCTGGAGTGCAATGGCCCAATCTCGGCTCACTGAAACCTCCACCTCCCAGGCTCAAGTGATCCTCCTGCCTCAGCCTCCCAAGTAGCTCGAATTGCAGGCATGTGTC
This sequence comes from Sapajus apella, assembly GCF_009761245.1. Classification (NCBI taxonomy): domain Eukaryota; kingdom Metazoa; phylum Chordata; class Mammalia; order Primates; family Cebidae; genus Sapajus; species Sapajus apella. Next base: position 7,302,117 of record NW_022436945.1, read on the forward strand.
ATCATACCTGGTTAATTTTGTGTTTTTAGTAGAGACGGGGGTTCACCATGTTGGTCAGGCTGGTCTCAAACTCCTTAGCTCAAGTGATCCGCCTGTCGTGGCCTCCCAAAGTGCTGGGATTTCAGGTGTGAGCCATCGGGCCCGGCCAGAACCCAGGACTTTTCATTTGAAAACCAGGAAAGCCCAGGGCCACTGGGGTGAGTTGGCCACCCTACCAAATGGTACATTTGCTAGTCCCTCCCTGGGGCCCAAGGCCTCACTTACTCGGCTTCCAGGGCAGCCAGCCGGGCCTGGAGCTGGGCCTGAGCACTACTGAAATCTGCCACCATGGCCTGCATCTCCTTCCGGTGTTCCTGGCGGAGCGTCTCCACCTCCCTGGCCCGCTGGGCTTGCTGATTCTCCTCCAGCAACCTATGGTGGACGAAAGCACAGCCAGGCTTGCCCAGCTCCGGGGATGGCGCCCCTTGGGTCCTGGGGTTTATTCCCCTCATTGCTGCCCAGTTTGGGAGAGCTGGGTGGGGAGAGGTTGTGAACTGAGGATACCTGTGGGAAGGACAGCTAGGGTCTCCGAGTTGTGGGGTCCAGAACAAATCCCCACTGTGGGACCCCTTCTCAGCACCTTCCCATCTCAGAAGGAGAAACGTGAGCATGGGGACAAGCTTCAGGCAGAAGTGATGGAGAATAGCCCTGCAGAGGAGCCCCAGAAAACACGCTCTTCACTTGGGGCCAGCGGGGAGGCGGGAGGCTGAGATTCTCTATCAGTATCGCCCAAATGCTGGGACTCTGAGAGCCGGGCGGCCACCAGTCCAGGGTGGAAGTGGGTGGGATGGCAGTGTTTCAGCCCCTCCCCTGCTGACTCCCGACTGTGTCTATGTCTGCAGCCTCCCCATCACTTCCTCACTGTGTGACTCTGGGCAAGCTGCTCCCTGCTGCGCCCTCCTCTGTCAGATGTAGGTGACAGTGGAACCTACCTTACAGAATTACTGCAAGGAGGAATTGTGTTAATACATGTGCAGAACAGTCCATGGCATAAAGTAGATGCTCAACCATTAGCGATAATTTCTCTTACTTGTGAGAAACAGCGGGATCTACAGAAAAGCCTCAGGGGTCTATTGCCCTCAGAGGGTACAAGCACTTTTCTTTTCTTTTTTTTTTTTTCAGATGTAGTCTCACTCTGTTGCCCAGGTTGGACTGCAGTGGCACCATCTCAGCTCACTGCAACCTCCACCTCCTGGGTTTAAGCAATTCTCCTGCCTCAGCCTCCTGAATAGCTGGGATTACAGGTGCCCACCACCATGCCCCACTAAGTTTCTGTATCTTTAGTAGAGATGGGGTTTCACCATTTGGGCCATGCTGGTCTCAAACTCCTGACGTCAGGTGATCCACTCGCCTTGGCCTCCCAAAGTGTTGGGATTACAGGTGTGGGCCTCCGCACCCGACCAGCACTTTTTTTGTTGTTAGAGGTGAGGCCTCGCTATGTTGCCTAGGTTGGTCTCTAACTCCCGAATTTAAGCGTTTCTCCCACATCGGCCTCCCAAAGTGCTAGGATTATAGGTGTGAGCCACCATGCCTGGCCTGGTCCAAGCAAATTTTATGTAATATATTCCTTCCCAGGAGTGGGACCATTGCTCTTCTCACTTGGAGGGGGCCGTAATGTAAAATTGTTAGGAATTGCTAATCCAAACTCCTAATTCTAGGGAGTTGCGAAGGTCACATGGTGAGTCACTAACTGAAACTAAGTTGTTCCACCTTGGCCAGGTGGGCTCCTGGTTGCCTCTCAGATGAGCCTCTGGTCAGCTGTTCGCTTGGGGAGGGAGGCCTCATGACCCCAGTCCAGTTAGGGCCTGAGCTCTTTCACAGTCACCTGGCCCTGGCAGGGGGAAACTGTCCCTCACCAGTGAGCGTAGGACTCAGAATAACCCCCGTCTCCTGGTGGCTCTCCTCCCAATCTCCACTGGGCATTCTAGTCTCCTGGGGCCTCGTTCCGCATCCAGATTCCCCTCCTCATACCTTCTGCAACTGCGGTGGCCCTTTCCACATCCAGGCCCCTGCTGGGACCTTCTTTCCACATCCAGCCCCTTCCTGGGACCTCCTTTCCACATCCAGGCCCCTGCTGGGACCTCCTTTCCATATCCAGGCCCCTGCTGGGACCTCCTTTCCACATCCAGGCCCTTCCTGGTACCTCCTTTCCACATCCAGGCCCCTGCTGGGACCTCCTTTCCACATCCAGGCCCTTCCTGGGATCTTCTTTCCACAACCAGGCCCCTGCTGGGACCTCCTTTCCACATCCAGGCCTCTCTCAGACCTCCTGCAACTGGGGTGGCCCCAGAGTGTGGACTTTTAACAAAGCTCCCATGAGGGGCACCTCTGGCTGGGAATCCATGTACCCAGCACTACCTCAGGCCTCCAGGACACCCTGGTTCATCTCAGCGAGCGCTTCTGCCTAAAAAAGGAGGATTTATGAAGAATTCCAGCGTCTCTGGAAAACTCTCCTGCTCTGGCCATTTACTGCAGCAAGAGTGAAGTAAAGGACTCACAGATAAGAAGGCAGTGGCACTCAAAGTAGCATCCTGGTGACACTGCATCAGCATCTCCTGGGAATTTGTTAGAAACGCAAATCCTAATTCCAACGCTAATTAATCTAATTAATCCTAGTTTGCAGGCTCCACCCTGGCTCTAGTGATTCAGAAATGCCGAAGGTAGAGCCCAGAAATGTATTCAACAAACCTTCCAGGTGATTCCTTTTTTTCTTTTTTGAGACAGGTTCTTGCTCTGTCACCTAGGCTGGAGGGCAGTGGCAGGATCTCGGCTCACTGCAGCCTCCGCCCTCTGGGCTCAAGTGATCCTCCCCCTCAGCCTCCTGAGTAGCTGGGACTGCAGGTGCACACCCCCCATACCTGGTGTCTTTTTGTTTATTTTTGTTTTTGTAGTTTTAGTATAGAAGGGGTTCTTACATGTTGCCCAGGCTGGTCTCAAACTCCTGAGTTTAGGCAGTCTGCCTTGGCCTCCCAAAGTGCTGGGATTACAGGCATGAGCCACCACACCCTGCCCTTCCAGATGATTCTAATGCAAGTTCAAGTTTGAGAACCATGACAACAGACGTTTCTTGAATCAGTGCCATGTGCCAAGCATCGTTCCAAACCCTGTACACGTTCTCTCTTTCAGTTCTCCCGACAACCCTGTGAGCTAGGCCCTGTTATCCTCCCATGCTCTGGGCCAGTGAGGCATGGAGAGGTCAAGAAACTGACCCAAGGTAATGCATCAGAGGCAGAGTTACCAGTGCTGACCAAAGTGCAAAGCCCAGCCTTCCCTAACAACTACAGTGCAATGGAAAGTCTCCCTGAACCTTTTTCTTTTCTTTTCTTTTTTTTTTTTTTTTTTTTGAGACGGAGTTTTGCTCTTGTTGCCCAGGCTGGAGTGCAGTGGCACCATCTCAACTCACTGCAACCTCCACCTCCCAGGCTCAAGCAATCCTCCCTCCCCAGCCTCCCAAGTAGCCGGGACTACAGGTGCACACCACCACGCTTGGCTAATTTTTGTATTTTTAGTGGAGATGCGGTTTCACTATATTTCCCAGGCTGGTCTTGAACTCCTGACCTCAGGTGATCTGCCTGCCTTAGCCTCCCAAAGTACTGGGATTACAGGCGTGAGCCACCGCGCCAGCCGAGGCTGGAGTCTTATCCCCATTTTACAGAGGACTCAGTCTGGGAGAGGTCAGCTGACTCACCAACCTCACGCAGCTAGTTAAGAGCGCACAGCTAGTTAAGAAGACACCACACGGTCTGAACTACACCACACTGTCTCCCTAAGGTTGGATTTGATGACACTTTTGGTGTCTTCTAGGTCTAATTCTTAGTCTCATAAATGCCCCGATTTGCAGGGAACAGGACTCCCTCTTCTATTTCAAGGCACTTCCTCTGCGGTTTTGAGATCTGGAATTTCTGGCGCTCTGGGACTTTTCATGAGTTCGAGGAGTAGTATCTATGAGATGCTGGCGCATTGTCTAGTGTCTTGCAAGGCAGGGTGCCGGAGGGAGTGACCCATTTCAAGTCTTAGGCTCTGCAAGCCGCTGTGGGGGGAGGGAGGGAAACTGGTCGGAGGCGGGGTCACCGACCTGCGCTGGTCACGGAGCTGCTGCGCCTCCTGCTGATGCTGCTCCACCTCCGCGCGCAGCCGCCGCACCGCGTCCTGGAGCTGCGCGTTCTCCTCCCAGAGCCTGCATCCCTCGCCGGGACCCTGCCCAGCAGCGCCCGGTGGGAAGCCGGCCTGGCCCGGGCCACCCCGTACCTGAGAAGGCAACCGGGAGAGCTGTTTTCAGGAGGCGCAGGGGCGGACAAGGCACAAAGGGCCAGAGCTGTGCTGCGGCGAGATGGAGATCCACGGGTGCCCCGCGCAGGCTGGAGTCCGAGACAGGTACCTGGGTCCTCTACAGGGACTCCCATCCAGTCTCTTAAACTTTTGCTGCTTTGGGAGTTGGCCAGATCTGGCCCTTAGAGTTTAATAAAATTTCTGAGCCAAGAATGGGGCTTGCATCCAAATGAACACCAACCACACTCTACCCGCCCCAGGCCCTTGCCGTGCTCTCTATCCGAGGTGCCCGCCCAGCCTGCCTCCGTGTCCCTTAGTGAAGTGAAGTGTTCAGTGAACTGACACTGCCTCAGTGAAGCCTTCCCCACCTCTCAGGGGAGAACTGATAAACTTTCTCTGATACCACCAAATGTCACCAGCTCTGGCTCTGTAAGGGGTGACACGGAAAAGAATATGTTTTCACTCTGGTTTCCTTGGCTGGATTGGGAGCTATTCCTCACTTCATCTTTCCAACCGTGTAGCACCTAGCATGGTGTATTCTATAGGTGCCACGTGAATGCTTGCTAAACAAAACTGTTCTAGAATGTCAGTAGTTCAGGTAGAAACACAAAGATTGCTGTCCAACAGCAAATGGGGTCAGATTTAATCTGTGACTAGTGAATGTTACAGTTTTCAAATTCAAATATGCTCGACGGCTTGTGCATGTATTTGCTCGCTGCACACAGTAATTGCACAGCTGGGCCCTGGGAGAATCTGTGACCCAGGTTCCATGTCTCTGCCTTCCTGCCCTCGGGTTGGCATGGTAGGGGATGCCTGTGGGCACCCGCTTGGCACTCTCACATGCCTAACCTGGAAGAACAAGAGCAGGGGGGTTACTGCCCTGTGGGGACCACCCTTGACGAATGGGGGACAGAAACAGATGGAAAAATGCATTTCCCTCTTGGGTCTCTGGGTGGCAGAGATGAGAATTAGGTCCCAGCAGAACAGAACTCCACTTAGCTCAGCGGTGGCCAGCCTGGGGCTGCAGCCTGGCATTGTGTCCCCTCCCCTTTCCTTTATAACTTGCTGCCCGGGCTCTTCCTCTTTGCTGACACCCCGGCATCTGTGCTCTGTGTGGGGTATCACCTGAGACCACACTTTCCTTCTAGACCATTCAGGGCTTCCCTCCTCTGGGGCAAAGGAGAGGGCTGGGGCACGGGTGGCCAGGTATCGTCTCATGCACTCAGTGCTCCCTGGCTTCCATCCAGAGCCCTCGGATGAACAGACTCCCTCCATGGTCCAGACCCCAGCTGTCACCATCCCACATTTCCCCTGTCCCCTTCCATTGGTACCAGAGGCTCCACTCATCTAAACAGTTAATGGAACACATTCTGTCTTCCCTCTGCTAGACTTAACCACTGGGCTAACCTGTGATTTGTCATTTGTTAATATTTTTCACATAAACCCAGAAATCACCATCCTATGCTCAGCAACAGCTAAGTCAGGCACACGTGATTCCTATGTCCCCAGGACTTTCAGCAGGACTGGGCCACCGACAAATCCTCACCATCCACAGACACTGGTGGAGACCCTGCTGAGAGCCAGGAGTGGGCTGGGGAAGCGATGAGGCAGAACAGACGGGTTATCCTCTGAAGACTGCTGATCCAGTCTAGGCAACAAGGACATCCATGAAATGGCATGTCCCCAACAGGACCAGGCGGTAGATCCTAGAGCCAGCTGAGCTGTCTTGGGAGGATGTGCTCCAGGATCTCAGAGCCAGAGGGAGCCACGGTGTGTAAGGGAAGCCCCCAGCATGGGATACGCCATGCAGCATTCCAGGCAGGAGGAGTTGCACAGGCAGAGGACAAAGGGAGGGTGCAGATGCCGGGTTTATGAACTGCGGGGAATATGGCAGGACCTATAGGTCATTGTCAGTGGTGGAGGCTTTTCAATGTCAAGTTGAAGCATTTGGAGCTTTCTCCAGTGAAAGCCACCAAAGGCTTTATGAAAAGTGGTACTGGGTTTTGGGGGAATACCTGAAGCCGTACACCATGGGCTGGAGGGAGAGAGGGCTGCACTGTTAGGAGGTGATTGTGCACCCAGCTAGACCAGGAATGATGGACGTGCAGGGAAGGGGCTGATGGGCAAAGTCTGAGCAGGAAGTGGAAGGAGAGTCGGCACTGAGCCTGGGTGACAACAAGGCTGCTCCACTTAGGGGAACAGCAAGGTCTAGACGGAGCCTATCTGGGAGATGGTCTGAGAACTTCCCCTGCAGATCCAAAGGAGTGGCCCAGAGCAGCTGCACTGAGGGCCTGTCTAGCACCAACACCCTGAGATACCATTGCATCTGAATTATAAATGACATGCAGCACTTAAAACCTTTTTTTTTTTTTTGCTTGACGAGACCCTGCAGTATCCCTCAGGCCTGTGGAGAAGGGTCTTCCCACTTCAGGCAGTGGGCAGGGGGCAGGGGAACGACCGAGTACCCAGAGCCCATTCTTTTTTTTTTTTTTTTTTTGAGACAGGGTCTTGCTGTGTTGCCCAGGCTGGAGTGCAGTGGTACAATCATAGCTCACTACACCCTGGAACTCCTAGGCTTAAGTGATCCTCCCACCTCAGCCTCCCAAGCCAGGATTACAGGCATATGCCACCACGCCCAGCTAATTTTAAAATTTTTGTAGAGATAGAGTCTGGGCTATGTTGCCTTGGCTGCTCTTGAAATCCTGGCCTCAAGAGGTCCTCTGACTTTGCCTCCCAAAGTGCTGGATGCCAAGTGTGAGTCACTGCACTTGGCCTCAGATCTCGTCTTTTATGAGGCTTCTCACTGCGGCCCTGATGCTGCTCTGGGAAGGGTGTGGCTGGGGCAAGGGCAAGGGCAGGGGTGCTGACCTCTGTGGCAATGGTGTGGTCCTCGCTGTCCCCTGGACACTGGCTGCTGGCTTGACGTCGGCCCAGATCCTTCAGCTCAGCCTGCAGTGCCTCCAAATCCTTCTGGTGCCCAGAGCAGGCAGCTTGCTGCTCTGACAGCTCCTGCCTGAGGGACTCTGGAAGAGGGAGGGCAGTGGGAGTCAGGTGCTGGGTCTAGGCTGGAGCCTGTCTTATAGGGACAACAGTCTCTGGAGCAGGGATGGGTGGAGTGGGTGGCTGCTGAAGGCTTGTGGTGGCTTGAGTTCCCCAAACGTTTTTCAAGATAACAGTAACCACAGGGCTATGTGTGAAAACTCTTCTCATTAAAGCCCCACAACCATCCTTTCTGTTATCAATTATACCCACTCCCCACCTCTGCTCCATTTTAGGATGGGACAGGGTGAGTACAATCCCCAAAGCCACACAGCTATTAAATGATGGAGTTGGGATTTCAAAAAGATTTCAAGTGGTTCTTCACTCTGAACCCCCTGCTTGCCCACTACTGGTTGGTTAGGATGGGTGGCAGGTGAGGGCAGGATGGCCTGTGCTCAGGGCCAAATCCTGTGGCAACGCTTGACCTCAGCATCAAGTTAGGAGACCAGGCAAAGAACAGGGAATTATCAAATGAGCCGAAGGTCTCTTCTGGGGGTGATGGTCTCAACTTGGAAAACTTGAAATTTATGTCAACTATTTTTTTTTGAGATGGAGTCTCACTCTGTCACACAGGCTGGAGTGCAGCGGCACGATCTTCGCTCACTGCAGCCTCTGCCTCCCAGGTTCAGGCGATTTTCCTGCCTCAGCCTCTTGAGTAGCTGGGACCAGGAGCGCACCACCACGCCCGACTAATTTTTGTATCTTTTTTTTATTAGAGATGGGGTTTCACTATTTTGGCCAGACTGATCTTGGACTCCTGACAAAATGATCTGCCCATCATGGCCTCCCAAAGTGCTGTTACAGGCGTGAGCCACCATGCCCGGCCAATGTCAACTCTTAAGGAGACGAAATGTTCACAGGTTCTTCTTCCCATGGGTGGGAGGTCTTGGCTAGATCATGGAGGTAGGAGATGGCATGTCGTCCCAGTAGGATAGGGACTAAAATGGAATCACCCAGGAGAAATGTGTGCATTCTCTTAAACCCAGGGGACAGTAAGGCCAGAAACTCTAGCTTCCCCTGTGAGGATGGAGACTGATTTCCCGTAGTACACTAGACACTTCCCAGCATGATGGAAACAATTATTTCAAAATGATTATTTTCTTATAGAGCAGACACTAAATAGAAAGCTATTTCTTTAGAAAAAAAAAGATACTTTCAAAGTGCTTGTAAATTTGATAGTTTACTTTTCTGTTAAGAACTTTTGAGACTCTGTATTTTAGTCATTGCAAATAACCTTTGAAACATTGTTCTGATCACTCTGTACTAAAACCTAGCACAGGTTTTAGTACAGAGCAAGTGCTCAACATGTATTTGTAAAATAAACAAATGATCTTTAGAGTGAAAATGGATGATGTGGTAAAAGTGTATTAGTTATAAAAGCTTTCCTGTAAGCTTACTAACCTTCTCTCAAAGGTTAACTATATTAAACACATGTAAAAGCTTAGTATATTTGGATGATATTAAGATGAAAAATTTACTTGGTCATCTTTTCTCTCCAGCAAAATTTTGATAAAGTGATTTCTATGGCTTATTTTCTTTCTTTTTTTTTTTTTTAAATCTCTAAACATAACCCCATTTTTTGAAAACTTTTATCACAAGATATATGTAATAAAACTCTTTAGCAAATAATAAATTATAGGGTATTAATTCTTTACCCTCCTCCTTCTCTCACACCTTCCCATCATTCATCTATCTGTCCACCTATCCATCTATCCACTGACCCATCTATCCCTCTATCCACTTGCCCATTCATTCACCCATCCACTTATCTACCCATCCACCCATTCACCATCCATCCGTCTATCCATTCATCCATCCATCTGCCTACCTGTCTGCCCAAGTATCTGTGTACCCTTCTGTCCATCCATTCATCCATCCACCCATCAATTGCCCACCCAATCATCTATCCATCCTTCCTCCTGTCCGTCCATCCACCCATTTTTCTGTCTTCCATCTGTCAACCCAGCCACCCATCTAACCACACACCCATTCACCTGTCTACCCACCCACCCATTCATCCTCCATCCATCTGTTCATCTATCCATCCAGCATGTCAGGATTCCAACCCTCTAGTAAACACCGGCCCTCCCTGCACTCTCACAGTGACCTATAGTATTACAGGTCAGTTGTGTCTCACACAGATATTAGAAGAGGAGAATCAGCACCAGGATTATCTCATATCAATCTGCCATTGCCGCAGGTGCTCGCACCTTCCCATGAAGCCTACGATTTGTTGTCATCACAGAGTCAACAAAGCCCCTTCTTCCCAGGACTGGTGCTGAGAAGCCCAGCCTTTCCCCAGGCTCTTTCCAGGGATCTCTCTGGATTCTTTTATTTATTTATTTATTTATTTATGAAACAGAGTCTCAGTCTGTCAGCCAGGCTAAAGTGCAGTGGCATGATGTCAGCTCACTGCAACCTCTGCCTCCCAGGTTCAAGCAATTCTCCTGTCTCAGCCTCCCGAGTAGCTGGGACTACAGGCGCATGCCTGGCTAATTTTTGTATTTTAGTAGAGACGGGATTTCACCATCTTGGTCAGACTGGTCTTGGACTCCTGACCTCATGATCCACCCACCTCAGCCTCCCAAAGCACTGGGATTACAGGTGTGAGCCACCGCAGCCGGCCTCCCGATTATTTTCTTCGGGGAAGAACAGGGCTGCTGTGGAGTCAGAAAAGCCAGGGAAGGGGCAGCAGGGACATCTAAACTGGCAGCTGCTGCTGAGTGTTGGAATCACCAGAGTGTCCGGCCTGACCCGTACATGGGGAGCCTTGGACCTGAGCCATGTGGCACAGCTTGTGTTTTATCTTTACATGCTGCTAACTCCAGCATTTCCCATGTGGACACCACCATTCCAGGGTAGCTGCTAACTGGGAAGTCTACAAAACTCTTTCCTTCCTGCTACTCACACCACTTCCTCAAAAACATGCAGTCAGTGGGTCACGTTTTCTAATGAGAACTCAACCAAGCAGCAAGATAGAGCCTACTCACTTAGGGGCATACAGAAAATGCTCTCCTGCAGAATTCTCTTTTTACTTTTTTTCCTAATTAATTTTCTTTGTAGAGATGGGGTCTTGCTATGTTGTCCAGGCTTGTCTCCAGCTACTGGCCTTAAGTCATCCTCTCTCACCTTGGCCTCCCAAAGTGCTGGGGCTACAGGCATGAGTCACCACACTCAGCACCCAGAAATCTCTTAAGGAGAGCCCTGTCTAGGTTTGGAAGAAATATTTAATAAAGGCAACATGATCTTTAGTGTTCTGCATGAAATGATGAGAGGTATTTGTCTTGCTCTTAAGGGTGACAGGAAAGATGAGAATGAAGGAGAAAATGAGTGACAGGAATGATCTACAAAAATGGAGAGAGAGCTCCAGAGTCAGGCATGCAGCACTGGAATCTTCAGTCATCATTTAACAGGAACACTCGCATGGCACTTACTGCATGCCAGGCTGTATACTCATGTAATCGTCATTACAGCCCAATGAGGTGAATGCTATTATGATCCTCATTTTGTAGATGGGAGACTGAGGCACAGAGCAGTTAAGCAACCCCCTACCCAAAGCCACACAGCTAGTGAATGTCAGAGCTGCGCTTGACACCCAGGCAGTTTGGCTCTAGGGATCTTAACTGCCTCTGTTAATTTCCAAGATGCTGGGTGTGAGTGGTTTTATTGATGTGGCAACTGAAAAAGGGCAGAGTTTTGGGCTGGGGAAGATGTTGGGGCAGTCAGAGAAAGCAGCGTGTGGAGGCCTGAGAGCCCCCAGTTTGTAGAAATCTTCAGAGCAGAAATGAGAGGTTGAGGCAATGCCGTGAAACTCACATGAAGGCTCAGAGATCTGGGTTATATGCAATAATATGATGATGATGACAGTATCTACATTCACTGGGCTCATGTTATATGCTAGGCACTTCGTATTTAATATCTCATTTAATCCACAGAGTGAGCCCACGAGGTAGGGACAATTGTAATTCCATTTTATAAAAAAGGGAAATGAGGATCACAGTGAGCCATCCCAGGTCTCACACCTAGTTGATGGCAGAGCCAGGACTGTCCCCGACCTGTGTGCCCGAGAGCCCTGGAGCCCCGCCCTCAGCTTGTCACTAGTTTCTACGTGCAGACCCTGCAGATGGCCGGGCCCTCCCCGGTGCACTGTTGGAGTATACCTAGCAGCAGGGCCTGCTGGGCCTGCATCCTCTCACGCTCCTCCTGCAGCTCTTGCCTGGCCTTTTCCTCCAAGGCCTGGAGCTCCAGCCGGTGCGCCTGGTGTTGGATCTGGAGGCTGTGGCTGGATTCCTTCTTCAAGCGTTCCTCTGTGGCCTGTGGGAAACAGTGTGGACAAGGAGGCATGTGGGGACACGTGGTCACAGGGTTGGGGGACTCGACTCCTTTGCCAAGCTCTTCTGAGCCAGGGTGGTCTGAAGGCTTGCACTCTCCCATGGAGGGCTTATCAGGCTACAGAGAACGCTGTACAATGGCCCGGCCACAGCAGCCATTTTGCCCCGTGTGAACCCGCCCTCTTCCACAGCTGATTGGGCCAGAGCGGACACCCGTTCCAAGCTGGGCCAATCAGAGTTCCTTTAATGGAAATTTGGTATGAAGAGGTGGGGGACAGAGCCAAAGAGACTGACAGATACTCTGTGGCTCCAAATTTACTGTACTCGGGAGCTCTGAGGCAATATCTGATATCTGCCCCAGGACGAGTGGGGTGGAGGCAGCCCAGGGCTGGTGTGCAGAGCAGAGCAGAAATGCCATGGGGAGGAGGGAGGGTCCCTACAGCTCTTGTTTGGTCCTGAGAACTAGCTGTGTCTCTGTCCTTGGGTTCATATTCACTCATTCTTTCTTTCCCTATTTTTTATTTTTGGTTCATTCATGCTTTCCCTCAACAAACATTCATTTACTGAAGTCCCACTGTGTGTCAAACACCCAAAGCAGTTTCTGTGAGCAGCTGTATAAACTTAAAGTGTCTCTTCACTGCCTGCCTAACGTCACTCAAGCTGGTTTCTGTGAGAGGTACAAAAACAGCCCGTAAGATGTCCATGTCTGAATCCCTGAAAACCGAGGATGTTACCTTACATGGTCAAAGGGACTTTGCAGAGGTGATTAAGGATCTTAGACGGGAGATTACCCTGAATTATCTGGGTGGGCCTCAGTCACAAGAGGGCTGTAGGAGGGTTGGTGAGAAAAGGGTTGATGGTGGAAGCAGAGGTCAGAGAGAGAGAAAGGGGGAGAGAGAGGGAGAGGAGAGAGAGCACGCGATTTGAAGATGCTACGCTTTTGGCTTTGATAATGCAGCAAGAGACCAGGAGCCAAGGAACTCAGGCAGCCTCTAGAAGTCGGAAAAGACAAAGACAGAGATTCTCCCCTGGAGCCTTTAGAAGGAACCAGCCCTGCCAATTCCATGATTCTTAGATTTCTGACCTTCAGAACTGTCAGATAATAAATCCGTATTGTTTTAAAACACCAAGCTTGTGCTAATTTGTTACAGCAGCAATAGGAAACTAATATAGTTTCTGGGTTTTTTTCCCCCCAGTTAGAAGAGTTTCAGTTAATACATAGCCCCAGGTTTTAGATGAGGAAATGAGAGGTGGGCATTGGAGAGATGAATTTGGTTTCCCAGGGTCGCACAGAAAAGATAGAGAAATTATTATCCCTTCATCTTTTTTAACTCTTTTTTTATATAGAGGGAGGATCTCACTATGTTACCCAGGCTAGTCTCAAACTCCTGAGCTCAAGCAATCCTCCTGCTTAGCCTCCTGAAGTATTGGGATTACAGGCATGAGCCATCACGCCCAGGCACCCATCCCTGCTGCCATCTTTTTTAACAGAGCTGGCAACTGTGGCTAGAAAGGTAGGAGACCTGCCTGTAGACAGGTGATGATAGAGGCAGGATTCTGACCTATGAGTGGTGGAGTCCAGGGCCCAAGCCCTTTCCATTCACTCAGGCAGTGGAAATTTCATCAAATTTCCTCTGGGATTTCACCAAATACATGAGGCTCTTGTGAGGGAAGAACTCAACCATCTTTGCACCCAAGTTGGCCTCCTGAACTCAGCGGGTCATGTGGAAGCTTGCCTTAGCCTGTCTCTGCCACCTCTCACAGGGGATGGCAATAGGGAACTGGTCTCACTCCTCCCAGGGGAAAGTCAGTCATTCTGTGGCAAGTTTCTTTTTCTTTTCTTTTTTTTGAGACAGGGTCTCACTCTGTTGCCCAGCTGGTGGTGCGATCATGGCTCCCTGCAGCCTTGACCTCTCAGGCCCAAGTGATCCCCCGACCCCAGCCTCTTAAGTAGCTGAGACCACAGATGCTCACCACTACACCTGGCTAATTTTCTGTAGAACTTGGGTCTCCCTATGTTGCCCAGGCTAACTTCAAACTCCTGGCCTCAAATGGTCCTCCTGCCTTGACCTCCCGAAGTGCTGGGATTACAGGCATGAACCACCATGCCTGGTTGTAAGTTTATTTAAAAAAACAGAAAAGCTTCATACTTTTCAAATTCTCTGATACCTTCCTCCTCCTCCCCTTGTTGCAAGGCTCAGAGAACACCAATTGGTGACATTTTTATCCCTAGGGAAATGGGGATGGAGAACTTGAAGCCTGGGCTTTGCAAGAGGGAGCCAAACTCTCTCACTCTTACCCAGCCTCTCTCCATCTCAGGGGGCAACCAAAGATTCAGGTCAGCACCGCCCACCCACTTGCTCAGAAGCCTTTGACAGTGAGGATCACACATGCTGCAGCGGCACCCAGGGCTCAGGGCAAGCTGGGGACTCATTCCTGGTGAATTTCTCCAGCTGCTATGGGAGGGTTACCCTGCTCTTGTTGTGGCCAGTTTGGGGCCTCCTAAGGGACCCAGTTTCACCTTGTTTCTCTAAAAGTCTCATACTATATAATGTCTCTATTCCCAGTGCTTCCAAATACCTTAGGCAACTACCTCATGGCTACCACCCACTGATCCCAGCAAACTGTTTGAGGGGCTGTCTTTTCCCCTATAGGCGAGCTATGTAAGGACAGAGAGTGTGGTAATCTGGTATCTCCACAGCTCTGCATGATGGCAGCTCACAGTAGCTACTTAATAAATGCCAGCAGAATAGATGAGTGAATAATAAAAATGAACCCTTTAAAAACTGAGCTGTTACTCAGCCACGCACTGTTCTAAGTACTTTACATGTATTATCTATTTTGATCTTCATAACCATCTTATAAGATCTATACTACCATCAATCATTTTATAAATGAGGAAACTGAGTCACAAAGAAGCTAGAAGACTTGAGCTCCCATACTTTGTAAATGGCAGATCCAGGACTTGAACCCAGGCAGCCCACTCATAATTACTGACACAGGAACTGGGGCAGAGTGTCCTTTCACTTGCCCTTGGCTAGGACTCAGACCTCATGGGTCCAACTCCCCAGAGCACTTGGAACTCCCCGCCTCAGGTGAATGAAGCCTCCTGCCCTCTCTGCCTCCTGCGAGAAATTGGGGTCCGCAGCATGGAGGAATAAAACTCAGGCATACACGAAGGTCAGTGTCACCCAGCAGTGAATACACCTGGGATCTCCCCAGCCTGAGCTCTTGAAGATTGTAAGCCAAAATGGAAAGACTTAGAAGAACAAAAGAAATAAGGAAACTGACTTTTTTTTTTTTTTTTTTGAGCATCTAGTAAGTGCCAGGCAGTCCATGTGCATTATTTCCCTTTCTTTCTTTCTTTGTTTTGATTTGAGATGGAGTCTGCTGTGTTGCCCAGGCTGGAGTACAATGGTGTAATCTCAGCTCACTGCAATCTCTGCCTCCCGGGTTCAAGCGATTCTCCTGCCTCAGCCTTCTGAGTAGATAGGATTACAGGTGTGCGTCACGATGCCCGACTAATTTTTGTATTTTTAGTAGAGATGAGGTTTCACCATGTTGGCTGAGCTGGTCTCGAACGCCTGGCCCCAAGTGGTCTGCTCACCTTGGCCCTCCCACAATGCTGGGATTACGGGCATGGGCCACCGTGCTCAACTTTCTTTCTTTTTTTAAAGCTTCTTTTATATTGTTATCAGGGTAATATGTACACATAGTAAAGAGCCAAATAGTATTAAAAGAAAGGAAAATAAGCAGCCTCCTAGCTCTTTCTTCCTCCCTCTCTGTCTCCTGCTCTCTGGAGGCAGCTGTTGTCAACTCCTTGTTTCTTGTGGTATTTACCAGCATTAAAAATACAGTGTTTCCATTCTACTGTATCTTATTTTTGAGATTATAAATTGTCTTCCCATTATAGTAGATGAGGATTTTAGGTCTCATACACTCTACCTCTTCCATTGCTTATACATAGTTGTGTTTCTTTTTCTTTTTTTTGAGACAGAGTTTTGCTCTTGTTGCTCAGGCTGGAGTGCAATGGCGCGATCTTGGCTTACTGCAACCTCTGCCTCCTGGGTTCAAGCGATTCTCCTGACTCAGCCTTCCGAGTAATTGAAATTACAGGCATGTGCTACCATGCCCAGCTAATTTTTTGTATTTTTAGTAAAGGAGGGTTTCTCCATGTTGGTCAGGCTGGTCTCGAACTCCTGACCTCATGACCGTCCACCTCAGTCTCCCAAAGTGCTGGGATTACAGGTGTGAGTCCCTGCGCCCAGCTCTATGTTGCTTTTTTAATATGTTGAAGTACACCTCATATTTTAAATATTGAGAATATGTAAATATTTTGCACCATTGAGATAAAAAAGTTACTATGATTGAATTTCTGCCTTGTGCAACTTTTTGTTTTTCTTGCTTTAATAACTGTTGCATTTTTTATTTGTTTAGTTTCCTTTGGCTATCTGGTGAAGTCTTCCTACAACTTCTAAATGCTTTGTACAACACTCAGTGCAATTTTCTACATGGCCAAATCTGTCAGAGAATCCATCGGTTCTGCTTTCCCCGGGAGACAGCTCTTCCAGAGCCCTCGGTTCCTTACTGCAGCCCGGACTGAGCTATTGGCCAGTGGCTAAGCCAGCCTCCTCAAACCTTCCTTCTTGCTTCTGCATTGAACCCCGGTATCCCAGCTCTCTTTTATTCCCTTTTCCTTGGTTTGCTCCCTTGTTTTTGTGGGACACCTTTTCAAATAGCTGCTTAAGAGAAAACAGTGTTTAAGCCAGGCCACAAGGTAGAAGGTTCTGGATGAAACGCAGCCGAACCACCTGCCAGGTTATCCGTTGTTGTATACCACGCCACAGTTTTCCAAACCCTTGGAAAGGTCAAAAGGTCTTTGTGGCTGAGCTGTTTTTTTGTTTGTTTGTTTGTTTTTGTTTTTTGAGACAGAGCCTTGTTCTGTCTCCCAGGCTAGAATGCAATGGCACAATCTCAGCTCACTGCAACCTCCACTTCCAGGTTCAAGTGATTCTCATGCCTCAGCATCCCAAGTAGCTGGGATTACAGGCACTTGCCACCATGCCTGGCTAATTTTTGTACTTTTATTTATTTTTTCCTTTTTTTTTTTTGTCATGAAAGCAAATCGTTCTTATGTCACCAAGGTCACAAGCAGGTGGGGAACGTAGCACAAGAAGCCCAGCAGACCTAGTCCACTTCCTTGCTTTGCCACTTACAAGCTGTGTGACCCTAAGCAAGTTACAAAATCTCTCTGAGCCTCTTTCCTCATCTGGAAAAAGAGAATACAATAATAACGACCCGGAAAGATTCTCGGGCGGGGGGCGGGGATGGAGGTCATGTAGAAAAGGGACGGCTTTGTGCATGGCCGTACTCACCTAGCGGGTGCCCAGCAGAGTAGACCGCACAGTCATCCCCTCACCTTGAGTTCCTGATGTCTGGCCTTCTCCAGCATGCGCAGGGCTCTCTGGTGGGACGCCTCGAGTTGGGCTTTCACGGCCTGGTTCTGCTGAGTGCTCTCCTGGAGCTCACGCTGCAGCTTCTCCCTCTCGAGGTCCGAGAGCTGCTTGAGCGCCTGCAGGTCCTCCCTGTAGTTGCTGGCACACTGCTCCAGAGCCTGCTGCATCTGCAAGACCTGCGCACCGGGCGTGCTGCCCTCAGCCTAAGCCCCTGGCCTTTCCTGGGATTTTTTTTTTTTTTTAATGAAAGCTTTCTAAATGTAACCTCCATGCAGCTGAGCCTCCTCTGTCTGTAGGGACTCAGGGGATGGAAGCTGCAAGTTTTAAGGACCTGAGGGTGGCCAGTCCTCCCAGGGACCCCTCAGCTAGAGCCACAAATGCCAGGAAAGAGGAAAAGAGGGGTGAGGACACCAACCTTCCAAGAGAAATCAAGAGAGGACTGGAATACCCTCCAGGCACCCACGTGGCGGCCCCCCTCCTCCTTCAGGTGCTTGCTCGAATCTGGCTTCCTCCCTGAGGCTCCTCCTGACAGCCTCCTGCAGTACTGCCTCCCCTACCCCCGGCCCCTGTCACAGGGCAGCCTCCCAGAACCCTCTGCACTGCTCTAGTTTTCTTTTCTTTATTTCTTTTTTTTTTTGAGATGGAGTTTCACTCAGTGGCTCAGGCTAGAGTCAGTGGCACGATCTCAGCTCACTGCAACCTCCACGTCCTAGGTTCAAGCGATTCTCCTGCCTCAACCTCCTAGTAGCTGGGATTACAGGCACCCACCACCATGCCCAGCCAATTTTTTTGAATTTTTAGTAGAGACAGGGTTTCACCATGTTGGCCAGATTGGTCCCAAACCCTTGACCTCAAATGATTCGCCCAGCTTGGCCTCCCAAAGTGCTGGGATTTCAGGCGTGAGCCACCACACTCAGCTTTTCTTTTTCCTGAGTCATCATTACCTTAGAATCAACTACGTGATTTACTAACTTCTTATGTCGACCATTTATTTGTCTGTTTCCACCTCCGTTGCTAAAATATACGTATTCTTCTTGTGACACGGAATCTCACTCTGTCACCAGGCTGGAGTGCAGTAGTATGTTCTTGGCTAATGGCAACCTCTGCCCCCCAGGTTCAAACGATTCTCTTGCCTCAGCCTCCAGAGTAGCTAGGACTATAGGCACGTGCCGGCACGCACCATCGCGGCCGGCTAATTTTTGTATTTTTAGTGGAGACACGATTTTACCATATTGGCCAGGCTGGTCTCAAACTCCTGAACTCGTAATCTACCCTCTTCAGCCTCCCAAAGTGCTTGGATTATAGGCGTGAGCAACCACACCCAGCCAAATTGTATATATTCTTTGTATATAAAATATGAGACAGGATCTTGCTTTGTTGCCCAGGCTGGAGTGCAGTGGTGTGATCTCAGCTCACTGCAACCTCTGCCTCCTGAGTTCAAGTGATTCTTCTGCCCCAGCCTCCCAAGTAGCTGGGACTACAGGCATGTGCCACCACACCCAGCTGATTTTTGTATTTTTAGTGGAGACGGGTTTCACCACATTGACCAGGCTGATCTCAAACTCCTGAGCTCGTGACCTGCCCACCTCAGCCTTCCAAAGTGTTGGGATTACAGGCGTGAGCCACCATGCCTGGCCAAAATATACATATTCTTTATATATAAAATATGATATCTTTTTTTTGGAGGTAGAATCTCACTTTGTTGCCCAGTCTGGTGTGCAGTGGTATGATCACCGCCCAAGGCAGCCTCAAACTCCTGAGCTCAAGCAACCCTCCCACCTCAGCCTCCTGAGTAGCTGGGAGTACAGACACATGCCACAACACCCGGTAATTTTTTTCATTTTTTCTAGAGACGGAGTCTTGCTATGTTGCCCTGGTTGGTCTTGAACTCCTAGGCTCAAGCGGTCCTCCTGCCTAGGCCTCCCAAAGTGCTGGGATTACAGGTGTGAACCAGCACATCTGGCCATAAAATGTAAGGTATTTTGTCTGGCTTCTGCATTGATGAATCATCAGTGGCTCATAGTACTCTTTAGCACAACAGGTTTTTTTTTTTCTTTTTTTGAGACACAGTCACTCAGGCTGGAGTACAGTGGCGTGATCTTGGCTCACTGCAACCTCTGCCTCCCAGGTTTAAGTGATTCTCCTGCCTCAGCCTCCTGAGTAGCTGGGATTACAAGCATGTGCCATCACACCTGGCTAATTTTTGTATTTTTAGTAGAGATGCGGTTTTACTGTGTTAGCCAGGCTGGTCTTGAACTCCTCACATCCAGTGGTCTGCCCCCCATTGGTCTCTCCAAGTGCTGGGATTACAGGTGTGAGTCACCATGCCCAGCTGCAGCAGGTTTTGAATGAATGAATAAATAAAACCAAGAATCTCATTTTGCCCTGGTCCTGTAATGCCTTCTTAGCTTGGATGTGAATGAGGCCCTGAATGCATTTCTAAGTTTATAAAAAGGAGAAGGCAAGATCTCAGGAAAGTGGCATCCCCACTAGGGCTGTCCTACCTGGGCTTGCAGTTTGGCCTTCTGGATTTGCCAGTCCTCCTGTAGATGCTGGATTTCGGATGTGTTCTCCTTCAACAAAGAGTCCAGTGGAGGTTGCGGGTCACTTCCCTCCTTGAGGGACACTTTGATCCTTTGAAGACAGGGATGCCACAATCACAAACAATCCTAGGGCTGGGAATGACACTACCCCTCTGATAACGTGCCAGCCACTCTGCCTGGGAGGAGGGACCTCTGATAGCGGTTAGTGGGGGTGAGAAACATCTTACTTGACTTTCAAAAAGCAACCTGCCATATAAAGTGTATTATTACACTTAGGTTACAATCAGTATTTAGCAGGAACCATCTAATATCTGTTTTAGTGGGTTCTTAATAAATGATGACCAACTGTCAGAATGACTGAGAGCTTAGAGTTACTGATATGGGGTCTCTGGGGACTCCAAAAAAGAGATCTCTATGGTCTTAATTTTGCAGCTCTTTCTGCATATATAAAAACAACAACACTTCACCTTAATGCAGTCTTCTGCATTTTTCAAAGCATGGTCACACCTTTTACTGGCATCCCAAGTACAAATAGGGATATCACAAATAGGCCTTCATATATGTAGCGTGAACAAGGAAATGCTAGTTTAAAGCTGCAGGAGTTTCTACATTCTAGGTAAGATGCTGACAGATGTCTTTAGAGGAGGACACCAGAGCTCCCTTCCTTAATTCTGACCTTTTGAACCAACTGAGAATTTTGAGTGTGATTGATTTAGGTTGGGATGTTAAGTGTTTATCTTGCTTGAAAATGTAAAAGAATGCCACATGGTGGGCCTCTCTGTAGAGACTGCCAGGTATGAGTGGCATCTGCTTCCCCTGACAAGGACATCAGGCCAGAGCTCCAGAGGTGGGGGTGAAGGTCTTGGGCTGTGAGAAAAGGCTATGAAAAGGGGCACTCTGCTTGGCAGAGGTGAGAAGGCCCAGGCTGGGGGGTTAAGTATGAGAGAGACAATGGGGACTCCTGAAAGGAAATGCAGGATGCTAGAAGCAGCGTAGGAAGGTGGCCAAGAGGATGGTGCAAGAGCCAGACCACCCGGCTCCAAATTCCAGCTCTGCAACCCACTCACTATGGGGCCTTGGTGAGGTCTTTAAACTCCCTGGGCCTGAGCTTCCTCCTCTATAGCATAAGGTTAATAAGGCTACCTTTTCCATAAGGATTAAGAGTCAATATCTATAAAGTACTAAAAACATTGTCTGGCACATAGTAAGAATTACATAAAGAACTAATTATGAGCCAGGGGCAGTGGTGCATGCCTATAATCCCAGCACTTTGGGAGGCAGAGGCTGGGGGATCACCTGAAGTCAGGAGTTCAAGACCAGCCTGGCCAATATGATGAAACCCATCTCTACTAAAAATACAAAAAATTAGCCAAGTATGGTCATGCATGCCTGTAGTCCCAGCTACTCAGGAGGCTGAGGCAGGGGGATCGCTTGAACCCAGGAGGTGGAGGTTGCAGTGAACTGAGATTGCACCATTCCATTCCAGTCTGGGCAATAAGAGTGAAACTCTGTCTCAAAAAAAAACAAAAACAAAAACAAAAACCTACACATATTAAAAGAGAGAAGTTTTTTTTCTCTGCATTCTGATTCTCTTAGTTATCCTCAAGCTTTTCAAAGGTGTGCAAAACATAGCCACCTTTAAGGAACAATGTAGCAGGGATACCTGGGTCTGAAACCAACCCAATGGTTAGGAGAAGGCCAGAGAAACTAGAAGAGCAGCCTAGGGCAAGAGTGACAGGTGGCATCACCAGGTAAGCGCTCCCGGTGAATCCCTGTGGAGGGACTGAACTTTCTCTCAGGCTAGGGCTCAGTTTATTATTATTTTTAATGTTTTCTTCAAGTAAAATTTAGATATAGTGAAGTGCACAGATTCACTATAAGTGTACAATCCAGTGAGTTTTGATAAATATATAAAACTATGAAACCAATATCTCAATCAAAATACAGAACATTTTCATTAACCAAAAACTTTCCTTGCAGCCAAGCTTTGATTTCCACAGATCACTTTTGCTTGAGCTTAAGTGTCGTACAAACTGAATCATGTGGTGGCATTCTTTTGTTTCCAGGTTATGTTGCTCCCCCTCATGTCTTTGGGCCTCATGCATGTTGTTGTGTATGTCAGCAACTCATTCTTTTTGCTGCTGTGTAGTATTCCATTACATGAATGCACTGCAATTTGTTTACCCATTTCTCTACTGATAGACATTTGGGTTGTTTATGCTTCTGGGCTATCCTAAATAAAGCTGCTAGAAATAAACCTGTCCAAGGATTTTTGTAGGTATATGTTTTTCATTTCTTTCTTTCTTTTTTTTATGAGATGGAGTCTTACTCTGTTGCACAGGCTAGAGTGCAGTGGCGCCATCTCGGCTCACTGCAACCTCTGTCTCCTGGATTCACGCCATTGTCCTGCCTCAGCCTCCCAAGTAGCTGGGATTACAGGCATGTGCCACCATGCCTGGCTAATTTTTGTATTGTTTAGTAGAGACAAGGTTTTACCATGTCGGCCAGAATGGTCTTGAACTCCTGTCCTCAGGTTATCCACTCACCTTGGCCTCCTAAAGTGCTGGAATTACAGGCATGAGACACAGTGCCCAGCAATGTTTTTCATTCTTTTGCTTAAATACCTAAAAGTGGAATTGCTGGTAGGTATGTGCTTAATGTTCTAAGAAACAATCAAATAGCTTTCTAAGTTGATTGTACAATTTTAGGCCCTGCCAGTAATATATGAGAGTTCCAGTTGCTCTAGATTGTTGCCAACATTTTGTGTTGTCAGACTTCTTAATTTTAGCCATTCCATTGGTGGGAAATGGTATCTCACTGTTGTGGTAAGTTGCGTTTTCCTGATGACTAATGATGTTAAGCTCGTGTTCATGTGCTTACAAGCCACTCATATATCTTTTTTTTGGGGGGACAGGGTCTTGCTCTGTCACCCAGGCTGGAGTACAGAGGCATGATCATGGCTTGCTGCTGCCTCAACCTTCTGGGCTCAAGCAATCCTCCCACCTCAGCCTCTTAAGTAGCTGGGACTGCAGGCATATACCACCATGCTCAGCTAATTTTTGTATTTTTTTAGAGACCACGTTTTGCCCTGTTGCCCAGCTGGTCTTGAACTCCTGGGCTCAAGCAATCCACTTGCCTTGGCCTTCCAAAGTGCTGAGATTACAGACATGAGCCATCATGCCCGGCCTCACATGTATCTTTTTAGGGAATTGCTTGTTCAAGTATTTTGTCCATTTTAAAAATAGGTTTGCAGCACATGACAAAGATGCCCTCTCTCACTCCTATTCAACATAGTATTGGAAGTTCTGGCCATGGCAGTCAGGCAAGAGAAAGAAATAAAGGGCATCCAAATAGAGAGAAAGTCAAACTATTCCTGTTTGTAGACGACATGATCCTATAACTAGAAAACTCATAGTCTCAGCCCAAAAGCTCCTTATGCTGATAAACATCTTGAGACTTCACGAAAGTCTCAGGATACAAAATTGATGTGCAAAAATCACTAACATTCCTATATACCAACAACATTCAAGCTGAGAGCCAAATCAGGAACACAATCCCATTCACAACTCTCTCTCTCTCTCTCTCTCTCTCACACACACACACACACAAATATGGAAGGAATACAGCTAACCAGGGAAGTGAAAGACCTCTACAAGGAGAACTGCAAAACACTGCTCAAATAAATCAGAAATGACACAAACAAATGGAAAAACATTCCATGCTCATGGATAGGAAGAATCAATATTGTTAAATGAACACACTGCCTAAAGCAATTTATAGATTAAATGCTATTCCTATTGAACTACCATTGACATTTTTCACAGAACTAGAAACACTATTTTACAATTCATATGGAACCAAGAAAGAGCCCAAATACCCAAGGTAATCCTTAGCAAAAAGAACAAAATTGGAGGTATCATGCTACCTGACTTCAAACTATACTGCAGGACTACAGTAACCAGAAGAGCACGGTACTGGTACTAAAACAGATTAGACCAATGGAACATAATAGAGAACCCAGAAATAAAGCCACACACCTACAACTATCTGATCTTTGACAAACCTGGCAGAAACAAGCAATGAGGGAAGAATTCCCTATTCGATAAATGGTGCTGGGATAATGGCACAATTTGCAGAAGAGTGAAACTGAACCCCTTCCTTATATCATATACAAAAGTTAACTTAAGTCCAGGCATGGTGGCTCATGCCTATAACCCCAACACTTTGGGGTTATAGTGGAAGGATAGGTCAAGGCCAGCCTGGGCAACATAGTGAGACCCTGTCTCTAAAAAAAAAAATAAATAACTCAAAGACTTAAATGTAGAACCCAAAACTATAAAAACTCTGGAAGACAACCTAGCCAATATCATTCTGGACATAGGAACAGGCAAAGATTTCATGATGAAGACACTAAAAGCAATAGCAACAAAAGCAACAATTGACAAATGGAATACAATTGAACTAAAGAGCTTCTGCACAGCAAAGGAGACTATCAACAGAGAGAACAAACAATTTGCAGAATGGAGAGAAAGATGTGCAAACCATGCACCTGACAAAGGTCTAATATCCAGCATCTGTGAGGAACTCAAACAAGTTTATAAGAAAAAAACAAGCAATCCCATTAAAAAAAAGTGGGCAAAGGACATGAACAGACACTTTTTAAAAGGAGACATACCTGTGACCAAAAATCATATGAAAAACAGCTCAACGTCACTGATCATTAGAGAAATGTAAATAGCATTTCACACCAGTCAGAATGGCTACTATTAAAAAGTCAAAAAAATAACAGATGCTGGTGAGGTTATGGAGAAAAAGGAATGCTTATACACTGTTGGTGGGAGTGTAAATTAGTTCAGCCATTGTGGAAGACAGAATGGTGATTCCTCAAAGACCTAGAGGCAGAAATACCATTTGCCCCAGCAATCCCATTACTGGGTATATACCCAAAGGAACATAAAACATTCTATTATAAAGATACTTGCACACATATGTTCACTGCAGTAAAATTCACAATAGCAAGGACATGGAATCAACCTAAATGCCCATCAATGATAGATTGGATGAAAAAAAATATGTTACATATACACCATGGAATACTTTGCAGTCATAAAGAATAAGATCATGTCCTTTGCAGGAACATGGATGGAGCTGGAGGCCATTATCCTTAGCAAACTAACACAGGAACAGAAAACAAAATGCCACATGTTCTTACTTTTATAAGTGAAGTTAAATGATGAGAACACATGGACACATAGAGGGAACAGACACTGGGGCCTACCTGAGGGTGGAGAGTGGAAGGAGGGAGAGGATTGGAAAAAATAACTAATGTGTATTAGGCTTAATACCTGGGTGACAAAATAATCTGCAATCAAAACCCCTGTAACACAAGTTTACCTATATAACGAAACTACATGAGAACTCTTGAACTTAAAA
The DNA here is from genome assembly GCF_009761245.1 of Sapajus apella. Taxonomy (NCBI): domain Eukaryota; kingdom Metazoa; phylum Chordata; class Mammalia; order Primates; family Cebidae; genus Sapajus; species Sapajus apella. The sequence goes on from NW_022436945.1 coordinate 7,327,227, forward strand.
GTTAAATTAAAAAACAAATAGGTTTGTCTGTTTATTACTGATTTATAAGAGTTATTTATATATTCTGAATACAGATGGGATATTTTATCCCAGTCTGTGGCTTGTCTATTCATTTTTAGGTTTTTTTTTTTGAGACAGAGTCTCACTCTGTTGCCAGGTGCCAGGCTGGAGTGCAGTGGCGTGATTTCGGCTCATTGCAACCTCTGTCTCCCGGGTTCAAGCAATACTCCTGCCTCAGTCTCCCGAGTAGCTGGGACTACAGGTGCACACCACCACGCCCAGCTAATTTTTGTATTTTAGTGGAGACGTGGTTTCACTTTGTTGGCCAGGATAGTCTCGATCTCTTGACCTCGTGATCCACCTGTCTTGGCCTCCCAAAGTGCTGAGATTACAGGCGTGAGCCACTGTGCCCAGCCAAGGTTTTTTTTTTAAAAAAAGCAGAACTTTCCATTTTGATGAAAAACAATTTATTAATTTTCCTATGATAATTAGTGTTTTCACATCCTATCTAAGAAATTATTGCCTATACCAAAGTTTCAAAGACACTTTCTTGTTTTAGTTTTTATGTTGTAGATTTATGAAACATCTCAAATTAATTTTTTTACATGGGGCATAGTAGGGGTTGAGGTTCATTTTCTTCTCATGTTTATCCAGTTCTAACACAATTTGTTGAAAAACTTTTCATATGTCAATTGAATTGCCTTGGCACCATTAACAAAAATTAATCTAGCAACTCTGTGTGAATCTATTTCTTAGCACTCCACTATGTTTAATTAGTTTATTTGTCTCTCGGCATATTGATACCACAGTGTGTTTATTACTGAAGCTTTATAATATGTATTGAAATCAGGTAGCCTGAGTCCTCCAACTTTTTCTTCAAGATTTTTAATATTAGTTTTGGCTCTATGACTTGCTCTGGCTCATGGAAGGTGGGTGGAAACGAGTGCATTTCTGAGTGTAGGCTTGAAGATCCACTGCATGTTTCCATCAGCCTTTTGAGCATCTTCCCTTTACCATGACAAAAACATCCCCTAGATGGGGACTAATCCTTCAGCCTGGGCCGCAGAATGAGAAGGCATGTGGAGCCGATTTGAACTGTAATTTGTGGCAGAGCAATAACACCTTACTCTCACCCAGGAGCCAAGCTCATGTAAGTCCTGCTGATATGGTTAGGTTTTACGTCCCCACCCAAATCTCATCTCAAGTTGAAATCCCCATAATCCCCACAGGTTGAGGATAGGACTTGGTGGGAGGTGACTGGATCATGGGGGCAGTTTCCCAAACACTGTTCTCATGATAGTGAGTGAGTTTTCATGAAATCTGTTGGTTTTATGAGTGTTTGTCATTTCTTCCTACACACACTTTTCCCTCACCTGCCGCCATGTAAGACATGCCTGCTTCCCCTTCTGGCATGATTGTAAGTTTCCTGAGGCGTCCCCAGCCAAGCAGAACTGTGAGCCAATTAAACCCCTTTCCTTTATAAATTACCCAGTCTTGGGCACTTCTTTTTTTTTTTTTTTTTTTTTTTTGTGACGGAGTTTCGCTCTTGTTACCCAGGCTGGAGTGCAATGGCGCGATCTCGGCTCACCGCAACCTCCGCCTCCTGGGTTCAGGCAATTCTCCTGCCTCAGCCTCCTGAGTAGCTGGGATTACAGGCACGCGCCACCATGCCCAGCTAATTTTTTGTAGCTTTAGTAGAGACGGGGTTTCACCATGTTGACCAGGATGGTCTTGATCTCTTGACCTTGTGATCCGCCCGCCTCGGCCTCCCAAAGTGCTGGGATTACAGGCTTGAGCCACCGCGCCCGGCCCTTGGGCACTTCTTTATAGCAGTGTGAAAACAAACTAATATACCTGCAGAGCCTGATAGAGCCAGTCATAAAGGTAGCTCGCCTATGAGCTAAAAATCTTTGATATTTAAAGGGTGGCTTATTACAGCAGCAATAGCTGACTGACATAGGTGATATAGGTGGGGATTTCCTCAGGATCACAAAGCTTCCCTATATCCCCTAAACAACACTTGGAATCACAGCAGCAGAAGTTTTGGGCCAGTGCAGGTCTGAATCTTAACTTCTTTGAGCTCCAGTTTCTTAAGCTAAAAAATGGCTTCTTTGGGTTGGTGTAACCATTAAGTAAGATAGTTTATGTAAAGCCTATAGCCACGCTGAAGACATACAAGATATGCCTTTTACCTCCTCAAGCATGCTGCAAGGAGCAGTGAAAAATACTTGAGGACAGAATGAATGAATGGATAAATCCTTCCACATCTGAGTGCTCAGTCACTGGAGCACTCAGAAGTCTGTATGTCCTCCTGTACCTTTCTTCTTCATCACTGCTGGTTCCTTCTTCAGTTTCTAACTTATCTTGATACTCCTCCCCTCTCGGCGAAGTTTCATTCAGCTTCAAGCATGGATCCTAAGGCAAAAAAAAAAAAAAGCCAGATGAGCTTAAGTACAGCTTCATGATTCAACCTGTGGCTTATTCAAATCAGAAAGCAGAGGAGAGGGAGCCCCCAGCAACCCACTATTGGTGCTCAGCTTGCAGGGGGTGCCAATGCTTGTGATGGTGACGTGTCTAGAACAGTGCCTGGATTACTACGGTCAATGCCAGCCTTTAACCCTGTATCCTGTTTTTCAGTCTAGGAAGCATTTCACACTGCTGATAAAACTAAAGCATAAAGAGGGGAAGTAACCTGGCTAGGGTGCCACCATCAGTGAGCAGTGGAAATGAAATATGCAACTGGGCAGTAGGACCCTGGGGACTGAATTCTTGACCTCTTCCTGATATGGTTCTATGCATAACCCTCAGAGAGAGGACCTTGCTTTCTTGTTAAGTCTGCTGCACAGGGCTGCTGTGAAGACCTGAGAACAATGCCGGCTTACGGCTAGTGGTGTGTTTAAGTGTGAGTGATTGGTGTTATTATTACATCCGTTTTACAATTTGTAGTCTGCTATGTCCCATTATGTAGAATCGGAAGACATGGAACTTGCTGAATGACCAGAAATGGGGTATGGGAGGAGAATATGGAAACTATTAGTTAACAATGAGGCTTCTGAATCTTTTATGAATTGGATTTGCAAATGTTATCATTCCCCACTTCCCACAGAAATACGTAGGTGAAAAAGATCCTGTTATTTTGATTTTTCTATTTGTCGTAACCACTGTCCATGAAAACAGTATAAGACAGGGTAGGAACAGATTTATCTCATGAAATAGTGATAACAGTAACCTGTGCTTTTCACTAACTGGTTGCGTGGTCTTGAGCCAGTCTCCTCCCTTTTTTGGACCTGAGTTTCATCAGCTGTGAAACAAAGGGGATGGCTTACACCTATGGTCAAACTGTGTTCCAGGGATCCTGGGAGGTGTCTCAGGGGTAGAAAGGGGCAAAACTGAGGCTGGAAGACAGGTCCTCGGGCTTCCATCCCTCCTTGATCTGGAACAAAACTGCTTTGGTTGCCTTTTCACATACTGTAATGTCTATGAAAGGCCATCTGTGTCAAGACCAATGAAGACCTCCACATTGCCAAATACAAGGGACGATTCTTGGATCTGAGCTAACTGGGCCTCCTAGCAGAACTGGAAATATTGATGATTCCTTCTTTTATGGAGCCTTCTCTCCTGGGCTTTTTCCTCTCCTGTCAGTTGCTGCTTCTCAATCTCCTCTGCTGTTCATTCTCTCCTGCTTCTCAAACTGCCACATGTCCAGAACCAAACTCTTGATTTTACTCCTCCAAACAGCAAGCATGCACCTGGCTCAGGGCTTTGTACTGGCTTTTCCTTCTTCCCCCTGATATTTGCATTCCTTGCTCCCTCACTTCACTTGCTGCAACCAGGAGACTGTCCCTGGCTTAAAGCTTAGGATCTAGTACCAGACAACCTGTGTTTAAATGCCAGATCTTTTACTTATTAATGATGTGACCTTGGGAAAATTACTTAGGTTTTCACGAGGATTAAATGAGCCAATACATGTAAAGCTTTTAGAGTAGTAGCAGGTACCTAAGGTACATTCAACGCTCAAGTTTATTCCCTGGGATTCTTTTTTTTTTTTTTTTTTCAGATGGCATTTCACTGTCACCCAGGCTAGAGGGCAGTGGCACAATTTCAGCACACTGCAACCTCTGCCTCCTGAGTTCAAGAAATTCTCGTCTCAGCCTCCCGAGTAGTTGGAACTACAGGCATGCACCACCTTACCCAGCTCTTTTTTTTTGCATTTTTAATAGAGGGGTTTCACCATGTTACCCAGGCTGGTCCTGAAGTGATCTGCCCATCTCGGCATCCCAAAGTGTGGGGATTACAGGCACAAGCCACCGTTCCCAGACTGTTCCCTGGGATTCTTATTCCCTAGACACCTTCTCTAAAATCCCACCCCATCTCACTCTCTTTTCCTCACCTTGCTCTATGTTTTCTCAAAGGAAATATCATGGCCTGACGTTGATTTGTCTATTTTTTAATTATCTGTTTCCCTCACTGGAAGGTAAGCTCCATGAGTGCAGGGGCTTTGCTCACCTGTTTCTCTCATGCCTAGAACAGTGTGTGGCACATGTGAGTCATTACTAAACCAATAAACACAAATAAGTCACAGGCCACTCCAGGATAGCAGGAGGACCACTCTCTTCCATACTTGCCCTACACCCACTTTTTTTTGTTGTTTTTTGTTTTGTTTTGTTTAATGATACAAGATTTCGCTCTCTTGCTCAGGGAAGAGTACAGTTGCAAAATCATAGCTCACTGCAACCCTGACTTCTCAGACTCCTGATCCTCCCACCTCAGCCTCCCAAGTAGCTGGGATTACAGGTATGCACCACCATGCCCAGGTACTTTTTACATTCTCTGTAGGCACAGGGTCTTGCTATGTTGCCTAGGCTGGTCTGAAACTCCTGGGCTCAAGTGATCCTCCTGCCTCAGCCTCACAAAGTTCTCATATTTACAGGTATAAGCCACAGCATCCACCCTTCACCCGCTTTACATCCCAGGGAAGGAAGGGCCTGGGACTTCTGCTTTGTCGTGAAAATCCCCTGGGCACATGGCTGGAGGGTGGCGTGTGGAGATGACTGTCGCCCAAACTTTGAGTGTTTTCCTGCTTTGCTTTAGAAACCCTTTATGCTTTTATGATTTATAAATTCAAGTTCCATTTAAATGATTTGCATTGCCTCTAAATGTAGCAGAATACCACGTGATGCCCACTCCAGAGAATCAGCACGGCGATGGCACTTGGGAACCCACTGCCCACTGTGCCCAGGAGGACCCGTCCTGGGGCCTTCCGAAGTGATGGCCTGAGAGAGTAAACATCTGCTCCGCCTCCCACAGCTTTTCTCTCTAAGCCTTTATCTTCCCTGGAATGTTCTGTGTTAGCTCTGCTAAGCCAGAGCTACATTTGCCAGGACTTTCTTCTCTGTGTACTCTGGTCCATGTGACTTTGCATAAAACATGGCAGATGGAAGTGAAGCAGCAATCATTTCTTTGTGACGCTTGGATGCTTGAATGTAGCAACATGCCTGGTGCTGTTGCAGCTTACACACGTCATTGCTGATCAGCTCTCTCACCTTGTTGGCCAGGGCAGGTTTTGGGCTCTCAGCTCCTTCAGTTCTTGATGGTTTCTCCTTGACTTCTCCCTATGCTGGGCCAGTGTGTACAGCTCCTGAGACAGCAGCCAGGCCCGAAGCTCCTCCCACACCTGCTGGATCCTCCTCAGGCTTCTCCCTATCCCCGGCCAGGTGCATGTTTAGCTCCATGATGAAGGATGCCTGATTCTCCTGTGGGTCACCTGCATTAGCAAGGTGGAGCCTTCTTGGCTTCAGATACCGACATGGTTTAAGCCCAGCCTTGTGGGCCACAGTTCGTTCTTAATCTTCCTCACTTCACTTCTGTCCTTCTTTCCTTCCAGCGGCCACCCTGCTGACTTTAGGCCCACCATCAGGCAAAGAAGCAACAGTTGAACTTAAAGTGTAGCTGGCTCCTTCAACTACGCTAGGCCAGTTCCTAAATTTAATCTCATATCCTACATCATTCTTAGTAGCTTCTTTCTATGATAAGACCCTAATTGACTCACCCTTTCATCTCTAGATCCTACTTATTCTTCAAGGCACTATTCAACTGCTACTTCCTCATGAAGACTTCACAATCTTTTGTTGCAATTACACCTTCTCCTCTTAAAGTTCTCATAACAATTTTTTTTTTGCTACCACAATTTTCTTTTCGTTGTCATTGTTTTGTTTTGTTTTTTGAGGTGGAGTTTTGCTCTGTCACCCAGGCTGCAGTGCAGTGGTGTGATCTAGGCTCATTGCAACTTTCATATTCCGCGTTCAGGCGAGTCTCCTGCCTCAGCTTCCCAAGTAGCTGGGACTACAGGTGTGTGCCAACACTCCCAGTTAATTTTCGCATTTTTTAATTAGAGATGGGGATTCTCCACGTTGGCCAGGCTGGTCTTGAGCTCCTGACCTCAAGTGATCCACCTGCCTCAGCCTCCCAAAGTGCTGGGATTACAGGCGAGAGCCACCACACCGACCTTGCTACCACAATTTTCTTACAAATGCTTATTGATCACTTACTATGTGCCAGGCCTTGCTCTAGGGACACCTGAATAAACAAAAAAACAGAAATTTTTCTGCCTTGTGTTAGTTACAGGAGCATTTTCTTTCTCCCTTCCTAAACATAAGTGAATATAAAAGTAATCCCAGATATTGTTTTTAAAATGCTATAAACCCTACAGCCAGGGACTGAGAACGCAGCATAGCTATTTTTCACAGCCTGAGTCCTCCCTCTTTATGTAACTAGAAACTGAAGTCCAGCTGTTTGATGTGAACTGGTCACAGGGCCCCATGAGGTTGGTTCATTGTCATGTATTTTCAAAAATATTGCAACTAAACAGATTATAATCTACAACGTGAACCAGAGGCTAAAAGGTCCCCCTGTGCCTCCTAGTTTCAGGTATTTTGGGCATAAAAAATATCTCAGTGATCTCTAATTTCCACAAAGCATAGCAGTAAATATCATAGTCTAGAAGCAAAACAGCTTTGTGAGTTAGCTGCCATAAATTCAGGTTCTGTATAAACCTGGAAAAATTGCAGAGCGAACACGGAAAAAAAACAGATAATCAGATGAGCATATGTACTATTACAATATAAATACATAAATGATGTATGATTAATTAGGTTCAGGTCTCCAAAGGAAAATTCAAGGCTACAAAGAAATTTTGTTCAATAGAAAGCACAAAATATGTTGGCAAAACAATTCTAATGAGACCAGTAGTCAGGACAAACAGGAACTGGCTGAGTTCTACATGGAGAGCTCTTCATATAAAAGCAATTGTTCACTGAAATGCTCTAATAATGAAGCTATAGTCCTCTAACAACAGAGCCTAAAGCATATGGCAAATGTGTGTAATTGTAGTGAGAAACAGGAAACTTTGTAATGGGAGATTTTAATTACATCCCTCAGAAACTGATGCATGAAGCAGACAAAATGAACACATCTAAAAGCTGACTTTTTTAAAAGATGCATCAAACTCCTGGCAAGTCTGTTCAAGGAAAAAAGGATAAATAACTTAAAGCAATATGAATAATGGACAAGGACCTCATGACAGTTATTAGGGATTAAAAAGAATTCCAAATGTACTCTGAGGCAACACAGGGCCTGTGAAAGGGAATCTGCAGGATGTAATTTCTAGGCCACTTTATTGACCATGGCTATATTTAAAGGAGTTCTGGGCAGGAGTCCAGAAAGAGGAGAGGACTGAAAACACTAAAAGGGCTAATACACCCAGATAACAATATTGTCTCCCAGCTACATTGCATTTGTCTATTTCCATACATTATCTCATGGATGCATATGACTCTGTGAAGTAGCCAGGAAAGGCACTGCCATCTTTGATTTACAGATGGGAAACTAAAATTGGAGAAGCCCAGCCATTTGTCTCAGGTCTCATGGCCACTGGAAGGTGTCACAAAAACTAGAGTCCTGTATTTTCTGAGTCCCGTCCACATAATTCCGTGTCTCCACACTGACCCTCAGCTGCGCTGTGTTGAAATGATTGTCACCTACCAGCGTCAGGGCCTAACTGGATGTGAGTTCAAACCATGCTGTGCAAATTCCAAGTAACTGAAAAATGGAGACTCAAAAATCAACCTGAGAGGAGTAATGTCAGCAACACGGCAGAAGGAAGTCCTGATCCCCCTCTTTTTTTCCCAATAAGCACATCAATTCAGCAATAATTCATGGACACATTACATTTGTAAAAAATCAGACGCTAATCAAAAGGCTCTGGCACCTCAGGAGAATGCAAAACCACACTCACCAAAGCTGGTAGAGAGATTCAGAACACGCTCTTGCCAAAGATGCTGCCCCTGGTGAAGTACCATATAATCACGAATAGACTACCTACTTCAGCTTCAACCAGAGGAGGAAAGGAGTTGATTGGCATGTCTGGCACCCCACAAAGGGGAGGTCCCTAGAGAGCTAGCTTTTGTCTTGCTGGTGTTGGAGCTCTATAGGTCCATCAAAATCTAGCCACTTGGAGGAGAATGGAGGTGGAAACTTGGGCTGGTAGATACAATAGCTCCCCCTTGGCTCAGTGCAGAGTGAGCAAACAACAAACACAGCTGCCTGCTTCTTTCTGGGAGGAAAAGAGTTGGTAGAGACCGCCATTATCTGGCCACGCTCATTGACGGGGTAGTCTCCTGTACAAGATCAGCCTGGGAAGACTGGGAGAGGTGACTGCTTTGTCTAATGCATAGACACCAAAACATAGAGTCAAGGAAAATAAAAATCAGGCAAAGATGTTCCAAATAAAAGAAGATAAATCTCCATAAGTTGAACCTAATGAAACAGTTATATGATTTACCTGACAGAGAATAAAAATAATTCTCATAGAGTTGCTTACCAAGATAAAGAGAACAATGAATGAACAAAGTGAGAATTTCAACAAACAGAGGAAATGTTTTTAAAGTACCAAAAGAAATCATGGACCTGAAAATAAAATAACACAATAACTGAAATGAAAATTCAGTAGAGGAATTTAATATAAAACCATATCAAGCGGAAGAAAGGATTCGTGAACTCAAACACAGGTCACTGGAAATAATTTAGTCAAAGATGCAAAAAAAGAAGAAGAAAGAGAAAGGACAAGAAGGCTTATTTAAAAATAATGACTAAGAAGTTCCCAAATCGGCAAAAGGAAATAAATAAGCATACAGATCCAAGAAGCCCAAAATACGTCAGATAAGATGAACCTGAAGAACCACACTGAGATACATAATCAAATTGTCAAAGGTTGAAGACATAAAATTTCGAAAGCAGCAAGAGGAAAGCTATTTGTCACATATAAGGCACTGAACATTTTCCAGCAGAAAACTTGCAGGCCAAAAGGGAATGGGATGATATATTCAAAGTGCCAAAAAAAAAAAAATGTCAACCAAGAATACATACCTGGGAAAACCCTCCTTCAAAAATAAAAGAAAGTTTGACTTCCTGTTTACCAATTTGGATGCCCTTTATTTCTTTCTCTTATCTGATTGCTCTGGCTAGGACTTCCAAGTGCTATGTTGAAGAGGAGTGGTGATAGTGGGCATCCTTGTCTGGTTCCAGCTCTCAGAGGGAATACTTTCAACTTTTTCCCATTCTACTGAATTTTTTCCATTCAGTAGAATGTGGGTTTGTCATAGATGGCTTTTATTGCATTGAGGTATGTCTCTTGTATGCCAATTTTGCTGAGAGTTTTAATCATAAGGGGATGCTGGATTTTGTCAAATGCTTTTTCTGCATCTATGGAGATGATCATGTGACTTTTGTTTTTTATTCTGTTTGTGTGGTGTATCACATTTATTGACTTGCGTATGTTAAACCATCCCTGCATCCCTGGTATGAAACCCACTTGATCATGGCAGAACATCTGACAAAGGGCTAATATCCAGAATCTATAAGGAACTCAGATCAGCAAGAAAAACCAAACAATCCCGTCAAAAAGTGGGCTAATGACACGAATAGACAATTCTCAAAAGAAGATATACAAATGGCCAATAAACATAAGAAAAAATGCTCAACATCACTAATGATCAGGGAAATGCAAATCAAAACCACAATGTGATACAACCTTACTCTGCAAGAATGGCCATAATAAAAATAAAAATAATAATAATAATAATCATACATGTTGGCATGGCTGTGGTGAAAAGGGAACACTTTTACACTGTTGGTGCAAATGTAAACCACTATAAAAAACAGGTAAAGTTCTTTAGGAATCTCCATATTGTTTTCCATAGTGGTTGAACTACCAGTATCCCACTACTTTACCCAGAGGAAAAGAAGTTGTTATACGAAAAAGATACTTACACGTGCATGTTTATGGCAGCAAAATTTGCAATGCAAAAATATGGAACCAGCCCAAATGCCCATTAGTCAATGAGTAAATGAAGAAATTGTGGTATATATAAATATACCATGGAATACTACTCAGCCATAAAAAGGAACAGAACAATGGCATTTGCAGCAACACAGAGGGAAATGGAGACCATTATTCTAAGTGAAGTAACTCAGGAATGGAAAACCAAACATGGCATGTTCTCACTCGTAAGTGGGGGCTAAGCTATGAAGATGCAAAAGCATAAGAATAATACAATGGACTTTGGGGGCTCGGGGCAAAGGGTGAGAAGGGGGTGAGGGATAAAAGACTGCACAATGGGTTCAGCGTACCCTGCTCAGGCGATGGGTACACCAACATCTCAGAAATCAGCACTAAAAAGCATATTCAAGCACATAAGGTAAAACATATGTTAATTAGCTATATTGAGCCATTCCACAATGTATAGATATTTCAAAACATGTTACACATGATAAATCATAGTTTTTATGTCATTTTAAAAAATTACATCTAAATTTTGTTATTTTGAAAGTGTTTTCACAGATCTTTTTCAGTTTTGTTTTTGAGCCTGTCTTGTACCTGGTTGCACTAAATATATAATAGTTCTCTTTTGCAAAAAGCCCTAAAAGCCTAAATTTGAAGACATGTTCAATGATAATAACGATATAACAGAAGAAAGAACTTATTCATGTAACCAGACACCACCTGTTCCCCAAAAACCTATTGAAATAAATAAACAAAACAAAGCAAAAATCGTCTGCTTCTCTGAACTCTGAATAAAATAGAACATTCCTTCTGAGAATATCCCTGAGCCACTCCTGGTATTTCCAGAGTTGTTCAATCCAATTCCTACTCTTGGGTTTCCCATCAGGCGTTTTCCTAGGGTTCAGTCCCGTGCTCTCTCCAGTGCTAAAGTGGCCTGGGTATGAAGAGTGGGCATGGAAGAATAAACAGATCTGCTTCTCCTCCAAACCATCCCCCGCAAATGCCTCCTCCCACTTCCTCCCAGGCAAATGGCTGGTTATTTTAAATCTGTGTTCACATTAGGTCCTCATCTTTCATCTTCCAGGTGTTTAACCTTTCTGGATTATTTCTATTTTAAAGAAACACCCACGCCCAGGAAATCTCCTAGAAGGGAATATTCAAAGTCATTCTCAAGTTTATTCGACAATCTTTAAAAGGTAGCATTATGTACCTCTTAAAATAGAACACCTAATGTAATGGAGTTTTGCTGAAATGATTACAGGGAGCTGTAAAAGATACTCTAAAGTCACCTTACATTTACGGAATCTTTAACAGTTTTGAAAAGTGCCTTCATATGCTTTCTCCTGTTCATTATCACAAGTCCCTGGGAGTCTGAAGGGCAGGGATTCTTGCTATTTTACTAACAGAAAGTAGCACAGTATTGCAGCTTACAGCACAGGCCCCGGTGCCACCCTTTGGGCCTTGGTTTCTCCATAAGAAGTCTCATAGGGTTGTTTGTGGACTGTGTGAAGTACTATGGGTTTGCCATTATGAGTAATGAAGAAACTGATCTCAGGGCTGGTTTCTGATCTGTCTGAGGCTCCCAAGCAGCTCTTAGGTAGAGCTGGGTGCCTTATGCTGTCTTCCTAGGCGCTAGAGAATCTCATCCGATGCCAGGAACCTCTCTGTGGAGTGAAGGGCAGCCTACCTTGTTCCATGTCAGATGGAACCAGACCCTCAATTCATACCAGACAGAGGGTGCTGGCCCCTAATTGGCCTGAGGGACACTCAGGATGTCACAGTTGTTTAAGAGCCTAGTGGTCATCTTCCTACCAATGGCCAGGAGAGCTGACGCCTTGAATTCCCATGGTCTGCCACGTATGGCACGGGGTGACTGCTGCCCAGAAAACCACTCAGGGCCTCCAGGGAGCAGGGTACACTTTCAGGGTTGGAGAGCTTTGGAGTGTCCCTGGCTCCTGCCGAAAGGGCCTCAAGGAGCTTGTCTTGGGCTGCTTCCCCATGGTATGCCATTTCCTGGTGAAGTCATTTTCAGATTTCAGTGTCAACAGATGTCCACAGATGTCATTCTTCTGGAATAGTTTCCTGGACTCTCCTGGACAAAATGCTTCCTCTCCCACATGGGCTTGCCATTAACATATCTTCTTGCCATCATTATAGCAGTGATCATAACAGGTTAATATTTAAGGAAGTATATATTTCTCTCATTTGGAATACGAGTCTGCCAAGGACCAAGACTGTGCTTCATTCTCCTGGACATGCAGCCCCATGGCTAGTATAGTGAAGGTAGGCAGACATATTTATAGCGACGAGATGACTTCAATAGCAGCTACCACAAACAACTCCCTTTTCCTTCTGGAGAGCAGGCAGGGGCTTGAATAAAATTTCCACCCTTCTCCACCACTCAGGAACCAAAGGAGTCTTCCGGAAAAAAAGCTTTCCTTCAGAGTTACCATGACTAAAATGGCTTTCTGGAAACCAATTAGTAAAACTTTGAATCTACAAGAATCAAGGAGACTGTGAGGGAGAGACCAGGATTAAAGTCTTGGCAAGGTCCCAGCTAAGCTTAGTGGGGACAGAACCACACTCACGTTTGGCAGCCCTCTCCCTGTATGTTCTGGGAATGGAGGGAAAAGCCTGCTCTCAATTGACATTATTATTTTATCTCTTTCTCCTTTTTAGATTTCTTTTTATTGTTTATTTATTTATTTTTGAGACAGAGTCTCGCTCTGTTGCCCAGGCTGAAGTGCAGTGGCATGATCTTGGCTCACTGCAACTCACAGGTTCTAGCAATTCTCGTGCCTCAGTCTCCCACGTAGTTGAGACTACAGGCATGTGTCACCATGCCCAGGTAATTTTTGTATTTTTAGTAGAGACCAGGTTTTGTCATGTTGCCTAGGCTAGTCTTGAACTCCTGGCCTCAAGTAATCCACTTGCCTCGGTCTCCCAAAGTGCTGGGATTATTAGCATGAGCTACTGCGCCTGGCCTGTTTTTATTTCTCTTGTCTCACTGAAATGCTCAGCTACTGCCCTGACCTCAAACCCCCGAGTCTTGAACAAACTTAAATTTTAAAGCCCCAGTCCAGCAAGAACAACACTGAGGAAGCTATCATTTAATATCCTGTTCTGACCCCCGTTTCCACCAGCAGATCTGCCATCAGATTGTTCAAGCCCCTCCACACCTCTCCAGCTTTCCTTCCGCCTTGTATCGACTTGTGTGGTTGCAGGTATGGCCGTACTGAAGTGTGCTGCTCACACATCATCTAGACCTAGGCAGAGCTTCAGCTCACCAGGTTGGCACAGAGCTGGCTTGCCAACACTATTTGAACTAGATTACATTTTTTTTTCTGATTGGCAAAGTCAGAAAGTTTGGTAACTTGCTGTGTTAGCAAGGCATACGTGCTGCTGGTGAGCGCACGGAGCAGAGCAACCTCATTTGGGGGCAAGTGATGGTATCTATCGAAGTTAAACACCCACAGGCCACGGGACCCAGCAAATTCCACATGAGCAGAAGTTAGCACCTAGGGAGCATTTGCACACACTAGGTGCTGTTTCCAACACCAGACAGACAGGAATTCATTTAGATCTCAAAAGACACTCTGGAGTAGAGGCTATCATCATCCTTGGTTTATAAATGAGAAAGGTGAAGCAAACAGATATTAAATTGTTTGTCCAAGATTATCCAGCCAGTAAGAACTTAGGTGTCTGGTTCAGGGCTGAGCTTGCTTAACTGCTATACTACATTATATCCCTGTATGATGCTAACCATTGAAGTATTACCTATAATAGAGAAATACAAAAACAATCTAAATGTCCATCATAAGAGAGTGGTTCAATATAATATGGTTTTTCTGTATAAGGGGAGAACTAGATGGTTGTTTATTTTTAATGAAGCTGACAGGGAAGTATACTGATATATTACAATCTCTAAGCTATGAAATTTAAGTTAAGAAAAGCAGAATTGGCTAGGCACGGTGGCTCATATCTATAATCCCAGCACTTTGGAAAGTGGAGGTGGGTGGATGGCTTGAGCCCAGGAGTTTGAGGCCAGCCTGGACAGCATGATGAAGCCCTGTCTCTACAAAAAATACAAAAATTAGCTGGGCATGTTGGTGGGCATCTGTAGTCCCAGCTACTCAATGAGGCAGGGAGGATTGCCTGAGCCCAAGACGCAGAGGATTGCAGTGAGCTGAGGATTGCAATGAGACACAAAAGTTAGCCAGGCATGGTGGTGGGTGCCTGTAGTCCCAGCCACTCAGGAGGCTGAGGCAGATTGCATGAGCCCAGGACATTGAGGATTTCAGTGAGCCAGGACTACACTCCACCCTAGATGACAGAACAAGACCCAGTCTCAGGAAAATAAAACAAAACCAGAATTCATGAGAGTATTCTATCATTTATAGAAAAAAAATCCATAATTGTGCCTATATATACACTATACAAGGATATATAAGAAGAGAGAAAATAAACAAGTGGTTTTCTCTGGGATAGGGAACTCAACAGGAAAAAGAAGATGTTTTCCAATGTATACCTTTATATACCATTTGAGTTCTGTACCATATATGTGGATTGCTTATTTGAAAAGAGGTCTTAATTTGAAAGAACCAACAATACCTGCCTAATAGAAAACAGCACCAGATGTTGAAGCTATTATTAAGGGTCCATGTTGTTTTCCAGCTATTTGTTTATGCACACTTCTCCCTCCAGCATCCAGCTCAGAGGCTGGCACATCCCAGGTATTGCACACAGGACTGCAGAATGAATGAATAACGTGCATATTGAGTTGAATCAAATGAAACATATTTGTCGAGGTTCCTGCTGCAGCTCTATAGAGGTGGCATCTGCACTTCCTTCTAGAAACTGAGCTCATTCACTATTCATGACAGCAAAAACATGAAATCAACCCAAATGCTCATCAATAATAGACTGAATAAAGAAAATGTGGTACATATACACCAGGGAATACTATGCAGCCATAAAAAGGAAGGAGATCATGTCATTTGCAGCGACATTGATGAAGCTGGAAGCCATTATCCTCAGCAAACTAACGCAGGAACAGAAAACCAAACACTGTATGTTCTCACTTATAAGTGGGAGCTAAACAATGAGAACACATGGATACAGGGAGGGGAAAAACATTTACTGGGGCCTGTTGGGAGAGGGCAGTGGGTTGGGGAGAGCATTAGGGATAAGAGCCAATACAAGCTGGGCTTAATATCTAGGTGATGGGTTGACAGGTGCAGCAAACCACCATGGCACATGTTTACCGATGTAACAAACCTGCATAACCTGCACAGGTACCCTGGAACTTAAAAGAAAAGAAAGTGAGCTCATTGAAAGACATTCTAGATTAAGAAGGCTGAGGAGTTTCCTGGTAGACAAACCCATGGTTCCCAACAGGCACTTACACTGGACTTCTCCAGGACTTACTTTTTTAGCTACAGAAGTGGTTCTCAACTGGGGATAATTTTGCCCCAGAAGACATTTTTGGTTGGAGGGGTACTACTGGCATGTAGCAGGTAAAGCCCAGGGATGCTGCTATACATCCTGCCACACACAGCACAGCTCCCCACAACCCGCCATAACAAAGAATTATGTAGCCCCAAAGTCACGTGCTGAAGCTGAGCTGTGGTGATAGCACTGGCTCACCGACATCATGACCATGACTGGTAGACTTGGGTCATCAGCCCTGGGACACACCTATAGCTTCTACGTGTTTATGTTCCCTCCTAAAATACAGCCTGCTGTACAATCCTCCTGAACTGCATTTTTTATTCAGTCTCCAGCTTACCAACCTTATTTCAGATTTAATCTCATCAAGAAGGATACCAGCCAACTGCGGTCCATCTCCCTGCCACGGTCACTTTGAGGAGCTGAAAAATACTTGAATATCTTAGGACGACCTTTCTGGGAAACCCACAGGGTGCTGGTGAAAGAAAGGTTCAGCTGTCCCTGGGGCCAAAAGTTCTCTGGAATGCTAGCTCATGAGACAGGTTCTTGAGAAACTAAGGGAGAATAAAAATATCCGCACATTCCTCAGGCAGAAATCTTCCAAAAGGAGGGGGGCAGCCTCAGATCAGGAAGGGGCAAGTCCTGTGGGTGAGGGTGCCTCTGCTCCCTTGGGCTTCTCCTCCCAGCCTACACAGGGGCAACAGGGCTGCTGAAGGATTCTCCCCTAATCTGGGTGTCAGAGGAGGAAGGAGGGAACCCAGGGAGCCCTGGCTGCTCCCCTTAACCCAGTGACAGTTGGAGCCTGTTTCATCTGGAAGGCATCTTGGGTATGTGCTGCTCTCATGGTGAGAGGAGGGGATCAGGGCCAGTGGTTCCGTCCTATCTTGGCTATTTATCTGCCTGTGACTGTGGGAAGGTCACCTGCCCTCACCTTCTGTTTTCTTTTCTGTAAAATGGGTGCCTTACAGTGTTGTTGCAAAATTCCAGTGAAGCTGAGCATGCTGGCTCATGCCTGGAATCCCAGCACTTTGGGAGGCCAAGGTGGGAGGATCACCTGAGGTCAGGAGTTCAAGACCAGCCTGGCCAACATCATGAAACACCATCTCTACTAAAAATACAAAAATTATCCTGGTGTGGTGGTGTGCACATGAGGTCCCAGCTACTCGGGAGGTTGAGGTGGGAGGATCATTCGAGCCCAGGAGGTCGAGGCTGCAGTGAGCTGTGATTGCACCACTGTACTGCAGCCTGGGCAACAGAGCAAGAACCCGTCTCAAAAACACAAAAACTCCAAAGAAGTCAAAGATGAGAACAGTGCTCTACGACTGACCTACAGTACACATACAAAGGCTGATTATTATTTAAATCCACAGTCACTAGATTTTGGCTCATTTTTACCCTGGCGAATATGTGGTTGAATATGGGTTATTCCACCAGAGTATGCCATGGGGGCTGTTGGCAGGACCAGGGCCTGAGCCCTGGAAGGTGGATGTCATGGGAGAGAAACTGCCGTTCCTGAGGACACTCATGTACAAGAGACTGGTGAGAGGGATGTGGTAAGATTCATAGTCACCCATGTAGTGTTTTCCCACCTGGACTTTGAAATAGCCTGAAATTTGCAGGCAGCAGTCAAATAAGTGAAATTGAAGGCCGTGGGGTTTTTATGGCTCTCTTCCTGCCGAAACAGGAATTAAGAGGGTTATTCAAGCCAGGGTACTCAAGCGCCCACTTCACAGGGATTATTTATATTCCTGCCATGGTGCAACAAATGTTCACTGAGTGCCTATCTTGTGGGTTAGGCTGTGTCCCTAAGAGGATATGCTGAAGTCTTAAGCCCCAGTACCTATGAATGTGACCTTATTTGGAAATCGGATCTTTGCAGATGCAATTAGTTACGAAGAGGTCATACTACAGCAGCAGAGTGGGCCCTAAATCCAATGACAGGTGTCTTTATAAGAAGGCTATGTGAAGACACAAAGACTCAGACACACGTGGAAGGAGGCCATGTGATGACAGAGGCAGAGATCGGAGTGACGCGTCTACAAGGAAGACTTGGCCAAGGAACACAAGGATTGCCCAGCAACCACCAGAGGCGAGGGGAGAGGCACAGACCAGGTTCTCTCCCGCAGCCTCCAAAATAAACCAACCCTCCCAACACCTTGATTTCAGACTTCTGGCCTCCAGAACTGTGACTGAGTAAATTTCCATGGCTGAAGCCACCAAGTATGTGGTAATTCATTATGGCAGTCCTGGAGAACAATACAACCCACCATGAGCCAGACAGGGAGACAAACAGGAACCAATTTCTACCCTCAAGCAGCGTCCCTGAAAGGGCAGCTTCACGGACAAGGGTTGTTGTGAGAGCAAATGAGATCACGGCTGTGGAGGGGTCAGCGGGGGAAAGAGGGGCTTTTATGACTACTGCTGAGGTTAGTGCTGGGAAGAATGAAAGGCCTTGCTCTAGTTGAGTGCGTCCTTTATCCGCCAGGCAGGCTGCTCTCAGAGAGAGAGTGGAGACTTATCTGACAGGCTTATTCTTTTTCAAACCACGCGATAATTAGTCAGAACTCTGTTTCCTTTGTGGTTTCTGTGAATGGATTTGTGGTGATTTTTTTTTTCCCCAGGCATTTTGGCAGTGCCGAGTGGAAATGTAAAAAAGCCCATTAACATCAGCATGTGTCACTGGGGACACCGAGAGGCTGAGACGGAGAAGAGAAAGATCTTTAATTAAAGCTGACAAAGCTGGATGTTACCTGTGTCTCCAGAATGCTGCAGCGCTGGCAGCCTAATTCCTGGGGCCTCTCCTCAGCCTTTGTGGGGCGCGCCTTATTTTGTTGGATAAATTCTTCCAGCCTCAAAACCTAGAACAGAAGATTAGAAACACCATGCAATGAAACCAAGTTCTGCCTCCATGATACAGTCATTCTTCTGGGAATCAATTCTCCTGGGTCAGTCTGTTCTGAGGAAAGTGTCCTATTAGACAAATTCTGCATACACTTCTAGAAATTCCATTTCTTTCTTTCTATTCTTTTTTTTTTTTTTTTTTTTTTTGAGCTGGAGTCTTGCTCTGTCGCCAGGCTGGAGTGCAGTGGCATGATCTCGGCTCACTGCAACCTCTGCCTTCCGGGATCAAGCAATTCTCCTGCATCAGCCTCCCGAGTAGCTGGGACTACAGATGCACACCACCATGCTGGCTAAACTTTTGTATTTTTACTAAAGACTGGGTTTCACCATATTGGCCAGGCTGGTCTCAAACTCCACCCACCTCGGCATCCCAAAGTGCTGGGATTACAGGTGTGAACAACTGCACCATGCCTAGAAATGCCATTCTTAATGAGCTAGTTGCTTAGTCTTTCCAGAAGAAAATGTGCCCAGAAGGTTTCCAGTATTCCACATTTTCCTTTAAATTATTTACATACATTTTTCCATACTAGATCTGTAGGGTGGCTTTCATACCATTCCCAGAAGGCCACTCAATGTCTTTTGAAAATAACAACAAAAAAGTTAATTGGTAAAGAAAATATAAAACATTTAAGAATCATATAGATAAAATGAGAGAAGAGTGGGTGGGTGGTGCTCTAAAAGTGTAAGGCCTTAGTTATGATGACGATGATTAGCCAACTAATTGGAATATGTGAATTAAACAGACTGCTGTCCCCTAGACTTTGAGGAGAATGAAGCCAAAACCCATCAAGAACACTTAGACTTTGCTCAAATTTTTCTAGAAAACTTAATACTAGTTAGGCACCATGCTAGGTACAAGGAGGGTTGGGGAAGGGATGGAGTGAGAGCAAGACGGTAAAATCATAAAACATGGTCCCTGCCTTTAAGGAGCCATCATTTTATGAGGGAGATAGACCTATGTTTATAACCACAATGACATCTGGTAGAGATTCGTACAAAATAATAAGAGTACTTCCTTAATGGTGCATTTGCTCTATGCCACCCAGGAATCTAAGCCTTTTTTCTTTTTAAATGATTTTCTTTTTTAAAAAATTGAGACAGGATCTTGCTATGTTGCCCAGGCTGGTCTCGAACTCCTAGACTGAAGAGATCCTCCCACCTCAGCCTCACCAAGTACTGTGATTACAGGGGTAAACCACTATGCCCAGCCAGGAACCTAAGCCTTTTACAGTATTAACTCTTTTAATCCTCAAAACAGCTATTATGAGGTGGGTACTACTACACAGAATTTACAGCAATAGGGCCAGGCACAGTAGCTCATGCCTGTAATCCCAGCACTTCGCGAAGCCAAGGTGGGCGGATCACCTGAGGTCAGGAGTTTGAGACCAGTCTGGCTAACATGGTGAAACCCCATCTCTACTAAAAATATACACAATTAGCCAGGCATGGTGGCGCATACCTGTAATCCCAGCTACTTGGGAGGCTGAAGCAGAAGAATTGCTATAACCTGGGTGGCAGAGATTGTAGTGAACAAAGATTTTGCCAATGCACTCCAGCCTGGGTGACAGAGGAAGACTCCATCTCAAAAAAAGAAATTTACAGCAATAAACTCTGCCCAGGGGCATTCAAGCAGCTTAAGGGCACTGAAGGATGAATAGGAGTTAGTGAATGTTGAAGGCAGGATAGCGCATTCTGGACAGCAGGAACAGCAGGTGCAATAGAGAGGGCAGGTGGGACAGATGTGAAAACTGAAGAAAGGTTCCATGTTGGAGGGACTGGAGTGAAGGACTGGACAGAGGCAGCAGAGCCTTGGAGGACAGTTAGGTTGGGCAGCAAGTTAGGTTGGGTCCAAATTGTGAAGAACATGGGGATTAAAGATTTTAGAGAGGGAAGACTGGGGCTTTGAGCAGATTTGGATTTTAGATCATGAGTTCTGGAAGTAGCTGGCCTCGGGAGAATGTGGAGGCAGAAAGATCCATGACAATGCTCTTGCAAGACTCCAGCAACATTGCAGGGGAGCAGCAAGGCTATGAGAACGTCCTCCAGGCTTTACATAAGGAATATTAGAGGAAGAGATATTTCAAGATTATGAAACTATGCGTAAACTGCATCTTGCTAAGGTTTACAAAATATTCAGAGGGGCCTGTACAATTGTTTATGTAACATCCACAAGTGGGGAAAGAGTCTAGGCAAGCCATTCCAAGGATCTTGTTCAAGGCATAGGTATGGAGGGAAGAGGGGGAACAGAAAGGCTTACGGCATAGGACCCACAGGACTTGACAAGGATTGAGTGTGATGATGGGAGAAGATGGAGACTAGGGGTGAGGATGGGAGAGCTGGGAGTGATTGTGATCAAGGATGACACTTCCATTTCTAGCTTTGGTAAGAGGGGGACAGACTGTAGCACCATTTAAGGGGGAGGTGTCAAAGATGGAGAGTAAGACCTAGGGCTTTTGTCAATGGTCAGCCTCTTGGTCATGACTTGCTATCTGTAAACATTTAGGTCCTGAGTGACCCTTAGTAATCAAAGAAGCAACATACCATGCTAGAGGCAGCATTAGCTTAGCAGTTAACGGCGAGGTCATCAGAGCCACGTTACCCGGGTTTGAATCTCAGATCTGCTACTTGTTAGCTATGCAACTTTGGGAAAGTAATTTACCATCTCTCTGCCTCAGTTGTCTCATTTGTAAATAGAGATGATAATAGCAACTACATGGTAAAGTGGTTGTGAGTATTAAAATAGTAAATGTAAGCTTCTTAGATAGTGTCTTGACTGGAGCGAGTGCTCCACAAAGCTAGCCATTGTTTTTGCTTTTGTTTTTTAAAAATTTTTTTAAAAAGCTCTAAGGCACATTCACAGAAATAGGTCAGGGCTCAGGCTTCCTTGACTTGTTATTCAAAAGAATAATTGGGCTGGTCTCACACATGTACATGAGGCCACCTTAAGCTCTGCAGCGAGCAGTTGTCCAGGTACAGCATGAAGACTGGCAGTGTATCTTCAACACGGCAAGGGAGGGAGAAGTGAAGGAGGAGGGAGTGAGGGAAAGGAGGAAGGAAGGGAGGATGGCAGGGAAGAAAGGAGGAAGGAGAGAGAAACAGGCTTCTTTGCTATGCAGCCCCACCTTTGTCTGGACTAAAACAGAAGCCTCTATCCTAGAACTTTTCACCAAGACCCACCTTTAGACCCGATATATCAAGTCTAAGAAACAAAATGCTCATGTTTTATTTATTTATTTATTTTTGAGACAGGGTTTTGCTCTTGTTGCCCAGGTTGGAATGCAATGGTGTGATCCTGGCACACCGCAACCTCTGCCTCCTGGGTTCAAGTGATTCTCCTGCCTCAGCCTCCCAAGTAGCAGGGATTATAGGCATGTGCCACCATGCCTGGCTAATTTTGTATTTTTAGTAGAGACGAGAGTTTCTGCATGTTTGTCAGGCTGGTCTTCAACTCCCAACCTCAGGTGATCCACCTGACTTGCCCTCCCAAAGTGCTGGGATTATAGGCATAAGCCATCGCGCCCGGCCTCATCATTTTTTTTTTAAAATAATAATTTTAGACATAGAGGGAGTTAGAGAAAACATAACACCCATGTACTTATCAGTCAGCTAAAGAAATAACACGTCACAAATACAGCTGCAGCCCCTTATACTCTCTCCCTTCTAGAGATAACCACTGGTCCAATTTGATTCTGTCATCCTCATGCTTTGTTTAGACTGACCTCTTGGATATTCCTAAACAATCGATACTGCTTTACACATGGCCTCTGTGTTCTTAAAAATTCCCCAGAGGTTGTGATGTACAGCCAGGGTTCAGAAGCCAGTTTCATGGGTTCCTGAGGCAGATGGGAGACACAGGTCTCATCTGGAAGGTTTGAGGGAGGACAGGGGAAGGAAGGAAACTTGTCGACATTTCTTGGTTAAGCAGGCTCAGAAATGCCCTTGGGATTCCATTTCCAGCCTTTTTCACTAGTTCTTTCATACTTTCAGGGGCCCACAAAAATGTTTTCATTTCTTTTAAAATCAGAAAAAAAGTACAGTCTGGATGATATTCATCTTTTTACCAGTGCAGTCATACAATATAAATTTCTAATTTTTTTTTTGAGGCAGAGTTTTGTGCTTGTTGCCCAGGCTGGAGTGCAATGGAGTGATCTCAGCTCACTGCAACCCCTGCCTCCCAGGTTTAAGCAATTCTCCTGCCTCAGCCTCCCAAGTAGCTGGGATTACAGGTGTACACCACCACGCCCAGCTAATTTTGTATTTTTATTAGAGATGGGCTTTCATCATGTTGGTCAGGCTGTTCTCGAACTCCTGACCTCAGGTGATCTGCCTACCTTGGCCTCCCAAAGTGCTGGGATTATAGGCATGAGCTGCTGTGCCCGGCCTTAATATTTTTTAATAAAGGAAGGGCCTAGAATGCCAAAAGTACTAAGAGCCCGCAAAGAGGTGAATATAGCCATGGGGAAGGAAAGGCAGAGGAACTGCATGTTCCCCACTTGTGCCTTCATGCAGCCACAGAACCAACTCCAGCGGCCTCCTGTGTCCTTCTCTTATTTGAGACATTAAAGACCTGTTTGTTTAAGCCTCCCTAATTTGGCTGTCTGTTACTTGCAGCTAAATGCATGCCCTCTGAGACAGCCTTCCTATCTGGCTGAGCGTCCTTTTCTATCTTCCAAGATTCCTGGCTTTTCAGTTAGGCAGAAGCTCCCAGGAACCAGAAACAGCATCCCAAGTCTTGCTTTTGTTCTGGGCTCACCTCGAGCAGAGAATTCTGGAGCTTCACATTGAGGGCGGCTTTCTCTTCTTCCAGCTGCTTTATCTCCTTTTCTGATTTCTTCCTCACTTCCTCCAACTGTGCTTCTACTTCCTAAATGACGATTGGAAGAGTTAACCACACAAGGCACAAAAACAGAACACAACATTTTCACACCCTGCCTCATTCCCAGAGGAGATTAAAGAAGCTTACGAGAGTCACACAATACTGCAAATAAACATAAATTAGAAATACACGAGAAGGTCAAAAGAAAACATGTGTTAATTTCACACCACACAGACTGATATATATAGGGGTGGGGTGGGGCATACCATTATCCTGAAGTTTTCTAGTGTGAAATAGAAATAAATGCTCATTACTGACAAAATTCTGTGCCACATAAGTCAAAAAGCCAACTACATTTTCAGATGCAGGGAAACAGGAAAAGCAGCACAAAATTTCTTCTTCTTAACAGCATCCATACATGAGTCAAAATGTTTGGATTGGCTGGGTACAGTGGCTCATACCTGTAATTCCAACACTTTGGGAGGCCGAGGCGGGTGGACTGCTTGAGCCCAGGAGTTTGAGACCAGCCAGGGCAACATAGTAAGACAGTGTCTCTATTTAAAAAATAAATAAATAAAATAAAATAAGTGATGGGGTTCCCAGGGCTGATTGCTCCATGGTCCCTCACCACAGCCCATGAACCTCTGTGCAAAGCAGATCCAGGTGAAGCAACATTCTGGGGACCACATGAATGGTGCAGTCATGTTCCAGCTGTGTCATCTGGAGCACATTTCCTAACCTCTCATGACTCACTGTGGTACTTGCATGCTCCGTGCCACTCAAGGTACACAGTAAAGGATCAGTAGATGATCAGCACTACTATTATTCTCATATAGACCTAGGCTTTCCATTTTAGCCTAATTTCTATGGAAACTGTGCAAGTATCTAAAGGAGTGAATGAGATAGTCTGTTCCTCTTAGCTGAACTTTAGGAAGATATTGTGTCACTCATCCATTCAACAAATATTTCTTAAGATCTACTATGTGCTAGGCACTGATCTCAGAGCTGGGGAGATAAAAGGGAGAATTTTTATTTCAGGAGCTTACACCAGGAGCTGACATTTGAGTGAAAGAGACGGGCAGCAATCAAAGTCCAAGAGTAAACAAGACAGCAAACACTAGGTTGGATGGAGAAATAATAAAGCCAGGAGGGGACTTCCCAGTGTTGGGGAGGGGTGGAAATATTAGATAACTAAGTGCTCCAGAAAGCGACTTTGGAGTAAAACCCTGTAATAAGTGAGGGGGTTCACCAAGGAGATGTCTGGGTGTGAGGTTTCCCAGACCTGCAAAGGCCCTGGCATGTTCTGAGGACAGAGAGGAGCCACTGTGGCTGGACTAGATGAGGTTTGGGGAGCACCATCTGAGGCCTCAAACATCAAGGTAAGACTTACCAGTGAGGTGAAGACCACTTAATGGTCGGTCAGAGGAGTGACGTGGTTCCAATTATATTATGATAAGCTTGCTACTGTGTTTTTTTTTGTTGTTTTTTTTTTTTTGTTTGTTTGTTTTGAGACAGGGTCTCACCCTGTCACTGAGACTGGAGTACAATAGCACAATCATGCCTCACTGTAGCCTTGACCACCCAGGCTCAAGCAATCCTCCTACCTCAGCCTCCCAAGTAGCTGGGGCTACAGGTGCATGCCACCATGCCCAGATAATTTTTAAAATTTTTTTGTAGAGATGGAGTCTTACTATGTTGCCCAGGCTGGTCTCGAACTCCTAAACTCCAGCGATTCTCCCACTTCCACCTCTCAAAGTGCTGGGATTACGTGCATGAGCCACCATGCCCAGCTTCACCACTGGTTTCCCTCTTGACTACAGACTGACATGGTGGAGGGGTGGGGTGAGAGCAGTGGCAGACAGGCCTGGGAGGAGGCTGTGCTGATAACTGAAGTTGGCTGGGCCTGTGGCAGCAGGGCAGCCAAGAGGAGGGGTAGAAACTGGGATATATGTGGAATGTTGACTAACAGAACTCACTGAAAGGAGGGGTCAGGTAACTAAACATGTCAAATAATCCTGCTTACCTTTCTTTTGGATGCTCCAGGGGCCCTCTGTAGCACCCAAAAGTTAGGGGTTGGAAAAGACAACCTTGAAACTGAAGTTTCATTTGGGGAAGCCTGTGAAATATGTTAAAGGTTTAAAACACTTGATAGTATGAAACAGAATTCCAGATTACCATAAGTCATTTATTTTAGCCAAAACGATGACTCAAAAACTGGACTTTCTGACCTAAGCAAGGAGAGAATGGTGCCACCACGAACTGAGGTGGGGACAGAAGGAGTGGATTCAGGGACTGTCTGAGGAGCTTGTCTGCACATGTTAAGTTTGATAAGATAGAGGGTCTGGAATTCAGGGGAGGGTTCTGGGTTGGTGTATGCATTTGTGAGCCATCAGCATACAGAGTTTATTGAGGCATGCGTTTGAATGAGAAGAGCTAGAGAGAGAATATGAAGGAAGATATAAGACATTAAAGAACTAAGCCCTTGGACGCTCCAAAATTTCCTGTGAATCAGAGGTTACAATATCCAGCAGGCATTTGTAGAGCAGCTCTCCTAGGCTGTCAGTTGACGGCGGACCTGTCGGTCTAATGGACATAATAATGGTAGCTGACATTTGCTGAGTATAGGCCATTAGCTGGCACTTTGCACAGCCCATCTCTCTGGTCTTTGTGAAAGCCCTATGACTTAGGTACTACCACTAAGGCTTATTGTAAAGATAAAGAAATGAAACTTAAAGAGGTTAAATGCCTTGCCTAGGCTCAAGATTTGAACTCAGGAAAGCCTGACTGCTTGACTGTGCTTCTTCCCTCCCTTCTTAAGGAAAATGTAGCACCTAGTACAGAAAAATACTTGACTGTGTGAATACAGAGATTGTCATGTTTCAAACAAGAGCATCACTAGGCTGAGCAGTGAAAATTTGTAGGAAAACCCATATTTAAGCTGGACTGGAAGCATCAGTAAGAACCGGACAGGATCAGATAGGTAAATTTGGGAGCAGGGAAAAAGCGCTCTTCATCAAGGGAAAGAACATGGAATAAATGATGAACTAAAAGGTTGGAACCATTGAGTGTGTAATCCCAACAGTTTGAGAGTGTTATGCCTGTAATCCCAATACTTTGGGGGACGGAGGCAGGAGAATTGTTTGAGGGCCGGAGTTTGAGGTTAGCCTTGACAACACAGCGAGACACTATCTCTACAAAAAAATTTTTTTAAGATTAGCTGGGCTTGGTGGCATGTGCCTGTAGTCTTTGCTACTCAGGGGGCTGAGGCAGGAGGATCACTTGAGCCCAAGAGTTCGAGGCTGCAGTGAGCCATGATCGCACCACTGTATTCCAGCCTAGGTGTCAAAGCAAGACCCTGTCTCTAAACAAATGAATGAATGAATAAAAATAAAAGGCTGGAGGGCAGAGTTGGATAGGGGAGGGGTTGTGGGATGAGGCAGGAGGGAGCAATCAGGAGTCTGCCTTTGTAGGGTCTTAAAAACCATGTTAAAGAATTTGAACTATTTAATACATTATAAAGATGACAAGGAGTCATTGGAGAGTTTGAAACCAAGGTTGAATTTTTAGAAAGTCCTGCTGCAATGAAGATTAGATTACATGAAGTGGGGAGACTGGAGGCAGGGAAACCATCATACAGTTCATCATGAAATGGTAGTTGACTGGATCAGCATGGTACCACTGAGAACAGAGGGAAGTGGAGGAATTCCACAGTCACTGAAGAAGCAGAATTAATAGATGTGATGGCTGATTGAATGTGAGGGGTGAGAAAGGCATCATATTTGACTCCTGGTTTTCTGAGTTGAACATCTAAAAAGACACTGCTGCTGATCACCTGCATGATACTTGTATACTTCCTGTGGGGCCAGGCCCAGCTTAAGCCAGTGACTCTGGGGAGCCCCTTAGCATTTTTCCTGGGGTCAGGTTATTTAAGAGAGGAAAAAACCCTGGACATTTAGCATGCGTATAGTCTCTGTTCAGTAAATCTATGATCCCCTTTTGTAGGGCTTATTGTTTTGAGAGCTCATTTTCTAAACAAAATATGTAAATTCTTCTTTGGTTTCAAACAAGTTCAGATAACTTAAGCAACCATCAGCAGCAAGGCCATCCCTTCAACAAAAATTCATTTTCTTTACTTCATTAATTAGCTTCTCATCCATAGAAGCTTTTGAACAGAAGTTTTGTTTAGCATGCTTTAATAGAGAAGACACTAATACTGCCAAGATGTGTTCACTGTAACAGCACAGTGACAATCCCCTGTGATAATAATTTTTAGCATAAAGGAATGGCTATTTCTAATTTTACATAGCTTAACTTCCCAGGCTACAAGTAATTAATCATAGCTTCAGCTGTAACCTTGACAAATGAACCTAATGTGAAAAAAATTCCCCCACAGGTGGAAATAATCAATGTCAGCAGGAATTTTTGGCATTAGTTAGCTTCATTTTGGGTGCAAAGTAATGTGGTTTACTGTCAGAAAACAGTTATGGGTGAGAACACAGATTTGAAAGAAGCATGCTCAGCCCAGCTCAGCCCAAAGTGACCTTGAAGATTTCAACGGGCAGCTTAAATAGTCCCTTAACTCAGGTAAAGAGAAAAAAAGATAGCAAAGACAAGAACATTGAGAAAAAAGGAGACTAATGCTCTCAGATATCTAAATCGCTTCATCCCAAAACTGGAAGAGTGTTTCATGGGCCATTAATTTATAGAATTCATAGAGCATTTTCGTAAACTCTATTCTCACTGAACTTTCAGATACCCAGGAAAATAGGTTTTATTGCACCCATTTACACAGAGAAATCCCACAGCTGATAAGAGGTGGATGCAGGATTCACACTCATTTACTGTTCCTTTGTCCAGATTGTCTACAATTACAGGTAATTAAGGAAAAGAGATGTAAAGGTGCCACTGTAAGGGAACAACAACTGAGCAACTACAGAAAATTACCATGTAGAGATTTCAGTTGGAATTTTAAGAGAAAACTTGTTAACTTTTTTCAAAAAGAAAAGTTAATTGTTTGTATATATTTAGAGTAAAGTTCATGATGTTGCTGAAAGAGTCAACCAGTAGGTCTTAAAAAAAATCACTCAGAACCAGTCATTAGCAATAATACCAACATTGATACTAATCAATACATGGCGCATAAGACTCAATGAAGCATCCCAACTCAGTAGTAGAGCTTAACTAGAGCTAGAGAAAATTATACTTTAGACTTATCCTAACAAAGCTTAAAAATAAATCCAGAAAATGGAAAATTTTATATTATACATAATTTATTGCAATAAAAACATCTCACAAAATGAAGCTGGTTCACAAGTAATGTAACTGCCTGTCGAAACGAAATTCAACAAAAAGGACAATAAAGTCCATGTTTAACAACTTAACATTCTCAATGTCCAACATTCAATACAAAATTACTAACTAGGAAAAGCAGCAGGAAAATGTGACTTATAAAGAGCAGAAAAAACCAGTCAATAGAAAAAGATCCAAAAGTGACAGAGACAACAATGTTAAAGGAACAATTGTAAATATGTTCAATAACTTAAAGAAAACCATGAAAATAGTGAAGAGGGAAAAGAAAGCTATAAAGAAGAACAGAATAGAATTTCTAGAGCTAAAATAGGATATCTAAAATGAAAAATGTACTGAATGGGTTTTTAAAAAGATTAGGTGGTACAGAAAGAAAGATGAGTGAACTTAAAGATATAGCAAGAGAAATTATCCAAATTGAAACAGAAAGAGACAAGGAGTCTGAAAATGAAGAGAACCTCAAAGATTTGTGGGACAATATTAGAAGAGGAGAAAGAGCAGGAAAAACAATGGAAGAAATAATGGTCTTAACATTTCCAAATTTCATGAAAACTGTAAACCCATAAATTCAATGAGCCTATAACAAAAACACAAGGAAAATCACACAATGGCGTATCATAGTCAAATTGTTGAAAACCAGTGATAAAGAGAAAATCTTGAAAGCAGTTGATAAGAAGAAACATACTATGCACAAGTAAAAGAAGATAAATGTGGCTGTTAACTTTTTGCTGGAAGAAAATGCAAACCAAAAGATACTGAATGACATCTTTAAAGTGTTGGAAGAAAAAACAACTGTCAACCTAGAATTCTATATCCAGTAAAAATATCCAACAAACATGAAGGCAAATGGAGAAAGAAAATTTGTTGCAAGTAGGAGTTGACACATGCTACAAGAAATGTTACAGGAAGTTCTTTAGGCTAAAGAAAAATGATACTACACAGGTACTTGATGCTACCAAAATGAAGACTGCAGAAATGGCAAACAAATGGGAAAATGACCCTTTTATTCTAATTGAATTTTTTAAATCTAAAAGATGATTGTCCATTTAAGCAAATATAAAAGCAACATACTGTGGGACTTTTAGCATGTATAAAATAAAATGTAGTATATGACAACCATTGCACAAAGAACATAAAGAGTGAAATGAAAATGTATTATCATGAGGTTTGTATGTGTGAAGTAATGTATTTCAAGACAGATCAATAAATTTAAAGATGCATATTCCAAATCCTAGAGTAACCACTAGCCCTCCACTTTGCCAAAAAAGAGCATACCTAATAAGTCAAAAGTGGTGCTAGAAAATGGAATACCCCCCAAATGTATCCAAATTAAATGCAAAAAAAGGGGCAGGGAACAGATGTGACAAGTGGGAAAAACAACAAGATGGTACACTTAATGATAATTACATTAAATGTGAATGGTCTGAATGTCCCCTAAAAGGCAGAGACTGTCAATCCGTATAAAAAAGAACCTAAGTATACCACAAAAGCACTTTTAATAGAAAGACACAGGCAGGTCAAAGTAAAAGGATAGATTAAAATAGACCAAGGTACACTAACTGTAAACATGCTGAAATGAATAGATATATTCGACAAAGCAGACTTCAGGACAAATACTATTTCATAAATAATAAAGGTCAATTCATCAAGAAGACATGAGAATCCTAAATGTAAATGCACTAATGAAAAGGTTTCAACTTACATGAAGCAAAAACTGAGATCCAAAAGGAGAAACAGATAAATCCACAATTTTAATTTGAGATTTCATTCTTCCTCTCTCAATGATCAACAGAACAAGTAGAGAAAATTCAGTAAGGACATAATAGACTTGAACAATATTATTACCCAACTTGACCTAATTAGCTTTTATAGAACATTCCACCCAACAGCAACAGACTCACATTCTTTTCAAGCACACATGAACCATTCATCTAGACAGACCACATTTGGGCCAAAATCAAGCTGAACAAATTTCAAAGGAATGAAATGACAGAATCTATTCTTCAACCACAGGGGAACCAAATTAGAAATCAATAATAAAATGATATCTGGAAATGTCCCAAATAGTTGGAAATTGAACAATATACTTCTAAATAACCAGGAGTATTTGGGGAATTGGTAGAAATAGGAAAAAAAAAAATTGAGATCTTGGTGTTAGTAGCAAAAAAGGAAAAAAAATCTGAGAAAATAATCTCATTCATATTTGTTATTTAAAATTAGAAGACAGAGGCCTGTAGTGGTTTGGGGTGACATATTCAAGATTTGACAGTGAGACTGCTCTCCCCAGGCACAGGGCTTATTACAGACTGACTTGACTCTGGTTGTTTGACTAGATCTTGTCTTCCCTACCAGACTGTGTGTTCCCTGAAAACATGGCTGATTCCTGCAACCCTGCACTGCTCAAAACATAAATATGCATTCCATGGATGGTAAATAAGTAGTATATGGATAATGGCAGAGCAAGGACCTGAATGTTACTATCGAAGGCCCAGGGTAATGTATATTCTTTACACATACAGACTGGTAGAGAGCAAAAATTACTGGCTGTGGAGTCAGACAGGCCTGATTCATATACAACTGTGTTATCTCTTAGTTGTGTTCTGCTCAAGTTACTTAATTTCCCAAGTTCCTTGCCTATGAAATGGAAAAACAACAACAGAGCTGAGGTCAGGAGCTGATTGCTGAGTGGAGAGTTGTCACTGCTTTTGGCTGCCAAAGATCTAGCCTCTCTTCCATTTGGATGTTTGGGAATTCTCCATCTGATGCATCAGAGGCCTCCTCTTATCATAGGACTGGAAAACCAGACTGCCTGCAACATGTGCATGGGCATGTGACTGAAAATCCCCAGTCAGGTGTACCTATTCTGGATTTCAAATCAGAGGCCAGTGATATGGACCAGTGGGAGTCACATAGAATTTGGCAGCTGAAGTTTCCAGGGGCAGCAGGGCCAGCTGTTCTAGAGCTGTACTGACCAATTCAACTTTCTGTGATGATGAATGTTCCACAGTGTGACATAGCTAATGTGCAGAAATCCCTCAGAGCTGTGCTGGCCAATAGGGTAGCCACTACCACATAAGACTAGGGAGCACTTGAAATGCGGCTAGTGCCACCGAGGAACTGAAATTTCAATTGTATTTGATTGTAATTAATTCAAATTTAAGTAACCACACTTATCTAGTGGCTCCCTTATTAGATAGCTCAGATCTCCAGGCAACATTCAGGGCCCAGTGTTGGTGGTTTCGGCTGTGTAAGCTGCAGGTCCAGGTTCAGAGGTGGCAGCACAGGTGTTCTAATCCATTTTGCAATAGATTGGGGACATTATTCCTGGCTGGGTAGCTGCCAAGCCCAGTTCCCTGGTCCTCCATTATGCTTTATTAACTTTCCTGCCTAAACTCCCAGGTGGGTTCGTGATTATTGTCACCAAGAATCCTAAGTGATACAAATAAGAATGTGCAGAAGTGATTAGCACAGCTCAGGAGGTGCTGAATACGTCATCTGCATCCCTTCCCTGGGAGTCAGTGTATGCCAATGCTAATTATAGGATGTGTACTGTGCTGTCCGTCAAGATTCAGTAACGGTGTCATCTAATCCAAGGTCAATGAAGGTATTGAGGCCTCCAGGTCAACTCCGCCCACCTCCTATAGTGTGCCGTTTAGGTTAGGGTAGCACTCAGGGTACACAATATATCCACAGACAAGGGCTCAAAGAAATAGTGCACTCCTAGGCTGCGTGTAATGGCTCACACCTGTAATCCCAGCACTTTGGGAGGCCAACGTGGGTGGATCACGAGATCAGGAGTTTGAGACCAGCCTGGCCGATATGGTGAAACCCTGTCACTACTAAAAATACAAAAATTAGCCGGGCATGGTGGTGCGTGCCTGTAGTCCCAGGTACTCAGGAGGCTGAGGCAGGAGAATTGCTTGAACCCGGGAGGCAGAGGTTGCAGGTTGCAGTGAGCCAAGATTGTGCCACTGCACTCTTGACTGGGTGACAAAGTAAGACTCCGTCTCCGAAAAAAAAAAAAAAAAGTGTACTCCTAACTCCATAGGGGAAAATGGTATCTATTTTTAGTCCATAAACCTAGATTTGAGGCCTTTTTAAGGTTTTGCCTTTCCCAATCTGTGTGGCCTAATTTAAATTCTCAGTTTTGGGAAATGAACAAAATGTAAAACAAAAAACCCCCAAAGTAAGTGCAATTTATTGTGACATGATTCATATCCCAGACAGGCTCCTGCCCCCTATTAAGGCCGAAGTGAGATTTATACATTCAGAGTCAGGTGTGGCTGACAGGTTATCAGGTCAACCTGTAGATCTGCCATCCCTCCTGTCGCTTGTGGCCAGGGATGGAAAGAGTGTCCATCTGTTCGTCTGAGGATTAGATTTGTGCAACCAGTTGCAGCTCATGGGGAGAAAAAATGCTTTCAATCCGGCTGCCTGCCCATTGTGAAGGTGGGGAAGCCACGGGCTCTGGAGTCAGGATATCAGGTTTGAATTACAGCTCTACCACTTAGCTGTGGGACTTAATATACAACACCTTTGAGCTTTGGTTTCCTCAACTCTAAATGGGATCTGAACAGTTTGTAATATTGTTGGAAAGATTAAATGTGTTCTAAAGTATAAGGTACTTTATTACAGAGTATAGTGGGCATGAAATAATATTATCACACATTAGGTTACCCAACGCACATGGAAATTAACAATGAGGGCTGGGCACGATGGCACACACCTATAATCCCAGCACTTTGGGAGGCTAAGGTGGGAGGATCCCTTGAATCAGGAGTTCAAGACCAGCTGGGCAACACAGTGAGATACCCATCTCTACAGAAAAATTTAAAAATTAGCCAGGCATGGTAGCGTGCACCTGTAGTCCAAGTTACTTGGGAGACTGAGGTAGGAGAATTGCTTGAGCCCAGGAGGTTGAGGCTGCAGTGAGCCATGATCACACCAATGTACTCCAGCCTATGCAACAGAGATCCCGTCTCAAAACAAACAAACAAACAAACAAAAGAAATTAATATCTACCATATCATGAACTTTCACTACATGCTTTTCACTAAGATAAGGGTTTACATATACTATAATACCATATTAATTTACATAACAAGCCCCTGAAGTATTTAGCCCTATTTTAGAAACCAGGCTTCAGGCAGGGCACGGTGGCTCACGCCTATAATCCCAGCACTTTGGGAGGTCAAGGCAGGTGGATAACAAGGTCAAGAGAGCAAGACCAACCTGGCCAACAAGGTGAAACCCTGTCTGTATTAAAAATACAAAAATTAGCTAGGTGTGGTGGCGCTTGCCTGTAGTCTCAGCTACTCGGGAGGCTGAGGCAGGAGAATCACTTGGACCCAGAAGGTGGAGGTTGCAGTGAGACGAGATCACACCACTGCACTCCAGCCTGGTGACAGAGCAAGACTCCATTTCAAAAAAAAAAAAAAAACACAGAAATTAGGCTTCAGAGAGGTTACGTGACCTGTCTCCAGTCACACAGCTTGTGTTAGAGTCAGTACTTAGATCCGAGACTAGTCTTGCTCTTTCACGAGTTCATTTAACATGTATTTCTTGAG
The DNA here is from genome assembly GCF_009761245.1 of Sapajus apella. Lineage (NCBI taxonomy): Eukaryota > Metazoa > Chordata > Mammalia > Primates > Cebidae > Sapajus > Sapajus apella. The sequence goes on from NW_022436945.1 coordinate 7,361,605, forward strand.
TATTTACTACTCCTAAGCCCCACACAACAGAGCATGCCCCAGTGATATAGGATTGTCATTCAGTGAACACTCAAAGCTGGTACTACAGAATCTCGGGTTATAAAGAGGCCTCCTTGTAATAATTAAACAAAGCAATCCACCTGCATTCACAATGACATTGCTTCACACTTTATTCTTTTCCGAAATCTTCACATATGTTGTTTACTTATTCCAGCAAACACAAGAGATGAGGTTTTGCATGCCTTGCCAGCTGAAAGCCACCCTGTTTGGAGGGAGAGCAGAACAGCACAAGAGACAGAATTTTCCCTCCTTTGGCATGCTGCTGATTAATTACCGGCATTGACCTGCTGCCCACCTGTCCTAGGCACTAGGATATGCCTTGTGTCTCCACGTGGTTCCCTCATTGAATCCTTGCAGCTAATCTGTGAGGTGCTATTATTGTCCCCCATTTTACAAATTAGGATCCCGAGGCATGTGGAATTTCCCTCTGTGGGGACCCAGGTTATATCGCTCCAAGTGTGGTGGTAGGGTGGGGCGTTAGATCCAGGAAGTCCTCCAGGCCTGAGTTTTTGGTTCATGGTATTCTCTGTATGTTTTTGCAGAGTAAGTAGAGTTGAATTTTCCTACATTCACCACTCATGACACAATTCCACCCCATGTCAATGACTGCAGGCCCTTAGGGCTGTCCCCCGTCTCCTCCAAAAGACCTTGAACTGCCTTTGGACAGGGTCTGTATCTTTCATCTGTGTATATTCAGAGAATAAGCTTACATTTGTACATAGCAGGAGCTCAGTGGATGTTCCAGGAAGAAGGAAGAAAAAAGGAAAAGAAGGAGGTGGGAGAAAGAAAAAGGAACCAGCCCAGTCTCTATGGAAGTAGATCTCACCTTCTGCAGTTTCTTTCTTTCAGCCTCCACGGACGAGCGAACTGATTTGATTTCCATGGTGTGATTCTTTACCAAGTCTTCCAGCCGCTTCACCAGCTGGTCTTTGAGATGCTTCTTCTCCTCTTCTGTCTGATGTTTGATTTTACGGAGGTCTTCTTCATATTGCTGCTTCATATATCCTGTCTCAACACTTGCCTCTTTCTTGGTCTATAAAAAGAAAAAGGACCTTGTAAAACTGCTGGGGAGGGGTGAGGAGCAGCGAATCACCATTTCTCTTTCATGCAATGTTTACAACATTTACATACTGTTTTTACAGCATGTAGCACAAGGTGCAATCAATTTTACAAGACTATATATTTGATGTTAGTAAGAGTCTCTACCACTGGAAAAGGGATTTTTGGAAGGGTGTATGTGTTATCATGAGATGCGATATTTCAGCCCATACTATGGTAGCTTTTAAATAATGCTTTGCTTGTTTTGAATGGGAACATGCAATGAGATCCTAAACCAGTTTCTAGTTTCGCAGAAGCCGCTGATACAGCGCTGGGAGGATTCTGCTGCATTCTCAGTCTCCTGGTTTCTAATGGCATGAAGTAGGCAGTAAGTTGGCTGGAATTTTACTCCTGAAACTGTGGGGTCTGCTGACTCCAAGTGGATCCACTATGTTTGGACTGGCCTCTACCTGATGCTTATGATAGATAGCAAAGCTCCCTCTGCCTTCTCCATCCCCAGGGCTGGGGCAGACACTACCTGTGTGTCTGTGCTTCCTTTCATGCAAGGACACTCCTTGGGATGGCTTTGATCCTGCTGAGGATGAAGATTGCGGGTTTCCAAGTCATTCTCTTCCCCCAGGACTTCATTCTCTGAAACTAGCTCAGTCTTCATGTCATCTGCAAGTAGACATTTCAGCATTATTTGGAATGCTCTTGGCCATGGCCTCTTGTTCAAGGCTTTCTGCTGTCAGGTCCCAGTTCTGCTTTTCAAACACTTTGTCCTGCGTCCCCTGTGTAATTCCTGCCCTGTGGTCTGCTGGCCCTGAAGCATGGTTAAGGTAGCAATTCTCATCTCAAGAAGCCTCATGAACTTAAATAGCTGCCCTGTTCTCCCTTCCTAAATAATCTCCAAATCTTTTTGACTGCAGTTTCCATTGGTTACAAAAATTGAGCATTCTAAATACATGTTCTTTTAATAGGAATTTAAAGGATGAAACAATAACAAATATTTAATATAAGCAGAATTACTAAGTTTTCCTCCCATATTCACTGAAGTTCTCATGTCCTACTTTTGAGACTTCTGTTCTAAACCCACAACACCTTCCCGGTTTCTCCAGAACCAGGACCTCCTTCTCTGCACCTTTCTGGCCCATGGTGACTTCTTTCTCATGCACATTATTTATCTGCTGCCTTTGATACCAAATCACGCTGTGGGCTGTAATGTACAATCCTATGAACTCCCTGAAGGCAGTTCCCATGTTTTATGCCTTTGTTATATTTCCCAGTGTCAAGAGCTTTCTGTTGAGGGGGCCTAGGGGAAGGCACTTAGAATCATGTATTTTTGGATATAAGCAAGATTGTATCACCAACCAATTGGCTGACTTGAGCCAGGCACTTATCCTTTCTTGGTCGCATTTCTTCATCTGTAACATGAAAGATTGGCAATACTTTTTGGGCTGGGTGTGGTGGCTAACGCCTGTAATCCCAGCACTTTGGGAGGCCAAGGTGGGAGGATCACTTGAGCCCAAAATTTCGAGACAATACTTTGTGTTACTATTATTATTATTATTTTTGAGATGGAGTTTCATTGTTGTTGCCCAGGCCAGAGTGCAATGGCGCAGTCTCAGCTCACTGCAACCTCTGCCTCCAGGACTCAAGCGAGTCTCCTACCTCAGCCTCCCAAGTAGCTGGGATTACAGGCACATGCCACCATGCTCTGGCTAAATTTTTTGTATTTTTAGGCAGGTGTAGTGGCTCATGCTTGTAATCCCAGCACTTTGGGAGGCCAAGGCAGGTGGATCTCGAGGTCAGAAGATCGAGATATTGGCCATCCTGGCCAACATGGTAAAACTCTGTCTCTACTAAATACACACACACAAAAAAATGTTAACTAATTTTATTTTTTTGTATTTTTTTGTATTTTTGTATTTTTAGGGTTTCACCATGTTTGCCAGGCTGGTCTCAAACTCCTGACCTCAGGTGATTCACCTGCCTTGGCCTCCCAAAGTGCTGGGATTACAGGCACGAGCCACCATGCCTAGCCTGTACTTAATTTTTTACTTTTTATTTTTTCATAGAGATGGGGTCTCATGTTGCCCAGGCTGGTCTCAAAGTCCTGGGCCGAAGTGGCCCTCCCTCCTAAGCCTCCTAAAGTGCTGGGATTACAGGCATGAGCCACCATCAGTCTGCCCAACCAGATTGACAATACTTATCACCCAACATTATTGAAAAGGCCCAATAGCATAATTGTGTTAAATGACGTGAAAAGCATAAAGCATTGTGTTAAGTGGTAGGGGGTGGGATGAGTCAGGGCTAAGAATTTCGGGCACTGTGGTGAGTCTGGTGGAAACAATTCTGGGGCAAGTAGTCCTTTTAGATGTCCAGCCTGGGCTAGCTCCAGGCAAGGCAGCTGTAGGTGTCAGCTCACCTGTACCCAGCAGGGATTGGTCTCATGCACCAGGCAGCTCAGATCAGGAAGCCCTGGCCCTCCTCTCTGCTCCCTTAGCAGGCTCAAGGCTGCCAGTAGCACCACGCCCACCTGGCAGCTAACCTTGGTCTTTTAAGGAAATCATCCCAGGGCATCTTACCTGTCTTCTGCGTCCCATGGCACTCCCGCAGCATCATTCTGTCTTTGGCAGCAGCCAGCTTCTCCCCAAGTTTTTTTGCAGTGTTTTTCAACTCTGAATTCTCCTGTCGAGCCTCCTTGAGCTGCACATCCAGGTCCTAAACAGAAAGGAAGGGTCCCATTGCTCTGGTTACAGTTCTGTATAGAGATATCCTGTGTACACAGAACAGCCATCAGACCTGAAAGGTGGGTATGTGCACAGCAGAAGCCCTGAGTCTGTGCAATCCAGTGGCTCAGGGCTCATCAAATCCTTCCTCATCCTCTGGCCTTTCTGTAGTGAGGCGTAAATGAGATACAGTGTCTGGTGAAAAACAAACAAAAAAACAGTGCTCAGGGAGTATTAGAAATGTTAACTGCTGGCCAGGTACGGTGGCTCATGCCTGTAATCCCAGCACTTTGGGAGGCTGAGGCAGGTGGATCTTGAGGTCAGAAGATCGAGACCATCCTGGCCAACATGGTAAAACTCTGTCTCTACTAAATACACACACACACACACACACACACAAAATGTTAACTGCTGCTACTTTTAGAGATGGGGCTCAGTGCTTTTATGGGGCTTACATAGCTGAATCATCAACGATCCTGCTCTTTATAAACACAAAGTCCTGGGTATTTTAGGAGGGGTAGGTTGCTATGAAATTAACGGGGCTTTAGAATCAGGCTGACCTGAGTTCAAACACTTATTAGCCATGTGCCAAGGCAGACCAGTCCTTAAGCCTCTCAATTTCAGTCTTAGCTTCTCATCTGTAGACTGTAAGTCTCCAAGTTTTCCAAAGCTAGGGACCAAGTATAACTCACCATGTGTCCCTGCCCTGGGCGTGGCAGATAGTCAGTGTTCAATAAATATCTGTGGGCTGGGTGCAGTGGCTCAAGTCTGTAATCCCAGCACTTTGGGAGGCTGAGGCGGGCAGATCACCTGACGTCAGGAGTTCAAGACTATCCTGGCCAACATGGTGAGACCCTGCCTCTACTGAAAATACAAAAATTAGCTAGGTGTGGTGGTGAGTGCCTGTATTCCCAGCTATTAGGGAGGCTGAGGCAGGAGGACTGCTTGAACCTGTGAGGTAGAGGTTGCAGTGAACTGAGATCATGCCACTGCACTCCTGCCTGGGTGACGGAGTGAGGCTCCATCTCAAAAATAAAAAAGCAAGCAAGCAAATAAATAAATAAATAAATAAATAAAAATAAATATTTGTGGAATGAATGTAGTTGAATTCAATGGAGGCAATAGGGCTCACCTCCATAGAAGGCAAGTGCTTGGCACAGTGCCCGACCTATAGCAGGTTCACAATATGCACCCCTACTGATTATCCCTGTGAGGTTGTATGAAGAGATGCTGCTTTACCTGAATCCTCTCCTTCAGCTTCTGGGCGTACTTCTTCAGGTCACTGATCTTGCGGCCTCTGTGCTCCAGGTCTCCTTCCAGCTTCCGGACCTGAGCCTGCAGGGCGGACTCCTGGACCTGGAAGTTCTTGCGGAGGTCCGACTCCTTCTCCTGCCACTGCCACAGGGCCTGGCTCACCGACTGCTGCATGGCCTGCCGGATGGCCTCGTTTTCCCGCTCGTAGGTGGCCTGCAGCTCCTCGGCCTTGCGCGCGTAGTCCTTGCTCAGCTGCTGGTTCTCCACTCGCAGCCGCTGCACCTCTAGCAGGACCTCCTGCATCTCCGGGCCCTGGCCTGGCTCTGACTTGGTGTCAGGGCTTTCCTGGGGCAGCCGGCCCCTCGGGGGAGCCTCGTGGCTCGTCAGGTGCTGGAGCCTCCTCTCGTAGTCAGCCTTGAGCTCCAGCATTTCCCTGGAGAGCGTGAGGACCCGCTCGGCGTGCTCTGCCTCCACTCTCAGCTCTCTCTCCTTGGTCTCCAGCCTGCACGAGGCCGACTCAGCCAGAGCCTCCTGTGTCAGCCTCTTCTGCAGCTCCAGGGCGCTCTCCAGGGCCTGGATGCGTTGGAGAAGGGCCTCCTCCTCCACGCAGCCCTGTTCCTGCAGGACCCTGGCCTTGGTCTCTGCCATGGCATTCTGGAGCTCCTCCTGGTGTGCCTCCCGTAGCGCCTCCATGCTGGCCTCCGCCTCATCCTGGCGGGTGTTCAGGGCATAAATCACCTGCAGGAAAATCATCAGAGCCCAGTTAGGGCGAGGAGGCTGTGGGTGTGGGAGCGCTGAGGGGACCAGAGATGCTTCTCCTGCATAGTGGTTGATCTGCACAAGTGGCGCCTGAGAAGAGGATTTGCATGGAGGGGACTTACTAGAAACTGTTTCCGGGAGAAGCCAGTGAGAGAGCAGGGAAGTGCGATAGGGAAGGATTTGGACTGGGAACAGAGCAAAGGGGTGACATTGCACAAAGGCCCCAGAGAGGGCAGCTTGGGCCAAATTCCGAAGGGGACCTCTGGAGTACGGGCGGGAATCCACGGAAGAGCTTTAAAGCAGAGAAGTGATGTCATCGCATTTGTTCAGAAGGAACACTTTGGAATGCAAACCCCTGAACAAAACACTTAGAAAACTGGACAGAGGCCGGGCGCAGTGGCTCATGCCTGTAATCCCAGCACTTTGCAAGGCCGTGGCAGGCGGATCACCTGCGGTCAGAAGTTTGAGACCAGGCTAGCCAACATGGTGAAACCCAATCCCTATTAAAAATACAAAAATTAGCTGAGCATGGTGGCATGCACCTCTAATCCCAGCTACTAGGGAAGCTGAGGCAGGAGAATCACTTGAACCTGGGAGGCAGAGGTTGCAGTGAACCGAGATCACACCACTGTAGTTTGACCTGGGCAAAAACGAGTGAAACTCCATCTCAAAAAAACAAAAACAAAAAACTGGACAGAGCAATATATAAAAAGGCCAGTATAATGTGAAAATCAGCTAATGTAATACCCCACATCAACAGAGTAAAGGACAAAAACCACAGGACTGTCTCAATAGACACAGAAAAAAATAGTTGACAAAATTAAACATCTTTGCATGATAAAAACACTCAACAAACAAGGCACAGAATGGACTCTTTTCAGCCTCATAAGGCACATCTAGGAAAAGTCTCCGGTTAACAACATCCTCAAGGGTAAAAGACTAAATGCTTTTCTTGTAGGATCAGGAAATAGACAAGGAGTTCTCTTCTTCCACATTTAACGCAAAAGAAAACAAAAAGAATGCTTTCTTTGCTATGTGAAGAACTGAATGAAGGAAGACAGGAGAACAGTGAGAAGCCCAGGAATCGAGAATGACTCCTGGGATGTTTGCCTGAGCCACAGGTTGGTGTTTCCTGAAATGGGAAAAACTGTAGGTAGAACAGGTATAGAGAAGAAAATCGAGAAGTCTAATTTGGACATACTAAGTTTGATGTACCTCTGCACATCCTAGTGGAGACGGCACCAAGGCACACAGAGATAAATATCTGGCACTCAGAAGAGCCAGCCGGAGCTACAGATGAGGGAGGTGGAGTCTGGAGAGTTTTATTTCTGTTTGCTTGATGAGAGATTCCAGAACATATCCATAGGATGATAGAAATGACCCCATGGAGAATCTAGAAGTTGAAGCCAGGCACATGGCTCATGCCTGTAATCCCAGCTCTTCGCGAGGTTGAGGCGGGAGGATTACTTGAGCCTAGGATTTTGAGACCAGCCTCGGCAGGATAGGGAGATCCTGCCACTACCAAAAAAAAAAAAAAAAAAAAAAAAAAAAAAACTGGGCATGGTGGTACATGCCTGGGGTTCCAGCTACTTGGGAGGCTAAGGTGGGAGGATCACTTGGGCTGGGGGAATCGAAGCTACAGTGAGCTGTGATCCTGCCACTGCACTCCAGCCTGGGTGATAGAGTGAGACCCTGTTTCAAAACCAAACAGGTTGAAGCCCCAGGAATAACGATAATGAAGGGAAAAATCCCTGAGAAGGGTGCCACGGAGATTGGTTTTAAGAGCACATCCTCACAGGGGTAGGATGGAAGGAAGAGGTGGAAACAGGTGTGTGGCACTTTGGACAGGTGAACGAGGGAGCACTTGTCTTGTAGACATGAGAAGGTGGCTTCTACATTCTCAGTGGAATGAGCCAAGGTCACTAAGAGTGAGCTGAATTGGAAGACAGGAAGAAAGCATAGAGGTGTGAAGAGTGAGGGGTTGTGAACTCATTTTTAGGAAGGGAGAAGCCAGTGGTCTACGTTACAGTGTGGCATTGGAGGTCGTGTTGAGTTACAGTTCTCTCTGCTTTGCTGTGAGATTTTCCTCAGTCAGGTTCATCTGAATGAGTTCAAAGAAGGACAGAAAGGATGGATGGGTTATTGGAGTTGGAGTTTTATTTGGTGAGTGTGACAGAAAGAAGAGACAAGGTATTTTCAAGGGCCAGCAAGCAGGAAAGATGGAGCGGAGGCAGTTTTTTGGTGATGACAAGGTAAAGTGTCAAAGGGAGTGTGTGACTGAGGCCAAGTAGAGGAAAAGATTGCTGGAGATGAGGAGGTCAAAGACTGAGAAATCCAGGGCAGGGTGAGCCCCGCATGAGATGTCCTCACTGAGAACAATGCAAGAGATGCTGGGCTGGTACAGACGCTGTGAAGTCAGATGCCAAACATGACATTGGCGCCCTGGGGCATTTACGATCAGCAAAGTTTTCCTGAAGACTCCCCACCACACCCTTTCACAAGGATTTACTTTTAGGCTTTGGGGGTTGCTGGTTTTTCCTTATCCATGAGGCTGTCTACTGAACTAGACTATAACTTCATTGCCAAGTTCCTATTACTGCTTCACCTGTGGTTTTCAAACTGCGCTCCTTGTAGTCTTGAGTTCTTTGATGGAGGTCAGGGCAACATCAGGGAGCTAGGGGGAGGCTGAGCAGGTGGGGACCCCCCATCAACCAGGGAAGAGCTTTCACACTTGGGCTTCCCTAGCATAGAGTTTAGAAAAAAAAAAAAAAAAAGCTTTCTGTGGCTTTAAAAAAAAGTAAAAAAATTAGAGGCTCAGATAGTTAAGAAATAGAAAATAGATCAATCAGGAATAGTGTATGAGAGGAAGTGTTTGGTATTACTGTGTGCCTGTGTGTCTATGCATGTGTGTGTTAATTACAAAATCATCATTGAAGGCCAGGTAGCACCACTAGAGGTGACATGTGTAATAGATTTAACAATGGTTTACCTGGAGACTACAGCTCTTGAAGAAAGAGTGAACTTATATCCAGGACACAGCCTAAGATCTTATTTTTCATTGTCTCTGTCTGATATGGCAATCATTAAAAAATCTGGAGACAACAGATGTTGGAGAGGATGTGGAGAAATAGGAACATTTTACACTGTTGGTGGGAGTATAAATTAGTTCAGCCATTGTGGAAGACAGTGTGGCAATTCCTTAAGGATCTAGAAATAGAAATTCCATTTTACCCAGCAAACCCATTACTGTGTATATACCCATAGGATTATAAATCATTCTATTATAAAGACACATGCACACGTCATGTTCATTGTGGCACTGTTTATAATAGCAAAGACCTGGAACCAACCCAAATGCCCATCAATGAGAGTCTGAACAAAGAAAATCTGGTACATATACACCAGAGAATACCATGCAGCCATAAAAAAGGATGAGTTCACGGATGAATCTGGAAACCATAATTCTCAGCAAACTGCCACAAGAACAGAAAACCAAACACTGCAATTTCTCACTCATAGGCGGGTATTGAAGAATGAGAACACAAGGGCACAGGGAGGGGAATGTCATATACTGGGGTCTGTTGGGGGCTGGGGGGCTAGAGGAGGGACAGCGGGAGGTGGGGAAGTTGGGGAAGGATAATATTGGGAGACATGCCTGATGTAGCTGATTGGGGGATGGAGACAGCAAACCACCATGGCATGTGTGTATCTATGCAACAATCCTGCAAGATCTGCACATGTGCCCCAGAACTTAAAGTACAATTAAAAAAAAAAAAAAAGAATATACCTAGAAGCTGAAATTGGTTTCCCATTGGCTATAATTTAGGTTAATTACAAACATCATTTTTTTTTTTTTTAGATCGAGTTTCGCTCTTGTTACCCAGGCTGGAGTGCAATGGCGCGATCTCGGCTCACTGCAACCTCCGCCTCCTGGGTTCAGGCAATTCTCCTGCCTCAGCCTCCTGAGTAGCTGGGATTACAGGCACGCGCCACCATGCCCAGCTAATTTTTTGTATTTTTAGTAGAGACGGGGTTTCACCGTGTTGACCAGGATGGTCTTGATCTCTTGACCTCATGATCCACTCGCCTCAGCCTCCCAAAGTGCTGGGATTACAGGCGTGAGCCACCACGCCCGGCCTACAAATATCATTTTTATCAAATTTACTATGTGCCTATCACAGGGACAGATGCTATATATACATTCATAATCTCAGAGAATCCTCATGGCAACCCTGCAATTTGGTATTTTTCTGAGCAACTGAGGTTCAGAGAAGTTCAGTAACTTTTGTGAAGTCCCAGTCATGAGAAGATTTGAGTAATGCCAAAGCACACGTTCCATGCATGGTGCCACATTGCATCTCACCTTCTCACTCAGTCATTTATTCATTCGCGGATTCACTGCAATCTCAGATGTGGCAGGCTCTGTGCTGGGCACTGGGGTTACATGCTGGTCAATAAGACAACTGAATTTGCAACCTTAAAAATATTATCATTCAGTTGGAGAGTCAGACAAGAAAATGGAAAGCTTCAATGAACTGCAATGAGTGCTACAAGAGGATTTATCACCAGTTACTGTGGAAACACAGAGGAAGAGGTCTGGGAGGAAAGAAGACTTTCCAGAAAAAGTGGGCCTTGCCTCCTCATCCTTGGGGTCACCAATCCCCTTTTCCATGTCAAGCTGCACATGGACAAGAACAATATCACTTTTTTGGGCTGCTTAATAGCACTTGGCATAAAGTTGCATACACAATCGGTTCATAGTAAGTATTTGCTATGGAGCTGCTATAGGTCCTCAGGGATTCATGCTTTCCTTCCGCAGTGAAGAGCTGCTACAGAGCAGCCACTGAGCAGAGGCTCCATTTCCTAGCCCCTTGACTTTAGGTGAGGTCCTATGACTGGTGACTGCCAATGGAATTTGGGTAGATGGGGTGATGTGTGTCATCCTGAGGGCAATGTGGGAACGTTAAGAAGGGCTCATGTCCTTCCCACAGTTTCTTTTTCCATCTGCAGCCTTAATGCAGCGGAGTCAGAGGTCTTAGGGGAAGGCAGAGTTCAAGATGGAAGGCATCCGGGCCCTGAAGGACCAGGGAGAAGGCCACCTTCTCTCCCAGGAACACTGTCATCAATCTTCACATCAATAACTACCATGTTGAGCCTCTGACATCTTGGCATTTATCTGTAACAGCATCTATTAGTACCTGTTGGGGGTCCCCAAGACTAGCCCCTGGTTTAACCATTCATTAGAAGACTCACAGGACTCAGTATATAGCCATGCTCGTGGCTATGATTTATGACAGTGAAAGGTACGAAGCAAAATCAGCTAAAAGGAAAGGTGCATGGGGTGAAATCTGGAGGAAATCTAGGGGCAAGTTTCCAAGGGTCCTCTTTCAGTGGTCACAAAGGACATACTTAATTCACCTAGCAAGGAGCTGTGACAATATATATGAAATACTGTCTACCAAGGAAGCTCATTAAAGACTTAGCATACGAGGTTTTTATTGGAGGAGAGGCAGTAGGCAACCTTCATCAGGTATGTACCAAAACTTCGGACATTCAGAAGGAAAGCAGGTGTTCAGTGTAAACCTCATTACTCGCATAGCTTAGGTAAAGTCAGCAACTCTTATCGGTTTCAGTGGGGGGACTCTCTGGAAATCCTAGATGCCGGTTGAGGCCCACTATGTTAGCTCTTCTGTATAGTTAAACCCCAAAATGACAGGAAAAGACTGATTTTTCTCTTTAATAGAGTCAAGCTTGTGCTCCAGGGCAAACTGTAACATTAATGAGGGTTTCTTGTGGTAAAGAAAAAATATGCTTTAAAAAATTGTCCTATGAAATTTGTTATTGGTGATTCTACTAAGGATGAAGTTCGGGCGCAATGAGTCACGCCTATAATATCAGCACTTTGGGAAGCCAAGGCAGGTGGATCATGAGGTCAGGAGTTTGAGACCAGCCTGGCCAACCAACATGGTGAAACCCCATCTCTACTAAAAATACAAAAGTTAGCTGGGCATGTGGCGGGTGCCTATAATCCCAGCTACTCAGGAGGCTGAGGCAGGAGAATTGTTTGAACCACAGAGGCAGAGGTTGCAGTGAGCCGAGATTGCACCATTGTACACCAGCCTGAGCAATAGGGCAAGACTCCATCTCAAAAAATAAAGGATGAAATAGACCTTGGAGTAAGGGGTTCCTATGTTCACCTACACCTGCAGAACAGAGACTTTAGTTGAAGATATTGTATACCCTGATGCCACAAAACACTCAATTAAATTTAAAAAAAAACCCAATATTATACCTGTTGGAGTAGGAACCAGAGTCCCCTGAATTGGGGCCTTAGGGGGCTTCAGCTGTTTCCAGCATGCACACCCATGTGAGTCTGCCCTATCATGTGAAAACTCTTCCTAAATGCCCACCCAAAATTAACACATAATCAGATTCAGGCTAGAGGTAACAGAGAGGGTACCCCACGGTGGGCTCACAATGTCTAAGGGCACCTTGGCATGTTCACATTTAGTCACAGTGTCTGGCAACCAAAGTCCCCAAATCCAACAAAATGTGGTATCCCTTGGGGACACCAAGGATCTGCCCAAACTGTTCTGTTAGGCTGAAGCCTGGCAAATGGCTCCTCCCTTCCCTCCCCTTCCCCTCTCCTCCCTGCACAGGATACTCACATATTGTTTCAGGGATAGTCTGTACATAAACAAGAATGTTATGTTATGTCACATACTTCATATCACATATTTTCACCATCTTTTATACACATACACATTCATCTGCACTTTGATTTTTTTAAACTTCATAACATATTTTGGAGACCATGTTATTTCTGTACATAAATTAATGTTGGGGCTGGGTACAGTGGCTCACACCTGTAATCCCAGCACTTTGGGAGGCCAAGGTGGGTTGATCGCTTGAGGTCAGGAGTTCAGTACCAGCCTGGCCAACATAGTGAAACCCCATCTCCATTAAAAATATAAATATTAGCCGGGCATTGTGGTGCACACCTGTAATCCCAGCTACTTGGGAGGCTAAGGCAGGAGAATCACTTGAACCCAGGTGGTGGAGGTTGCAGTGAGCCAAGACCGTGCGACTGCACTCCAGCCTGGGTGACAGAAAGAGACTCTGTCTCAAAAGACCAAAAAAAAAAAAAAAAAAAAAATGAAAGAAAAAAAAAAGAAATTAGTGTTGGTCAAAAGACACAAAATTTCAGTTAAAGGAATAAGTTCAAGAGATCTATTGTATAGCACAGTGACTGCAGTTAATAATATATTATATATTTGAAAATTGCTAAGAGAGCAGATTTTAAATGTTCTCACCACAAAAAAAATGATGAGCATGTGAGGTAATACATATGTTAAATAGCCTGATTTAGCCATTTCATCACATATGCATACATCAAAACATCATGCTGGAAACATGTATACAATTGTTACTTGTCAGTTTAAAAAAACAGATTTCTTATTTTTATTCTTGGCTGCTTCATGTGCCATTGTATAAGCTATAATTTACTTCTCTGGCTCCTCTTGAGAGCCATTAAGTCATTTCTGTGGGAGATTATCGACATGTTTCTCATTTCATTGTTATCAAGTAAAATTTTCTTTAGTCCTTTTTCCATTTCTGCCAGTAAGCCTGAACTCTGCTTTTTCCTTAGAAACGCAACTAATCAAATTCCAATACCTGGCCTTAAAAAACTCATCTTCATAATTAATATAGGAGCCTCAGGAAGAGACGAAAGAGGAAGGAGGACAACGTGCCTGCCATCTTATGTCATAAAACTAGTTCAAAGATCGTTAAGAATGACTGCAAGCATCCAGCGTGTCTTCCTGTGTAAGTGTTCACGACTGACCTTGCAAGGGCACTCCTGGGACCGCTCCCTGGGACATGCACTGACTCTTACCATGGTCCCTCTTTTTTCCATCCTCTCCACTCCCTTCCCCTCATTCTATACTTGTTCTCTGAGCTTGAGCCTTTGTCCTCTCCTAGGTTTTTGTTTGTTCATTTGTTTGTTTGTTGAGAGACAGGGTCTCTCTCTGTATCCCAGGCTGGAGTACAATGGCGCTATTATGGCTTACTGCAGACTTTATCTCCTGGGCTCAAGTGATCCTCCCACCTTAGCCTCCCGACTACCTGGGATTACAGGTGCACACCACCATGCCTGGATGATTATTTCATTTTATTTTTTAGAGACAGGGTCTCATTATGTTTCCCAGGTTGGTCTTGGACTCCTGGGCTCAAGTTATGTGACTGCCTCAGCCCTTAAGAGTGCTGGGATTATAAGTGTGAGTCACTGCACCCAGCCCTCTCCGAGTTTAGCAGTCTCTTCATCTTAACATCTGTCCTCTTTCAGCCTGCCTCTCATAGTCAGTCATTTCAATTACATTCTTGTTGACATATTCAAATCCGCTGCTCAGCCTTGCCTTCTTGGCCTTCTCAATACCAGAGCTTACCCTTTATTTTGTCTCCCTCTGTCTTGCAGGCTGGAGTGCCATGGTGCTATCTCAGCTCACTGCAACCTCTGCCTCCTGGGTCCAAGTGATTCTTCTACCTCAGTCTCTTGAGTAGCTGGGACTACAGGTGCATGCCACCACGCTCAGCTAATTTTTTGTATTTTTAGTAGAGATGGGGTTTCACATGTTGGCCAGGCTAGTCTCAAACTCCTGACCTCAGGTGAGCCACCCACTTCAGCTTCCCAAAGTGCTGAGATTACAGGCATGAGCTACCACACACTGCCCAGAGCTTATCTTTTAAAACGTGCTCAAGTTATTTCACCTCTTTGAGCCTCAGTTTTCTTGCCTGTAAAATGGCGACAACTCAGGCCTGCTTTTTGTGAGGATAAATAGGATTACATATCTTAGGTGTCTGATACATAGTAAGTACTTATTAAATGCTTGTTTCTTCTCTCCTCACTCATCCTATCTCCTCAAAAGGAAAGGTCCCATGTTTTAGAGACACAATCTCTTCCATTCTTCTCCTGGGCTTCATGCCTCGCAGGTCGCTTGGCAACTCTTCTGCCATCTGCTTGCTTGCTTTCACTCGCCACCTTCTAGATTGGAACATCAGACTGCTCCAGGCCTCATTTATCAATCCACCTCCTACTGGGGAGGCTGACTTCAGAATCCATCAAGGAACATATATAATTCAGCAGCCAAGAGCAATTCTGAGCAAGTCAAAACTTCCTAAGAGTTTTAGAAATCTACTGCTCATGGATTGACTTCAGAGAAGATTTCAGCAGAGGGCCTGTTAGGGCTGTAGAGGTGGAGTGTTATAGGTTTAACAAGGCTCCAATTAATGGCTTTTAAGCATCGGATCTTGAAGAAAGCTTTCATCAAGTTTGGCAGCAGGAATCAGAATTGAAATGAAAACGAAAAAAAAGGACGTAATGTCTGTTGAGTGCCCAGAGTGTGACATTCACTGGGCCAGATAATTTACATGTTTTTTTAATTAACCTATTTAGGTTAGTGCAAAAGTAATGGTGGTTTTCACTGTTACTTTTAATGGCAAAAGCTGTGATTACTTTTCCACCAACCAAATAACAATTCTACAAAGTGAATGCTTTTATGCTTAGCCTTATTTTACAGATGGGGTTAACTTCATAAGTAGGGGCAATATAATAGAACTCCACCTTTTTCTAGCTGTGTGACCTTCAGTAAGTTACTGAGCCTGAGTCTCAGTTACCTTATCCATGACATGGGGAGAGTTTTGTTTGTAGATTAAATGACATTATGAACCAAAAACCCTTCACGGTGCTCTTAAAGCACTTAACCCTTCTTAAGCACTTAAGAAATGCCATTGGTTATGATTTTTACTATTCTTGGTATTACTGTCAGAAGTCATTGAGCTAAAAAGTGAGAGTGCTGGGAATCAAATCCAAATCCTCCTGGGTTCAAAGTTAAAAGAGTAGAACCATACCTTGTTAGAAAAAAAAGCTGATAATATGCTTTTACTCAATGTTTTTGCAACATTTCCTACATGCCTGGCATGATGCTAGGCACTGGAAAAGCAGAACAAATAAGACCATCTGTGGAGGGGCTTACAGGCGAGTAGAGTGTGACAGATTACATTATTTGTCCATGTGAGAATCCTCCTCCTTTCTTTCGCCTTCTTTGCCATAGTCTGTGGATGGCATTTGTCTTCCCTGTTGATGTTGAAGTTGGCTGTGTGACTTGCTGTGGCCATGGAAATGTGAGTGGATTTGTTGCAAACAGAGGCTTTTGATGTGTTTATGTGCTTTGGCTTGCCTTCTTGCGCTTCTATCACTTGCTACAAGAAAAGCCTGTGCTGGGTAGCCACGGGTCCCAGAATGAGAGGTACAGGGCTGGACCCCACCCCAGAGTCTGGAATGCAACTGGCTCAGCCACGCCCAGCTGAAAGCAGCTGAATAGCAGTGAGGCTGAGCAGGAAATAAATCACTGCTGTAGCCACTGAGATTTAGAGTTGTTTGTTACACATTATTGCAGGAAAATCTGCCTGATACACAAAGTGAGATAGAAAAGAAAGTTAATTAGTATATACAATAGTCATCCCTTATCTGAGAGGGATACATTCCAAGAAGCCCACTGGATGTCTGAAAGCTTGAATAGAACAACCCCTATAGACACTATGTTTTTTCCTATACATACTTACATACCTATGATAAAGTTTAATTTATAAATTAGGCACAAGAAGAGATTAACAAAAATCACTTGTAATAAAACAGAACAATTATAACAATGTGCTAGCATCACTCCTCTTGAGCCTTAGGGCCATTATGAGGTAAAAATAAGGCTTACTTACTTGAAAACAAGCACTGGGACAGTTGATCTGATAATCGTGACAGCTACTAGTGACTGATAGGCAGGTAGGGTCTACAGCACTGATACTCTGGACAAGGGGATGATTCACATCCCAGTAGGGACAGAGGGGAATGGCACAAGATTTCATCATGCTCCTCACAACAACAAACAATTTAAAACTTATGAATTATTTATTTCTGGAATTTTCCATTTAATATTTTCAGGCCTTCCTTGGTTCACCTTGGGTAAGTAAAATCTCAGAAAGCAAAACCACAGGAAAAAAGGGACTACCATCTAGGGGTATTTCAAGTACTTTGTTAGAAGTCTGCAGATGCACAGAGGGAGGCGCAGGGAGGAAAGGATCACATTGCCCCAGTCATCCCTCCACCCTTTTCTCCTTCACTAGCATCAGTGATCGCTCTCATCAACACATAAATGTGCTGTATTTTTTATCGTGAACAAAAATCTTTATTTTAATCCCACATTCTCCATTTTCTACACCCCTTTATAAGCAAACTCCTCAAATACTCTATAATCATTGTTACTAATTTCTCAACTCCTCTATTCCTCTCCAATTATCTCCAATCAGGCTTTTACACTAACTAATCCATCCAAATAGCTCATCAGAATCAGGAATGATCTCCATGTTGCTAAAACAATAGCCAATTCTCAGTCTTCGTCTACTCAACCTTTCAGCCTCATTAGAGCAAATGAATCACTCCCTTTTCTTGAAACACTGTCTTCACTTGGCTTCCTTAGGACATACTCCTACTGAGCGCTGACCACTCCTTCTCATCTCCTTGGCTAGTTACATCCTCCTCAACTCCCAATAGGAGTGTCCCAGAGCTTTAGCCTGTTTCTATTCTTTTGCAAAAATTCCCTTGGGATCTCACTCAATTCCATGATTTAATGCATTCTCTATTTGCTAATGACTCCCAGATTTATATGACCAAGCTGGATCTGCCACCTGAATGTCAGACTCATGATTCTGTTGCTTACCAATATCTCTACTTGGGTATTGAGCATGCCGCTCAAATTGGATTCTGGATTTTTCCTCCAATACCCGGTATTCCCACAGTATTTCTCATTTCATGGCAACTCCTTTCTTTCAATTGCTAAGGTCAAAAATTTTAGAATCAACCGATAAGCACATGAATGGATGCTCAACATCTTTAATCGTTAGGGAAATGATCCTCAAAACCACTTCAGGCTCGTTAGAATGGCTATCATCACAAAAAGAGAAATGTTGGTGAGGATGTGGAAAAATTGGAGCCCCTGTACCTTGCTGGTGGGAAGGTAAAATGGTATAGCCACTGTGGAACACAGTATGGTGGTTCGTCAAAAAATTAAGCAGAGGACCAGGCGTGGTGGCTCACGCCAGCACTTTGGGAGGCCAAGGCAGGCGGATTACGAGGTCAGGAGATCGAGATCGTCCTGGTTAACATGGTGAAACCCCGTCTCTACTAAAATGCAAAGATTAACTGGGCACGGTGGCACCTGCCTCTGGTCCCAGCTGCTTGGGAGGCTGAGGCAGGAGAATCGCTTGAACCAGGGAGTTGGAGGTTACAGTGATCCAAGATCGTGCCACTACACTCCAGCCTGGCGACAAAGTGAGACTCTCTCTCAAAAAAAAAAAAAAAGAAAAAACCTCTCCCAAAAACCCATAGAATTTCATACGAACCAGTAATTCCGTTTGCTTATCTTTCTCTCTAGAATATGAATTACATGCAGATGAAAATGTTTGTCTGCAGAGTTCACTATCAGATCCCCAAAGAGTAACTGGCTCATGGGAAGGACTCTAAATATTTGTCAAATGAATAAAAAGTCTCTTCACCCAGCAGAAAGGGCATCCATGTGCAGAGGATACCCGAGTTGGGTTTGGAAAGGTGAGCAACTGTCAGTCAGGTGGACAGGAAGGGGAAGAAACTACTGGCAAAGGAAGTAGCATAAGCAGGAAGTAGCACAAAGACATGATACAGAGTGGACTGTGAGGACACACAAGGGGCATCATCCAGGGCAGAGCCGGGGTGAAGGGCATCGGCAGGGAAGAGGAGAGCACCATCACACGATGCTGAACAGGCGGGCAGGGGTCAGATGCTCATGAGTTCAGCATCCATGTTTACTAGCACGTGGTGATCATGCAGACTCCAGGCCCTGTCTCAGACAGCCTGATGTGGAGAGTCCGGGGTTGGTCCCGAGATCTGGATTTTTAACACTCCCTTGCAATGGGCCTAAGATCTGAAAGGCAGATGGGTGAATACTTTGGAGACCTGTGGTATGTGTTCCATGCAGGAAGTTTCTCACAAGATTCAGCCTCTTGGGAGCTAGGGGGAATAACACTACATCTCATAACTGCCTTTCTGGAATCATTGCAGAGAGAAGTCTACATGTGATGCAGCCTTAACTAAGGAAGGGGCTGGGGAGGGAGTTTGGGCTAGAAAGTTGCCCATGAGAAGAGTGGCAGGGCTGGTGACTCACTGTGTATGGGGAGGGGGAGAGGGAAGAGTCCAGAGTATTCTGCAGCCTGTGTGACTGAGGGGATGGCTATCCCACTTCTACTGGGAAGCAGAGGTTCCTGGGATCCCAGGACAGCAAAAGGCCACAGTCACTGCTCTTGGCTCACATCCCTGCACGCAGAGTGGACAGTGTTCTGAGCACGGAAAAGAGGACTAACTAAACTGCCAGAAGGAAGCCCTGGATTCAGGTGCTGAGAAGCCTGGGGAGAGCAGAGGTTGTGTGGTTGCTGTCCCTTCCTTTAAGGAAACAGGCTCAAACAGGTTCCCAACAAGGCTGGGCTCCTTCGAGCAAATGGGCTTGAAATGGATTTCTAGATAGATCCAAAACGCTAATTAAAATCTCATCATTGCCCATCAGAGAGCCGTTGCTAGGCACCTAGCTGCACGTGGCGTTGAACTGTGAGACATCAGCTTCTGAGTAATTGAAACCCAACTGTTCCCCAGTTCCCCAAACCAATTTAGGCTGAGACTGAGCTGAAAGATGAGGGTGGGCTCCCAGGAAGGTTCTTAATGAGAGCCCCTCTGTCTACAGGCCCATGACTTGCTTAGAGTTTTTTGGAAAGCACCCTTAGTTGGCCAGCCTTGTTAATAGATAAATGTATGTGTGAATGGTATTTTTATAAACAAAAAGAATACAAAGAAGTCTTAACACTTTTCATAGGAAATACTTTGAGAGAGAATTAATCCAAGCAGGAGCATCAAACCCTATAACCATGCTTGTAAATGGAATTGCAAAAACTCAAACACAGACAGAGCGGCTCCTCAAGTTCACCTGTTTAGATGCGAATTTTATATATTTAAATCCTGAAAGCAGCTTTTGTGTGCAGATCTAAATAGACATGCATATCCATTTTTCCGTATGAGTGGTATAACAATGTATGCTACCATTATTTTTACATAGCACTTTCCAGTTCACCAAGCAACTTTACAAGGTAGATCCTGCAGCATGATAAATATAAATATGTTGAATGCGCATTCTAAATGAATTTTTACTTTTGCCATTATTTTCAGCAGAGAAAAATCTCTTTACATATTTTCCAGTTCATTTATTGTACCGTCTGTAAAATCCTCAAATAAACAGTATGCTTCAAGTTATACATTATTGTCCAAACAACACCATCGTAAAACCCAAACATCCACTTAGGATACTCAGGTCACCTTTGCCAGTCGTCTTCGCAGCAATGGCTGAATTTCTGTGCTCTGATTGCATGTGGCCTTGAGTATAGCAGCAGGTAGTTTTACTAACCACTCTGCTGAATTCTCAGTTTATGGGTTATGGGTCAGATGCTGCTGGTTTAACCTGCACATCAGAAATGGAAGGGCCACACTGGGTCAAGTTCACAGCCAGCCCATCTTTTTTCTCTGACTTATGCTATCAGTAGTGTCTATATAAAGTCCATGACAGTATGCCAGGCCAGGGAGAAAAGGGACATCTGATAGAGGAGTCCTAGGAAGGGTGGTCTGGAGGAAATGATTCCAGAAATGTCTAGGCAGTGCAGAGGGCAAGCTTGCCCTCCACTTTACACAGCCAAAAGTTCTTACAGTTGTTGTGGCATTCATTCTCAGAAGAGCTTCATGCAAGGTTGAATTCAAGAGCACATTTCTGAAAGTGTAGAGTACCTACAACCACATGACCTCTGTTGTTTGTGCCCCATGGTTCCCTGTGTGCCGAATAGAAGCTCCGGGTAGCATCTCATCACATCCAGAGCAGCAAGACTCTTAAACAAGGTGCAACCTTGTTCCAAGTTTGTTTCAAGTTTGTTTCAAAAGCACACATGCCACCACTATACAATTTCAGGTCATCCAGAAGAATTTCATGGATCCATAAGAATGAGGTTGTCCAGCCCCAATCACATGGAATGAAGACTGAGGCAGGTTACCTGCTCAGTATCTCAAGGGAAATTAGAAATCTGGTACCTGGACACACACAGATGCTGTGTCAGGAAGAGCAGATACACACTGCAGCCAACATTCCTGACCCTTCTAAGTAAACTCAGTATTACTCACTGAACGCCAACTTCAGAACTGGAGGAGACAGAATAAAAGATTAGGACTTGGTCCCTCCTCTCACGTTGGACATGAGAAGCACGTGTACACACACACACAGGGTCGTGTGAAACCTCCAGGCAGAAAGCTGGCACAGGCTGAAGGCTCTGCAGGGTACTGGAGGAGGCACCAGGCCAGCCAACAGGAGACCCAAGTCCCAAGATCCAGCTCTGTCTCTCTCAAGCAGTGTGACCTTAGGCAAGCCCTATAGTCTCTCTGAGAAAACGAAGTTTCCTTTCCTAATGTATTAGCCTGTTCTCGAACTGCTATAAAGATACTACCTGAGACTGGGTAATGTATGAGCAAGACAGGTTTAATTGACTCACAGTTCCACATGGCTGGGAGGCGTCAGGAAACTTACAATCATGGCAGAAGGAGAAGGGGAAGCAGGCACCTTCTTCACAAGGTGGCAGGGAAGAGAGAGAGTTCAGGGGAAATTGGTACTTTAAAATCATCAGATCTTGTGAGAACTCCCCATCATGAGAACCACCGCCATGATCCAATCACTTCTCACTAGGTCCTTCCCTTGACATATGGGGATTACAACTCGAGACGAGATTTGGGTGGGGTCATAGAGCCAAACCATATCACCTAATAAATGAGATGGTCAAACCAAACTGACAGTTCCTAAAGGGAATGAAAGTGGCAAAGAGTCAAATAAGCTTGGGGAGTGTTTGGTTTGCTCTGTTATGAAGACATTTGCTCAACTGTATTTACCGCAGCAGTGGGCCATTGCGTTCTTTTTTTTTTTTTTTTTTTTTTAATTACAATGAGTTCAGGCTCCATGGTTCACACCTATAATCCCAGCACTTTCAGAGGCTGAGGTGGGAGGATCACTTAAACCTAGGAATTTGAGACCAGCTTGCGCAATAAAGTGAGACCTGGTCTCTACAAAAATTTATGTAAAAATTAGCCAGGAACGATGGTCATAATTTGACGATGACAATGATGACGAAGGTGGTGACAATGGGGGTGAAGATGAGGATGGTGATGCTGATGGAAGAGGATCAAGGCTCATGCTGCATATCCACAAGCACACCTGTAGTCCCAGCTACTCAGGAGGCTGAGGTGGGAGGATTGCTAGGGCCCAGGAGGTCAAGCCTGCAGTGCGCTATGATCTACCAGTGCATTCCAGCCCAGGGGACAGAATGAGAACTTGTCTCTTAAAAAAAATTACAATGAAAATTAACATTCCTCAGAAAACATTTTTGAAAGTGCTGGACCAGGAGATCTTTACATCTTGCCCTCCGTGAGTTAAAGTATCAGCAAGATAGGAGAACAAATCTAGGAGAGCTCAGGACGTGCAGGCTCCTTCTCTCCGGGCAGTCAGTGCAGGTGCTGCAGCGAAAGCAGGTGTCCTGGCGGGTGGACGGGGTGGGAATTGAGGGGCAGTAGGAAGGAAGAGTGCTGGGGAAAGTGCTCCCAGGTGTGGAGCATGGACAAGTGCTGCCCCTGGAGAGCTGAGAGAAATGCTGATGTCAGACTTGGAGGAGGTATCTCAGCATGTTAGTCGTAATCTCTGGGTGATGGGATTACAGTAGATTTAAATTTAAAAAAAAAATTTTCATTTGTTTCATTTCCTTATTTCCTACAATGAATTATTACTGGTTCAATTAAAATCATCAAAGGAAGGGAAACTTTCTTTTGTCTTTATTTTTTAAATCGTTTCCATCTTTGTTTTTTCTTTCTTTCTTTTTTTTTTTTTTTGACATTTCATCATTTTAGTTTATTGAGAACCTAAATAACCAGTTGAGAGTTATGTAGGGAAAGCACAATTAGAATTCGTTTCCATCTTTCAAGAGATACTCATTTGAAGGGGAAATTTTCACGGAGTATGAAAATTTGTCCTAAGAACAGAGTTTCCCAACAGCTAAGTAGCAGTAGCTACATACCTCGCGAAAATAATAGGAACAACAACAATAACACTAAAGTTGAAATAGGCCATAAGTTCGAGGCCAGCCAGCCTCAGCAACTGAGCAACATGGGTGGGAAGGTGAGCCCAGCTTAAAAGATAAAATAATAATAATAATAATGATAATAAAAGTCAGGCAGCCGATGGGGGACGACGAGCCAGAGTCATCTGCCAGGACATGGATCTGGAAAGCCCTGACAGTTCCCAGGCATGCATGCCTGTCCCATGGAAATCCCACCGTGAAAGCCTCGGGAGGCCGAGGCGGAAGGATCACGAAGTCAAGAGGTGAAGACCATCGTGGCCCACGTGGTGAAACCCCATCTCTACTAAATATAGGAAAATTAGCCAGGCGTGGTGTCAGGTGCCTGTAGTCCCAGCTACTGTGGAAGCTGAGGCAGGAGAATCGCTTGAACCCAGGAGGCGGGGGTTGCGCCTGGCCAACAAACAGAGAGAGAGAGACTCCGTCAAAAAAAAAAAAAAAAAAAAAAAAAAAAAAAAAAAAAGAGATGCACACGGCCAACGCCAACGCTTTCGACACTATATAAAACCATCAGAGATCAGGCACGCCACCCTCGATGGGGCTTGTGGCACTGGAAAGAAAAGGCAGGATCGTGAGATGTGTGTGAAAATTGTCTTTGTTTGCAATGCCCGTACTATCAACTATGCATCTGGACTGGAAACGAGCACCGGAAAGAAACACACAAGACAAATACGACCAGGCCCGTTCCATTTTCACGCCTGTCACCGCAGCAGTCTGAAAGGCCAACGTGGGAGGGCGGCTGGAGCGCAAAGGTTTGAGGTCATCTCGAGTCGACACCACCTCCACCTGAGTCCAGGGAGGGGCGGTCGACGCTGCAGTGAGCCGCGATCATGAGGTCAGGGCGGATCACGAGGTCTGGAGTTCCAGACCGGCCTGGTGAACGTGGTGAGACAGAGGGAGACCCTCAGCCTCCCGAGTGAGTGAGCAGCTGGGACTACACTACAAGCACGCGCCACCATGGCCCGCTAACTTTTTTGTATTTTCAGTAGCGTCAGGGGTTTCACTTTGTTGACCAGGCTGGTCTCGAACTCCTGACCTCTGATCCACCAGCCAGGACCTCCCAGGCAGGCCTAAGCCACCGTGCCTGGCCTATTTATTCTTTTTATCTGATCAAAGAACAATGAGACTCAGTGGTCAGAATCAGGAAAGGAAATTTTAAAAAATATTTTTAAAACCCAGAATATTTTTAAACCCAGAAAGGATATGAACCAACATGTAACTTTTCTATGTCCAATACTCTATTTGATTAAAAGGGAAAGATTTTCATGTTAATGATAATTTTCAAGGCTTCTTTCTTAGAGCCCTGTCAATGACATTTTTTTCGTAGTCAAAAAGCAAATCTAAGAATGACAAATATGAAGAAGCAAACATTCTCTATCCAACCTTTCGTTTTTCCTCGTTGCTCCCTATCTCATTTCAGGTGTTCCAGCTCCTGAGAGGATGCTGAATGTGCAAGACTACAAGTGCAAGGAATGCTATGCTCAGTCACTCTGCAAATGACATTACAATCGGAATAAATGCTAAGGCAGCAGGTCTCTTTAGGACATATAGCTATGCACAGTGCCAAACTCATCCAGTGCCCAACAGAAAGACAGAGAATCACAGAGTGCTGAATTAAGGATGGGTGACTGTTCATAGTGGGTTTCCTAAACCTGGGAAGCTCAGCAAACCAGTTTTACAAAGGCATCAATAGATGATGATGGTGGTGATGATCGTGCTAACAGTGTTAATGATTATATTAGAAACTAATACTTCTGAGGGTTTACAAGGTGGAGGCACTGAGGCAATATCTTTCTATACCTTCTCTCATGTGATCCTTCCAAGCATCCCATCAGGTAAGTCTCATTATTGCCCCAGTTTTACAGCTAGACAAACCAAGATGTGGTGAGGCTGGGTAATATGCGTGAGGTTACGGGGCTGGAAAACAACCGAACTAGGATTCTGTTCCGTTCTGATTCCACAGCCTGTGTTCTTAACCACTGTGTAAACTGTGTAAAGAAAATGGAAGTGCCACTTAAGTAAAAATGAATCCCAATTCTGTGATTGGCAGGGTCTTAATTAAATAATGAATCTTAATCATTACTCAATCTTAAGTAAAAATGAATTTGAATTCTGTGATTTGTAAGGTCCAGGCTAAGCTGTGATTAAAAAATTATCCAAAATACAGAGGGTTAAATAAGGTGGAAATTTAGTCTTCTCTTGGGACAACAGTCTCAAGGCCAGTGGTGGTCAGAAATGGATAAAAGACTCTAGCCTGACTATTTAGTCTTTATCGATTCTCAACTTACAACTTCTGTTACCTAGGCCCAAGTTGGCTGCCCTGGTTGTCACCATTCTCATGCGGTAAGAAAAGGAAATACAGGAGATGCAGGGTAAGCAGCCTGTGCTTAGGTTGGGGATGAACTAGAGGCTGCATTTATCCCCTCTTCTCACCTCTCTCTTGCCTGCACTTACTCCCACGGCCACACCTGTCTATACGGAGGATAGGAAATGAAGTCCCTAGCTGGGCTGCCATGTGCCCAGAAAACTCATGGATGGTTCAATTATTGAAAAAAAAAGAGGGGAGATGGCTGTTTCCTCCATACCAGTACCTCAGAATATTAAAATTAGAGCTTGCCTTTTACCAAATTTATACCAGCTGTGTTATGTACAAACAAGAAAGCTGAGGCTCAGAGAGTTTAAGACATCTTGTCAACATCCTGCATCTCATTACGGCAAAACTGAATCTAGAGCCTGTTCTATGATTTTCAGTATAATGTTCTTTTTTTTTCTCTAAATTTAGTCTTCATATTAAATTGAAAAGGAAAGTATGAAATTTCTAAGTTGTGCCAGATAAACACAATAACCTTTAAAAAAAGTGATACCTGACTTTAACATTGCTCAGTTAAAAAGAGGTTCAAAAGGAGACAAAAAAAAAAAAAGTCAAAAAGAAAGATAAACATAATCACAGAATTTTAAGATGGTAAGCAAGATATCACCAGGATCACCTTCCTCATTCTGTAGTAAGGCAGCTTTGGCTCCAGAAGTCAAATTGACTGATTTCTCTTTCCATTTTCAGTGTTCCCCCCACCCGAACCTCAAAGTCCATCATGAGAAAGACAAAGTCTCTCCCAACACCCTAACATTGGAGCCCATGAGACTCCCAGGAAACCCCACTCTATCTTCTTGAGCATTATCTCCAAAATCTGTTACTTTCTGATTTGGCTCACATTCAGAAAACAGTAAGTTTCAACCAACCAACCTCCATTTATAGAGGTACCATACTAGGTGCCGAGGAACACGAAGATACGGGGGCCAGGGTTCCTGCCTCTGGGAGCTTACAATTTAGCAACAAACAAACAAAAACGACCATGAAATGATGAAAAATGACATAACAGTTGGATATAGAGTGTCAGCTATTTCATTTATTTTCCCAGAAAGCATAATATTCCACATATCATCTGTAATAGACCCTGACCCCTGGCCACAGGGATGAGTAGGCATCTTAGACTGGGCTGATAGAACTCCATCCTGCTGACCAAGGTGATTGGCATAGGCTGGGCATGTGACTCAAGTCAAGCAGAGTCCTTTCTGGGAGTTTATTCATTGGGATGGGAGAGAATCTGTCTCTTGCTTGTTAGGTCTGAGGGTTAGAAGGATAGGAATTCAGAATGACTGGTGGCCTTTCTCTCCATCACATGGAAAAATCTTATCAGTAGGAAAGGGTAACCCTGCCAAGCAGATCAATGCAGAGATATGAGTAGAAGAGAGAGTTAAAGATATTTGCCTAACAGCAACAAATATCCAAATCCTGTATCATCATTATCAGAATTAGCATTTTTAATGTTTATGCCAGGAATGGTGCCTGTATAAAATGTAAGCACTTAATAGCATCTCATTGAAGGATAATAAAAACAGTAATATTTATGAGTATAATGGCATTATCCTCCCTTTTTCTTTGGAGAACAAAGAGGACCAATAATTTGCCACACAACTAGTGAGAGAACTGGGCCATGAACCCAAATTTGTCCGACTCTGAAAAAAATCTTCGTTCTTTCTACTGCAACAGATAGTCCTGTGCTATGGTTTGGATGCTTATCCCCTCCAAATCTCATGTTGAAATTTGACCCAATGTTGGAGGTGGGGCCTGATGGAAGGTGTTTGGGTCATAGGAGTGGATCACTCGTGAATGGATTAATACCCCAGGTGGCAGGTGCAGTGAGTGAGTTCTCTATTATTATAGTTTCTGTGATGACTGGTTGTTAAAAAGGGTCGGCCCCTCCCTTCTTCTCACTCTCGTTTCCTCCCTTACCATGTGATCTCCACACATGCCAGTGCCAAGGCTTTTTTTTTTTTTGAGTTGAAGTTTCACTCTGACATGTAGGCTGGAGTGCAATGGTGCTGATCTTGGCTCACTGCAACCTCCACCTTCCAGGTTCAAGCAATTCTACTGCCTCAGGCTCCCAAGTAGCTGGGGATTACAGGTCCCAACCACAACATCTGGCTAATTTTTGTATTTTCAGTAGAGACAGAGTTTTTCACCATATTGGCCAGGCTGGTCTCTTGGCCAGGCTGGTCTTGAACTCCTGACCTTTTGATCCACCCGCCTCAGCCTCCCAAACTGCTGGGATTACAGGCATGAGCCACAGTGCCTGGCTCTAGCCTGAGGCTTTTACCAGCTGCCCAGGCTTCCATCCAGCAGAATCATGAGCCAAATAAACCTTTTTTTCTTTATAAATTACCCAGTTTCAGTTATTTCTCTATAGAAGTACAAAATGAATTAATATACCCTGTGCCTGCAAGGCACCGTCCTTTGAATGAAGGCAGCAGTTTGACTTTCCTGCATAGAATTAGAATTCATGTATTCACCTCACTTGACCCACAAGGTAGCTCTGATTCTGGACAGCTTCTTCTCTGTGTACATTCCTGGCAGGCTCTTTCCCCAATCTGATCTCCCTTCCTCAACCACCATGGGTGGATTCCCTTCTAGGCAGGGGAATCCCAAGTCTTGTCCCCAGTACAATGCAGCACAGTGGACATCAGATTCTGCCTCTGCTGTTCCCTCTGTCCAGAGTAGAAAACTATCACTTGTGACACCTTCACAACATCTCCACACCTGTTCATTATTCTAGGTTCTTGGGAGAGGCGACATTAGCCAGGCAGACATCTGGGGAAAGAGTTCTAAGCCAGAGCAGCATGGCAGAGCAGAAAAATAACCAGAGCCTGGCTGGCTCCCTACACCGTATATCATACCAACACTTTTTTATTTTTGAGATGGAGTTTTGCTGTGTCTCCCAGGCTGGAGTGCAGTGGCACCATCTTGGCTCACCGGCAACCTCCACCTCCCGGGTTCAAGAAATTATCCTGCCTCAGCCTCCCAAGTAGCTAGGACTACAGGCACCTGCCACCACACCCAGATAATTTTTGTATTGTTAGTAGAGATGGGGTTCCACCATGTTAGCCTTAGCTGGGCTGGTCTCGAACTCCTGACATCAGGAGCCAGCCACCTCGGCCTCCCAAAGTGCTGGGATTACGGGCATGAGCCACCACAGCCAGCCTGTCACACCAACTTTTAACTGTCTACATCTGGACTTCTTTTATCTAAGAGAGGAATACACTTCTAATTTGTTTAAATTGCTATTATTTTGGATTTTCTGTTAAATGCTAAACCTAACCCTAAGTAATAAAAAGTCCCTCTTCTTTGTCCAGTTTTGCATCTTCCGCACCTTGCATACTGTCTGGCACAAAACAGGCACTCATAAAAAATGTCTGGCATCAGGGCATGGTGGCTCACACCTATAATTCTAGCACTTTGGGAGGCTGAGGTGGGCAGATCACATGAGGTCAGGAGTTTGAGACCAGCCTGGCCAACATAGCAAAACCCCATCTCTACTAAAAATACAAAAATTAGCTTGGTGTGGTGCCTGTAATCCCAGCTACTTGGGAGGCTGAGGCACAAGAATTGGTTGAACTGGGGAGGTGGCAGGTTTACAGTGAGTTGAGATAACGCCATTGCACTCCAGCTTGAGTGACAGAGTAAGACCCTGTTTCTTCATTTTTTTTTTTTTTGAGATGGATTCCCACTCTGTCGCCCAGGCTGGAGTGCAATGGCGTGATTTTGGTTCACTGCAACCTCCACCTCCTGGGTTCAAGCAATTCACAATTCTCTGCCTTAGCCTCCTGAGCAGCTGGGATTACAGGTGCCCGCCACCACGCCTGGCTAATTTTTTTTTTTTTTTTTGTATTTTTACTAGAGACAGGGTTCCACCATCTTGGCCAGGCTGGTCTTGAACTACTCCTGACCTTGTGATCCACCCGTCTCGGTCTCCCCAAGTGTTAGGATTACAGGTGTGAGCCACTGTGCCCAGCCCCCTGTTTCAAAAAAAAAAAATGTCTGTGGAGTCATAAGCAAATTTAAGACCTAGTTGAGCTGCTGTTTACACTCTTCATCTCTTGAAATAAAATACATAATCTTGACCTTGGAAGAGAGCTGCTGTCAGGTGGGCCTCACTGTTTGGATCACAACAGACAAGGAAGAGTGGCAGCTTCCCAGCTGAAGCTGGCTGGGAGAGATGAGTGAGTGGTTTGGGGATTACGCTTATCTAATATTTATAAAAGCTAACTGTCATCAGAAGCCAACCTCCAGGCCCCCAGGTGCTTTGTCTCATAAAGCCTCATGGGAGACTTATGTTTTATGTCATGTCTTTCTTTTTCCGTCAATCACAACAGGCTTCACTGTCAGCTCTGCTTGTAAAGCAAGCTGCACAACCTTACTGTCTCTTTGTCCTGGACTTCTGTTGCTAAGGGGAATGATTAGCCAACTCACTACTTTTCTTAAAAAATATACCCACCATCAACATCTTAGTAAGGAGAAAGCAGTTACCCTTAGGAAATGCAATATATTTCCGCTTCCTCACACATCTTCCTTTTGTTCAGTTGTTTAGCAAATATTTATTGAATGCCTGCCACGTGCCAGGTACTGTTCTTGGTATTAGGAATACAACATGCTTTAAGCAGACCTGGTTCCTTTTGTACATCAAGCTAACATTCTTATGGGAGGATCTGAAAAACATATTAAATGAGTAGAATAAACAATTTCTTTTTTTTTTTTTTTTTTGAGGTGGAGTTTCACTCATGTTACCCAGGCTGGAGTGCAATGGCGCGATCTTGGCTCACCGCAACCTCCGCCTCCTGGGTTCAGGCAATTCTCCTGCCTCAGCCTCCTGAGTAGCTGGGATTACAGGCACACACCACCATGCCCAGCTAATTTTTTGTATTTTTAGTAGAGACGGGGTTTCACCATGTTGACCAGGATGACCTCGTGATCCACCCGCCTCGGCCTCCCAAAGTGCTGGGATTACAGGCTTGAGCCACCGCGCCCAGCCTAGAATAAACAATTTCTTAGTGATATATGCTCAAGAAAAAAATAAAGCAAGGAAGGGATATTTGGGGGACAGAGTTACAATTTTACACAAGGTAGTCAAGAAAGCCTTCACTGAGAAAGTGACATGTGAGTGAAGATCTGATAAACATGAAAGAGTAAGCAATGAGGTATCACAGCGAAGTGCAGTCCTGCCCAGGGCTCAAGAGGAAAGTCCTGGCCCAGCGCGGCAGCTCACGCCTATAATCCCAGCACTTTGGTAGGCTAAGGCAGATGGATCACCTGAGGTCAGGAGTTTGAGACCAGACTGGCCAACAAGGTGAAACCCCATCTCTACTAAAAATACAAAAATAAGCTGGTCATGGTGGTGCACACCTGTAATCCCAGCTACTTGGGAGGCTGAGGCAGGAGAATTGCTTGAACCCAGAAGGTGGAGGTTGCAGTGAGCAGTGATTGTACCACTGTACTCCAGCCTGGGCAACAGAGCAAGACTCTATCTCAACAATAAAAAAAAAATGCAAAGTCCTAGGCAACATGGAATGGACATAGACATAAACCCAGAGGACACTGTCCTGGGTTAAATAGCCCAGTCACACAAAGACAAAGAACACATGATGTCACTTCTATGAAGCATCTAAAATAGTACACTCATATAATTAAATAGTGGAATGGTGATTACCAGAGACTGGGCAAGAGGGAGATGGGGCGTTACTAATCAATAGGTCTGAAGTTTCAGCCAACAAGATAAGTAAGTTCTAGAGATCTGCTGTACCACATTGTACCTATAGCCAGCAATAACATATTGGACACTTAAAAATTTACCAAGAAAGTAGATATCTTGATAAGCATTCTTACCACAATAAAATAATTAAGAAAAAAGAAAATAGGCTGGGCATGGTGGCTCATGTCTGTAATCGCAGCACTTTGGGAGACCAAGACAAGAGGATCACTTGAAGTCAGGAGTTTGAGACCAGCCTGGGCAACACAGCGAGACCCTCATCTCTACAAAAAATTTTAAAAATCAGCCAGGAGGCTGACGTGAGACGATCACTTGAATTCAGGAGGTTAAGGCTGCAGTGTGCTACAATCACACCACTGCACTCCAACCTGAGGGGCAGAGCAATGATAACAGAAGGGCGGGGCTCCCAGCTAAAGCCCACCCTTAAGCCTGGAACCACGGCCCTAAGTGAAAATGGTGGACCCCATTTTTCTGCCCAAATGTTGCCTTTTTGGCCTGCTCCGCCCCCATCCTATGCCCATAAAAGAGTTCAGCTGGCAGAGCAACACAGGTGGCTGAGCACTGTTACAAGCAGCTGAGCGTCAAAGACTGCAGAGAGATGTGGCTAACTTCAGCCAGCGCGGCTTCAGGGAAAGATCACCTTCTCATCCCCTTGCCAGCCCCTCCTTCTGCTGAGGGCTACCCATCACTCCATAAAGTCTTCCACATGCATCACCTTTCAAACAGTTCTGTGACCTGATTCTTCCTGGACGCTGGACAAGGACCCTGGTGCCGAAAAGGCAAGAAACTGGCTGCTGAGAGGATGGGGGCTGCCATCCTGACCCTCCACTGAGCTGGTTGGCACTTGGCCATTCCCGGACAGCAGAGCTGAAAGAGCATCGGTTGTAATATGCTTAGACACTGCTGTGGGCCGCACAGAGCTTGCTCCTGCCAGAGAGGAGTGACCAACCGTCCAGCAGCCATTTGCTCCAGTTCCCACGCTCACTGGCTTGCGTGCTTCTTCCTGTGAGGAGTGGCCAGTGGCAGGCTGAGTGAAATAAGCCACTCCAGTTCCTGCTGCAAAGGTGGTCGAGAGAACTATCCTGTCTCATTGAGACCCTGTCCACCCCCTCCAAAAAAAAAAAAAAAGAGCCAAGTAGGAGAGGTGTAAGAATGCACGTGAGTTAATGGATCCAGGAGGCCAGGGTAGCCGGGATGGGGGTGGGGGGAGAGCTCGCAGAAAGAGGGATGGCACCAGTGGTGGAGGCCTCGTCAGCCACTGAAGAACGTCGGCTCACCCCTGGTGAAATGAGAAGACCTGGAGAGTTTTGAGCAGGATGCCAGAGCTGATTCACATGTTATAGAGGTCACACTGGCTGCTGCATTGAGAGCAGGTGGAAGCAGGGAGACTAGTCAGGGACACCAGTGGGGAGACATTTATCTTCCAGGATCCCAGGGACCATCTCTCACCAGCCATTTCCCCCTCTCCCTCTTCACTCCTGCGGTAATCTTCCTCCCCAGCCACTTCAGAACCCAGAAACGTTTTGTGCTCCCTCTGTCCTCATCCAAATTTAAATTCTTTCATCACACTAGATAGTCAACAACAGACACTCTTGTATATATTGTATATATTTTCTTGGGTATAAATCTGAGAATTTATACCCAAGAAAAGCTGAGTGAAGAATGACAGCTTCTAGCATCTGCGTAGGGCAGTAGAAGAGGACTATTTTCTCCTCACTGGTTTAGTGAAGACTTCTTCAGGTCTTACCCAAATGTGCTAGTTTTTTATTGCTGATAAACAACCACTAACTTAGCCACTTAACATGTTCTTTATGTCAGCAGTCTAGGTGCAGCAGGGCTGGGGGTTTTCGCTCAGGGTCTCAAGGACTGAAGGAAATCATGGTGTTGGCCAAGCTGAGTTCTCATCTGAAGGCTCCAGGGAAAAGTCCGTTTCCAAGAGAAACCAGGTTGTGGGCCTAATTCAGTTCCCTGTAGTTATTAGACTGCTGTCAGGGGATTGCTTTCAGCTCACAGAGGCCACCTGCATAGACTCCCTTAATAACATTTTCTCACATTTCACATCTCTCTGATTTCTCTATGCCTAATCTCTAGACTCAGCTTGAAGGCCTTGTGTAATTAAGCCAGATCTGCTTGGATTATCTCCCTATCTTAAAGTCAACTTATCTGGGGACTCAATTAAACTGCAAAGTCCCCTCACAGCAACACCTAGATTAGTGCTTGATTAAATAACTGGGAGAAAGTGCAATAGACCAGGGGCTGGGAATTATGGGCCATCCTAGAAATCTGCCTACTACACCAAGAAAAACAAAGCACACTGACCCATCTGTGGAAGCACCCGGAGTAGGAAAAGCGCTGAAGGTGCCAGGCAGGCCTTGGGGACAGCGACTAGGATTCAATGTGCCATGACTCACTCATTCTCTCTCTCTCTCACACACACACACACATACACACACACACCTTTCTCCATTCACCTCTCACATCTGCTGGTCTTCATTCTTCAGAGTTGCTCCTCCCACATAACAAGAAAGCTGCATGCCTGTAATCCCAGCTACTCAGGAGGCCAAGGAGAATCACTTGAATCCAGGAGGCAGAAGTTGCAGTGAGCCGAGATTGTGCACTCCAGCCTGGGGGACAGAGTGAGACTCTGTCTCAAAAAAAAAAAAAAAAAGAAAGAAAGAAAGAAAGCCACAAACTGCCCTAGTTCCTGCTACCACAGTTTTGCTTTTCCAGTAAAAAGAGAATGTCTTTCTCCTAATGTTTGAATATCAACCTAGAGAGACTCTGATGGAGCCAGCTTGAGTCTGGGATGGGAAGTGGAGTGTCGAGATTGAGAGGCAGCTGGAGGAGGCAACAGGCAGCTAAAGGAGGTGGTGGGACGCATGTCAGGTGAGCAGATACACAGAGCCACTGGGGCCTCTTCAGCCCGAGCTGCTGCTCTTCCCCAAAGACCTTACAGCCCTTCTGCATTGCTCTCCTTCCTCTTCTGACCTGGCTCGTAGTTCTGCCTTCTCTAACCCCCAGGGGGCTGACATCTAGCTCTAGCATCCACAAGATTAAGTCCAAACTTATAAACTTGGAGCCATGGGATGGGCCAGGCACTGGAGAGAGAATGCCTTGCAGAATAATCTAGAAAGAATTCTGGACTAGATTTTAGTTCTTGCTCTGCAAGGACTAAACCGTGATCATGAACATGTTGCAGTGGCCGTGAAGGTTTGCCGCTCAGACCTTGCTTAGAGAGAACCCGATTGGGGAGTATAGCTGGGTGAAGCTTCCACCTTTCACACCTTTGGATTTGCTGTGATATTCACAACAAAGCTTGACTCCCCCTGCCCCTCACCAAGCTGCATCTAGCCAACTACTAAGTCCATTGTGGGTACCGCAGCTGGGCTATTTCTGCCCAATACAAGACTCCTCAAATGCTCCATCTTTGCTGAGGAATGCCTCGCTGGCCTGGCCAAGACCCTTTCATGGCTGTACCGCATTCTGAGGTTCTTCTATCCACCCCCTCCTTCTGTCTCCTTTCACATATGCAAACCTGCACCTCAGTCAATAGATGCTTCCTGCCTACTTCTGTTCCCCCACCATCACCTTTAACAGACATTTCTCCCAATAGATCTCTTGTATGTCTAAATTCTTCTTGGTTTCTGATTTTCAGAGGACTCAAACTGACACACAGGTTAATCCCTTTTCTCTCATCTGTAGCATCAAGGACACTCCACTGGATTTCTGGGGTCCCTTCTAGCTCAAAGATCCTACCTGCTTTTGTGATTTTAGAGAGTTATTGCTGTTTGATGAAAGAAGAAAAAGATGATTGCATATTTAGATCTCTGATTCACAACTATCTGGGCCTATGCTCTTTGGTTATATTTAATTTTTGTCACTACAATTAACTTTTTTTTTTTTAGACAGAGTCTCACTGTTTCACCCAGGTGAGAATGCAGTGGCATAATCTCAGCTCATTGCAATCTCCACCTTCTGTGTTCAAGCGATTCTCTTACCTCAGCCTCCCGAGTAGCTAGGATTACAGGCGCCTGCCACCACACCTGGCTAATTTTTGTAATTTTAGTAGAGAAGGGGTTTCACCATGTTGGCCAGGCTGGTCTTGAACTCCTGACCTCAGCCAATCTGCCCGCCTACACCTCCCAAATTGTTGGGATTACAGGCATGAGCAACTGTACCTGGCTGCTACGGAAAACTTTCCTGTTGGTGATATCCTACCAGGTAAGGTTAAGGATTATGGGCAATGTTTCCTTAAGGACTGGCTGAAAATTAAACATTATGTGAATGAACCATCACTGTCTCAGCCAATGCTTCTTCCAATTCAGCATACAGAAGAGTCCCCTGAGAATGCCTTTAAAAAAGTAGATTCCTGGCCAGCACAGTGGCTCACACCAGTAATCCCAGCACTTTGGAAGGCCACGGTGGGCAGATCACCTGAGGTCAGGAGTTAGAGGCCAGCCTGGCCAACATGGCAAAACCCCGTCTCTACTAAAAATACAAAAATTAGCTGGGTGTGGTGATACATACCTGTAATCCCAGCTACTTGGGAGGCTAAGGCAGGAGAATTGCTTGAACCCAGGAGGTGGAGGTTGTAGTGAGCCGAGATCGTGCTGCTGTACTCCAGCTTGGGTAACAAAATGAGACTCTGTCTCAAAAAAAAAAAAAAAAAAAAAAAAGGCCAGCCTTGGTGGCTTACACCTGTAATCCCAGAACTTTGGGAGGCGAAGGTGGGCAGATCACTTGAGGTTGGGAGTTTGAGACCAGCCTGACCAACATGGAGAAACCCTGTCTCTACTAAAAATACAAAATTAGCTAGGCGTGGTAGTGCATGCCTGTAATCCCAGCTACTTGGGAGGCTGAGGCAGGAGAATAGCTTGAACCTGGGAAGCAGATGTTGTGGTGCACCAAGATGGTGCCACTGCACTCCAGCCCGTGCAACAAGAGTGAAACTCCATCCCAAAAAAAAAAAAAAAAAAAAAAAAAAAAAAAAAAAGGAGATTCCTGGATTTGACCCATAAAGAGTGTCTTACATTTTACAAAAATTATTTCCTGGGTATCTAGAATGTGGTGTGGGGCACTATGGGAAGTCACTGACTCTCATGGTGGGGTGCGGTGTGGGCCTATGATCTTTGGTTATATTTAATTTTTGTCACTACAAATAACTTTTTTTTTTTTTTTTTTGAGACAGAGTCTCACTGTGTCACCCAGGTTAGAGTGCAGTGGCACAATCTCAGCTCATTGCAATCTCCGCCTTCTAGGTTCAAGCGATTCTCTTACCTCAGCCTCCCGAGTAGCTAGGATTACAGGCACCTGCTTTCTTTCTTAGGTGGTGACATTTCAGCAGGTAATAAAGAATGAGGAGGAATTTGTTCCCCAGGTGGCAATGTGGTAAAGACATTCCCAGGATGTTGAGACAACAGCTGGGCAGGTGAGGGGTGTGGGTGGGCCAGGAGGGAAGAGAAGAACATGAGAAATAGTGCAAACTTTTGGTTTAGCCGGTTTTCTGGTAGGAATGTCATTTTAGAGATCTGTGATATGGGTAGAGATTGGTACTTCTGAAGTCTGGGGACGAGCTCTCTGTTCTAAATAAAACACAAAGTAAACAAAAAGTAAAGTAAAGAAAGAGTCGGCTGGTCGCTGGCTCACGCCTCTAATCTCAGCACTTTGGGGGACCAAGGCGGGTGGATCACTTGAGGTCAGGAGTTTGAGACCAGCTTGGCCATCATGGTGAAATCCCGTCTGTACTAAAAATATAAAAATTAGCTGGGCGTGGTGGCATATGCCTGTAATCCCAGCTACTCCAGGCTGAGGCAGGAGAATCACTTAAACCTGGGAGGCGGAGGTTGCAGTGAGTTGAGATTGTGCCACTGTACTCCAGCCTGGGTGATGGAGTGAGACTCCAACTCAGGGAAAAAAAAAAAAAAAAAGGAAAAAGAAAGAGTCAGAAGTAGCAAATTCCATTTGTTTTCAATGCCCAATACTTAGAATGCTGTGCCATGGGAAACTCTCTGTGACTCGGTAAGGTGTCCACTCTTGCTCTCTGAGGTGCGTGCTATCTTCCAGGACATTTCCCAGTCCCAGGAGGGAGGATCTAACTGACATTTTGCAACCCCCAACCTGCCTCACAAAGTTAACCCATCCCCAAAGATCCAGGTATCAGTTAGGGCATCCTCAGCTAATAGGTTTGTACCTGTCAGAAGTGGGAATCAAGACTCTGTGGTCCACTGACAGACCTCAGAGTTGGCCTATTGCTGTCCTTGGATTTGACACATGAGTGTCCTTTACTTCAATCCTCCTTTGTAATTTCTTTTTTCTTTTTTTTTTGAGACAGGGTCTCACTCTGCCACCCAGGCTGGAGTACAGTTTTGTGATCTCAGCCGACTGTAGCCTTGACCACTGGGGCTCAAGCGATTCTGCAGCTCAGCCTACCAAGTAGCTGGGCCCACAAGCTTGTGCCACCACACCCAGCTAATTCTTTAATTTTCTGTAGAGATGAGTTCTCATTATATTGCCCAGGCTTGTCTTGAATTCCTAGGCCCAAATGATCCTTCTGCCTTGCCCTCCTAAAGTGCTGGGATTACAGATGTGAGCCACTACACCTGGCCTTCCCATGTAATTTTTTGTTTTATGTTTTAGGGATGGAGTCTCGCTCTGTCACCCAGGCATGAGTGTACTGGGTGCAATCAAACTCACTGCAGCCAAACTCCTGGGCTCAAGTGATTTTCCCAGTCCAGTCTCTGAAGTAGCTGAGACTACAGGTGCATGCCACCATACCTGGCTAATTTTTTTTTTTTTTAAGAGACAGGGGCTCGCTATGTTGTCCTAGCTGATCCTAAACTCCTGGCTTCAAGTGATATTCCTGCCTCAACCTCCTGAGTAGCTGGGATTATAGGCAGAAGCCACTATGCACAGCTTAAAATATCCTATTTCTTTTTTAAAGAGTATATATGTTTTACAATTTTAAGAAGTGCATCTATAAGCCTCTTAATGTCTATGGAATCCAGTTCAGGAACGCATAGAATTATTTAAAAAATAGTCCAGAAAAGATCAGAAACAAAAGAACCAGCCGGACACGGTGGCTCACACCTATAATCCCAGCAATTTGGGAGGCTAGGGCAGGAGAATCACTTGAGGCCAGGAGTTCAAAACCAGCCTGGGCAGCATAGTGAGATCTCATCTCTATTTTAAAAAAGATCCTTCAGGAAAGGATTCTAGGGGAAAAAAAATAAAAAGAATGAAAAGGAAAAAACTATCAATGGAAACAAATCTAAAAATGGAATTATTAGTACCATCTATATGGCCTGCCTTTGTTGTCATGTTACATAATAATATGGTGGTTGCATTACATTACAAAATAAGGTTGTGTTACCTTAAAAGTAAACATAACTGTATCATCTTAAAAAAATCAAGACTAGAAGAATAAAATCCACCTCAGTACCCTTCAACACAAAGGTATAGTCACACTCACATTCTGGTGTTTCCACCAGATTACTTTTGTGCGTTTATATTTTAAGGTATTTATTTTCGTAGTTAAGATCATGGTATGTGTTCTAATTTATTTCTTCACTTTTAGTATTTACCATTATAATGTAAGTATATTTTTCCTTCATATCATGCTTAATGCCAATATAAAATTCCATCATGTACCTCAATCATATTTTATTGCTACTACACCTATGTTGGAAGTTTATTTTCAGAGTTTTCTTATAAATAATGGTGTTTAGAATAAAGATCTGCATAAAAGCTTTCTTCATATTTTGGATTTTTCCCTTAGGACAGATTCTCAGAAGTGGAATTTGAGGATGAAAGGGCATGAACATTTTATATATATTGTAAAACTGCTGTTTGAAAATAGTCATGCTATTTCCTGTCACCACCATCTTAAAACAGTGTCTGCTTCACTACACTCTCACCATTATTGTGTATTATTATTCTTTAAACTTTATTGTTGGCAAAAATTATTGACTTAATTCCCATGATTCTGTTTTAATCCTACGAACTCTGATTCCCAGAGATGCCAGTAAGATATTACAAACCAGTATCACAGATATGCAAAAAATGAACTAAAACATTTTACCAACATTCATAAAAGAAGTTTCAGTTTCAGTCTTTTAATTCATCTCATACTCTTGTATTTTAATGCAGGGTTTCACCCTCAGTACTGTTGGCACTTTGGGCTGGATAATTCTTTGTCATGAAGAACTGTCCTGGGCATTAAGTGGCATTTCACAGCATTCTTGGTGTTGACCCAGTGGATGTCAGTAGCTCCCCTAGGCTGTGACAACCAAAAATGTCTCCAGGCATTGTCAAATGTCCCCAGACAGTAAATAGCCCCTTAAGAATTACTGTTCTAATGAAAACCATAAAACTCTATTAGTTCACATTTCATTCCAATGTTAAAATTTTATTCTTTAGTATCTTAGACCTGATGGAGCCCACCCAACACCCTTTCCTTCCTTCTCCCTTGCCAACAAAGCCCCAGTTTTATTCAGCTGTTCCTCCTGCCTAGACCCAGGGAATGAATTCTGTCTAATTATGCCTGGTCTAAGCTGGCCTGGTAGACTTATTCTCCTTCTCAGTTACTGGCTTTGGTTTGGACATGGAACTCAGTCCTGACCCATAGGTCCCAAGGAGACATCTGCTGAAGGACTTCTGAGAAAGATTTGCTTCACTGATAAAAAAAGAAGCACATAGGGCCAAGTGTGGTGGCTCATGCCTGTAGTCTCAGCACTTTGGGAGGCTGAGACTGGTGGATCACCTGAGGTCAGGAGTTCAAGACTAGCCTGGCCAACATGGTAAAACCCCAACTCTACTAAAAAAAGCCACAAAAATTAAACGGGTGTGGTGGTGGGCACCTGTAATCTCAGCTATTCAAGAGGCTGAGGCAGGAGAGGCGGAGGTTGCAATGAGCAGAGATCCCGCCACTGCCCTCCAACCTGGACAACAGAGAAAGATTCCATCTCTAAATAAATAAAAAACAAGCACATGAGAGAAATTGCCCTTCTTCTTATTAGATGCTGTCAATGTTTCCATGTGCTCCCTGGAAGGGTTTGGGAAAAACCACTGACATGCTGAGGAGTAGGAATACCAAAGGCATGTGGCTTTGGTGACATCACCAAGACACTGAAGTACCTCCCCATGGAGAGGCTCCACCTCCAGACTTCTTACAATGGGAGGTAACACACTTCTCAACTTTCAAACTATCTTTTGTTGTTACTGTTCTGTTTTCCATGATTGGTATCCTAACGGGCTTTCTGGGAGCCCCTAAGACGGTGCCAAGGAGAGGTGGTGAATCTGGTCCTATCCGAGCCTGTTTTAACATCATGTTTGAGCAATAGGCAGGCCCACTGTCATAAGGACCAGCTTCTGAGGAGAGATGTTGCTCCAGGGAGGTCCAGCCAATTGAAGAAGGAGCTCAACCAAGGCGCTGGAGGTCTCTGGCCCTAAAGAACAAGGCATTTGTGTGTGCACGCGCACGCGCGCGCGCACACACACACACACACACACACACAAACCAGGCACGCAAGTTCACGCAGGTGGAGGTGTGGCGAGATGCAAACTCTAGTTCAGGAACCCGTGGAATAAGAAAAAAGGAGACCAGGAAAGATCAGGAAAAAAAAAAGAACCAGCTGGGCCACTGAGTGGGCTTCCCTATTGAGCAGCCAGAATCCCAGGGAAGCAGATGAATTCCAAGCCCACCATGGACAATAACAGGAGCTCTTGGTACACAGTGACTAGCTGTTTTCACTGGGCTGAACCAAGCTTGGAAGTCTTCAGTACTAGTAGTTTGGGGGATCTAAAGTAGGCAGGAACTGATGAAGTTAGTGTCAACATACCTTGAGGAAAGTACTATCATACAAGAGAATGAATGAGGATTTTGGAATGGGAGTTTCAAGAGAGATTTTGATCCCGTGTCTAACGTGGGTAGATGGGGGAGTAAATAAATAGGGAAATAGGTGGATGGGTGGGAGGGCAGATAGGTGGAGGTGAGGCTGGGCAGAAGGCTGGATGGGAAGAGGAGATGATAAAAAGGATGAATGGCTGAGTGGCTGGATGAGTGGGTGAGTGGGTGGCATAGCTTACTAGAGGAACAATGGGTAACTAGATAGATAGCAAATGAATAATAGCAACTCTTTCAGGTTTTGCTTTGATCACAGGGAGCCATGTTCTTAAGGTGGGAAGGAGCCTCCAGCTATCTCAGCAGGCCTCATTCCCTTCTTGCTCCATTTCATGCACTGTGAGGGTAGAAGTGCATCCCAAAATCAGATCACAGGAGGATGCCCAGGACATCACGAGTCTACCACACAAAATTTGTGTATGTCATATATTTTTTAAAAAGACACAAAGATACTTCCTTCAAGTCAGATATGTAAATGAGAACTGCAAATGAACTATCAAGCTGATATATATGACAGCACTCAGAAATCTAATATCATCGCTGAAAAAGCTTTGACCTGTAGTGAATCCAAGATAGCTGCATTTGTTAAAATTAGCAGAACACCAGAGATTAAAGTAACGAATGTCTTTTCCACTTGGAACACAGTTTGATTGACACCCAAGTTTCTCTCTTAACCTCTGTTATTTGCTCTTGAAGGTAGCACCTACTTCTAACTTGTTTGCAGTGTTTTAATTTGCTTGTACATTCTTCAGTTAGCAATGCTGAAAGGTCTTTTCAATTTGGTAGCTTGGCTTTTGATTCCTCTTTGCCTAAATTTCCTCTCACACCTATTTGACCTCTGCCCTGACCTTTCATCATCCTCCATCCCCCCATTAGGGCTCCCTCATTTGTGCTCCACTGCACCCCAAATGGACCTCTATTCCCTCACACCTATCAGAATATATTTGTAATTGTTTATTTGCATATCTGTCCCCTAATTTATCACGAGTCTCCCTAGGGCAGGGAGCATGTCTTATTCTTGACTCAGTACCTAACACACGAAGGATCTAAAAAATGCTTTAGGTATGAAGAAATGAGCTTGAACTTATAACACCAACTTTTATTAAAACAAAGCTGTAGAAACTTCTCTGTATGTCTATTTTACTTGAACAGAACGTTTTAAGCTGTGTTTAAATAGAACTCAGCATTATTTTAAAGATAACCATAGATAATTTTCCCACACACTTAAATCAGTTCTCCTACTGTCAATAATTTTCACATTCAAGTAATCTAGAGTAAAGACTGATTAAGTACTAGGATAGGTGCTGTGAGATTGTTGTGAGGTTGTAAGGTTGACCAAAAGGATGGAGAGGCAGACCCAGGGTCAGGTTTAGCAAGTTAATTTTAACCTGCCAGGCTGGCTGCCTCACCGCAGGCAGTGACGGCAGCAGCCTGGCTTACAGACTGTGGAGGTTATACAGGGGGTTTGCAGGTAGCCGGATGCCATTCTAAGAAAAACCACATCTTGGTTTTTAGGTGCTAATATTCTCCTTAACTGGGTCACCATCCTGGGTTCTAGATCCGGGTGTGACCACATCCTGTAACCCAGGTACCCTGTTTGCAAAGCTTGAGGCTGTTTTTGCTGTGAGCTCAGCTTAGCAGTGGAGAACGGGGAGGGGGATCTATGGGCTTGCCTTGCTGTAACCCCAACAGTCACTTTCTGGAGGGCTTTAAAAATTGACTAGGATTTAAATATGTGGTTCAGTAGCTTTCCCAATGTTTGCTAAAAGGGCTGTATATGCAAAGTGAGCCCCAAACACAGAAGGAGCAAAGAAACCAAAGAACAAAGCAGGTGAATCCAGTTTATCCATAGACGGTGATTTATTGGGGAACTTAGGGACAGAAGCATGATCTTAGGTGACAATAAGAGAGGGAGATCTCTGCACTGTTACCTTCCAGGCCTGGGGTTTATATACCGTAGGGAAAGGATATGCAAGCTTTGCAAGAAATATGTAGGACAATTGAAGTCAACCTCTTAGGGAAAGGTAAGAAGGCTAGTGTAGTATAGCCTAAGTGTAGGATCTGTGGTAAGTGTGGCTGTTACACAAAACATAAAAGATGAAGTAGAATTCTTAGAGGCATTACTAGAACTGGGTGAGCCAGAAATCAATATGGCAGATTAGCATCTAAAATGGTTATTTCAGCCTCCATCCACACCCAATTATAAAAAATAGCCAGCTGAAAATATATTAAGGAAGTGCATATTCTATTTACAATAGCAGCAAACACAAACACACACACACACACACACACACACACACACACACACGCACACATTTAGGAACAAACTTAAGAAAAAGATAATTTAGATCTATAGCATGGAATTTTACTGATACATCCCTGGTGGGATAGAACCTAAAAACCAAAGAACTGTACTCATGCACACACCCACAAACACATAAACCCTTAAATATATGTTAAACTATTTTCAATAATAACATTATTGTTGGTAGTACTGTTATTGTTATTCTGAGACTTTTCCATATATATTATGAAATAAATAGTAATTAGGCCTTAGAACCAAAAATGTCTAAACTGGTAAAAAGGAGATACAGATATAAAATCAATAAAATAAAATTAAAACTTTTTTTTTTTTTTTGAAATAGGGTCTTGCTCTGTCACCCAGGCTGCAGTGCAGTGGCATGATCATAGCTCACTGCAGCCTCAGCTTCCTGGGTCTAAGTGATCCTTCAACTTCAGCATCCCTAGTAGCTAGGACTACAGGTATAAACCACCACACCTTGCTAATTTTTTTTTTTGTTTTGTAAGAATAGGATCTTGCTGTATTTCCCAGGCTGAGTTTAAACTCTTGGCCTCAAGCAATTCTCCTGCCTCAGCCTCTCAAAGTATTGGAATTACAAGTGTAGGCTACCTCACCCAGTCTAAAATTCTTTTATACCTCAATTTGAATAACAGCATCAATATGAACTCATAATGTAATTTATCTTTAAAAAACACATCTTTTCTAGGTCTTCATTAAAAAGCCTAGAGACAAAAGATGACATTCATTCGGGTACCAAACATGAAAAAAAGCTCAACATCACTGATCATGAAAGAAATGTAAATCAAAACCACAGTGAGATACCATCTCATGCCACTCAGAATGGCGACTATTAAAAAGTCAAGAAACAACAGATGCTGGTGAGGTTATGGAGAAAAAGGAATGCTTTTACACTGTTGGTGGCACTGTAAATTAGTTCAACCATTGTAGAAGACAGTGTGGTGATTCCTTAAAGATTCCTTAAAGCAGAAATACCATTTGACACAGTAATCCCATTACCGGGTATATATGTAAAGGAATATAAATCATTTTATTATAAAGATGGATACATACAGATGTTCATTGAAGCACTGTTCACAATGCAAAGATATGAAATCAACCCAAATGCCCATCAATGATAGACTGGATAAAGAAAATGTGGTACATATATACCATGAAATATTGTGTAGCCATAAAAAGGAATGAGATCAGTTCCCTTGCAGGGACTTGAATGGAGCTGGAAGCTGTTATCCTCAGAAAACTGATGCAGAAACAGAAAACCAAACACCACATGTTCTCACTTGTAAATGGGAACTAAATGATAAAAACATATGGACACATGGGTTGAACAACACACACTGGGGCCTGTTAAGGGGAATGGAGGTGAGGGAGAACATCAGGAAGAATAGCCAATGAATGCTGGGCTTAATACCTATGTGATGGATTGATCTGTTCAGCAAACCGCCATGGCACACATTTACCTATGTAACAAACCTGCATATGCAGCACATGTACCCTGGAACTTAAAAGTTGAAAGAAAGAAAAAAAGCCTAG
This sequence comes from Sapajus apella, assembly GCF_009761245.1. Lineage (NCBI taxonomy): Eukaryota > Metazoa > Chordata > Mammalia > Primates > Cebidae > Sapajus > Sapajus apella. The sequence goes on from NW_022436945.1 coordinate 7,406,581, forward strand.
AGTCAATGAATGACCTAGTAGCAATGAACACCTTCAGTGTACAAATTTGGGTTTCTAAATACTATTTCTTACTAGAAAGAAACAGGGTTTCTTAGGGCAATGGCTGAATCCAGATCTAGAGCAGGAAATGTACAAGATGATCTTCAAATGTCTTGTGAGAGCAAGGAAGAAAAAAAGAAAGCATCATGTTAAATATTACTTCAGCCATGTCAAAAGGACTCAGGAACCAACACTGGAGGGTTTCTCTAACCAAAAATCAGTCAATTTGAACATCAAAAGAATAATAACTGCAATGGATTGAAACATATGAAATACTATGTTATTTATACATAAATAATTATCCAAATGTATAATGATAGCCTCCTCTAATAAAAAAACCTCATTGGTCACCTTCAGAGGATGTTAGGGAAATAAGCCATAATTTTTAAGGCAGGCAATCAACAAAATACAATCAAGCACTTATTTTGCTTTTCCAATATGAACCATACCACCAGATAACCAAATAGTTGATGAGCATAAGTTTCTCTTGATATAAGTGTTTTAGCTATTAAATGAAGATGGGGTTGGGGGCAGTGGCTCACACTTGTGATCCCAGCACTTTGGGAGGTTGAGGCGGGCGGATCACCTGAGGTCAGGAGTTTGAGACCAGCCTGGACAACATGGTGAAAACCTGTATCCACTAAAGATACAAAAATTAGCTGGCCATGGTGGTGTACAGTTGTAATCTCGGCTATTCAGGAGGCTCAAACAGGAGAATTGCTTGAACCTGAGAGATGGAGATTGCCAAGATCACACTACTGTACTCAGCTGGGTGACAGAGTGAGACTCTGTCTCAAAAAAAAAAAAAAAAGATGGAATGGAATTAGGAAGTCATTATTTTGCAACCCCTAGTGAAATGATGGTCAGCAGTCTTTCCAGTGACTGATAACATCACAAAAAGAGAAAGACAGTATGTTCCTTCTGTCAGAAGTTCACAACACTTCCTGTGAAGTGTTCTTGCCAAAAATATTGAACCTGAATTGAATCAATCTTCTAGATATAACTAAAAATTTATAGGAAATATAAGTGATAGAAAAACAAGTTACAGAGCATTGTAAGTGCAATCAGCAAAACCTAAGCTGTTGGAAACTCTGTAGGACAAATAACCCAGTTTCGGAATAAGCAAAAGAAAAAATGTGTGTGTGTGTGTGTGTGTGTGTGTGTGTGTACATATCAACCTATTGCAAGATATAAATTCTTATTTAGATCCTGATTTTTAAAAACTGTAAAAATTTTATAAGACAGAACTACAAAACAGTATAAGTACTAGAAGAAAACTTGGGTTAAATATGAACACTGACCAGGTATTTTGTGATATCAGTAGGATTTAGTGTTAATTTTTTTTTCAGTATGACAACGGCATTGTGGGAATGCTATAAAAAAGAATGCTTATCTTTCAGAGACATACACTGAAATATTTATGGATAAAATACTTCTGAGATCACTATAAAATGATCCAGGTGTAGGGAATAGATATGGATGTGAATAAAGCAAGATTCACATGTGTTGGTAATTTTTGAGGCTGAGCAGCTGGGGTAGATTATATGGTATCCTTTCTAATGTTACACATACTTAAAATTTTCATAGCAAAATGTCGTACAAACAATAACAAATGCCTTCTTTCAGAGTACAGGATTTGTGTATCTGGAATCACATCAAGAAATTTAGCTGCCAAGAGTTCTGAGAAACAGTTTTAAGCTTTCCAGTCTCTGCAGCAGTCTAGAATCAGGCTTGAAATATGTGTGAGTGAGATAATCAATAGTGTCTGCACCTGAATTTATAACTCAAACCCTGACCTCTGTCTTGAAGGACAATTAAAAATATCCAACTGCCTCCTTGATATCTTGACTTGGATGTCTCCCAGGGTCCCTAAACTCAACATGTCAAAAGCAAAACTAATGATATATTCTCACCAAACCTTCTCAGCAACTAACTAGCTGTGTGACCTCAGAAAAACCTCTAAGGTTCTCTAGTCTCCAGTTTGTGAACTAGGGGAATGACTAAATTATCTCTGGCATATTCCTAGCTCAAGGAATGTAAAGGACTCAAACTTACCCCTTTTGTCAGTACTAATTTCGTTATATACTGTTTTTTACAGCAGGCCCCCTTTAAGAGAATTAGCCCATAATCTTTTTAGAAGTGATAGTGTTTCATGATAAATCTTAGTATCTGTTTAGCCACCAGTGATCATTTATTTGATATTGGCAGAAAGTTCAAATAGCCTATAATTGCTTTCAGTGTGGACTCATGCATCCTAGAACCAACCAGCCAAGTAACTAACTGCCTGCCCACCTGTAGCAACAGCCAAAGAGCTGTCTGCTGTTGTGAAGATAATATAGATGGCTGGCTTTTTCAGACTCCAGCTTTTGTATCTGTTTTAAAAATGTGACAGGTGTGGTTTTTTTCCCAAGACAAGAGAAAGAGAAGATTTGACCTCTAGTGCCTATTGAAACATCTACAGAGGGGTAACTTGTCATTTTTATTGCATAAGTGAGGGTGTTCCCACAGTGAAGCAAAAGGGGTGATAAATAACATTCTTGAAGTCCATTAAATGGCACTTAGCAGGAGGGAGCCTGAGTGACAGCTGCACATTGCTCGGCGATCACAACATCAAGGTGCCCCTTCCCACAGCACTCTGCAGTTGCAAAGCACTGGCACATCCATTGTGGTGTTTGACTGCATTTTCTCTCTCTGCTCAGATGGCTTACCCAATTTAGGTGGTAAAAAAAAAATCCAGTAAGCTTAAAACCAATGGGAATAAAAGATCATTGGGAAAGGTGAGGAAATGTGGACCAGCCTCTTTTGGCTGGTTCAGAACTTAACCCAGGGTATAAAGATAAGGTCTGTTAAATCCAGTTTATCTTTTCTCAGATAGACAGTATACGTCTGATGTTCGCTTGGTGATCCTGTCCTTTGAGATTGTAAAGAAGCGGGACTTGAACTTCCATCAAGGGTAGAAGCCTAGCCGCATACATCTTGCCGGTTCTTAGGGGGCTGGCTTCTGTTTCTCCCAGTCCCCTTGATATGGTTTGGATTTGTGTCCCCACCCAAATCATATATCAAGTTGTAATCCCCAATATTAGAGGATTGGTTGTTCTCATGATAGTGAGTTCTCATGAGATCTGGTTGTTTGAAAGTGTGTAGCACCTCCCCCTTTGTTCTCTTCCTTCTCCTCTGGCCATGAAAGACACATTGGTTTGCCGTCTGACTTCCACCATGATTGAAAGTTTCCTGAGGCCTCCCCGGCCATGCTTCCAGTACAGCTGCAGAAACAGAACTGTGAGCCAATTAAAACTCTTCTTTGTACATTACCCAGTTTCAGGTATTTCTTTATAGCAGTGCGAGAACAGACTAACACATTCCTCTAGTGCAAGTTCTTCCTTCTGTTTAAGGATCTGCTGGTTGTTCCCATGTGCTGTCCTGCTCCCAAAAACTTGCCTGAGGGTATACACTACCAATGTTACCAGAAAGTCTGCTGCCCCAGGCCCCTGTAGTGCAGTGGCACAATCTAGGCTCACTGCAACCTCCGCCTCCCAGGTTCAAGCGATTCTCTTGCCTCAGCCTCCTGAGAAGCTGGGATTAAGGCCATCATGCCCAGCTAATTTTTGTATTTTTAGTAGAGACGGGGTTTCATCTTGTTGGCCAAGCTGGTCTCGAACTCCTGACCTCATGTGATCCACACATCTCAGCATCTCAAAGTGCTGGGATTACAGGCATGAGCCATGTGCCCGACTTTTCTTTTTCAGGCCTCCACCTGCCTTACCTCTCTGTACTATCTGCCACCAATCAACACTATCCCTCTCTTGAAAGGCTCTCCTTCTTTGGTTTCTAAAATACCACCTTCTCCTGGATCTCCTTTGACCTCTCTGAAGGATCTTAGGCTCTCTTCCTTGGGCTAGCAATCCCCAGGGCTCTCTGTTTTGTTTTGTTTTGATATGTCCTCCTCTTCTCCCTCTGCAAATTCTCTTTGGAAAAGCTGCCAAGAGACCTCTTTCCTTAAGAATCTTGGACAGTGTCCTCCACACCAATGAATGGAAGTATCCAGCACAGAATAAGCTTGTACTAAATATTTACCGAGTGAAAAAGTAAATGAACAAATTAACAAAGTATCCCCTGTGAGATCATAATTCATAAACCAGAATCCCTGGTTTAGACATCTTTTCTGAGTTTCATACTCAGAAAAGATGCTCACAAGGATGCCACGTTACAAAATACCTTTTACACTCAATGACTTACAATAAGACACATATATTGTCCTGTAGGTTAACAGTGGTTGAGCTGATCTAGGCTGGGTGTGGCTAAGTGGATCTGCCCTAAGCTTTAGATCATCTGGGCTTGGCTTCAGGCTGTGAGCTGGATTCAGATCTGGCTTTATTAGGGCCAGGCTATAGAGCAGTGGCCACCAACACATGATATTGTCATGGCAATCACTAAATCACACAAGTACACTTAAGGCCCTGCCTATGTTTGCATCCTCTAACATTTGATCAACCAAAGCCAGTTGCAAAGAGAAGCCCCTTATCAATGGGGTCAGGAAGTAATCTCTGCTCACGGAGTTCGAGAGAGGAACAGGAGTGAGTAAATATTTGGTGAACAATAATGCAAGCATCCAAACTAACACAACTGTACATCAAAATGCCTACAAGACATTGCTTCCTTGAATGTCTCAGAAGCTCTCTAAATTTTCCATGTTGTTTGCTAAGAACCCAGTACTCTGCCAGCTCCCTCCTGTAAAGTTGGGTCTTCTCATCCATATCCTACTAGCAGGGGATGCTGCTGAATTTGGACAGAACATCTACTTCCAACTGCCAACTGCCCTGACTTCTGATCACTGCATCTTCCGGATCTCCTTACTGCCCTGGCCTACACAGCTGAACAGCTCTGCCACTATAGACATAAAAAAATACAGGAGTTCCTGACACAATCCTGTGTTTTTACGGTTTTTGGACACCGCATCCCTGGCTGCTCTCAAAGGGATGTTCATTTTTCAGCTCCCATTTTGCTCAGTGCTAGTTCTTTCTTTGCCTGTCAACCCCAGCCACCAAGGTCCAATCATGCCTTGTGCTTCAGCTTGCCTAAGTCACAATGAGGAGATTGGATTCTCGGCAGCCCTTTTGAGCTCTGGCCTCTAACACTGAAAACAAGATTCTCTACATTGGCTCTTTTGGAACAACACCTCATAGGCTCAGCAATGAGCCACCTCCCATAGAATTGACACTAGAATCTACCAAAGGGGAGAGAGATCAGCAAATGAGCTACTGATTAGGTCTGCTTTCCTGGCCTGCTTTCAGAAGGCGCGCGCGCACACACACACACACATATGCGCACATACCAGTACTCAGTTCTAATCTCCCTCATGTTTATTTAGGCTGTTACCAGATAATTTGATAGGCTTCTTTGGGACAAACAGGCCCTGCTCCAGGGGCTGAGGACAGGAATAGCAAGTCTGGACGGACGCACTTTGGCAGCGTGAAGAGAAGAGGCTTTGCAAGATGAATGTCGCCACTGTTGCTGGCTCTTGTCTGCTATATTAATTTCTCCCTTAAAAGAAAGCTGACCCATTTTTTTCTAGCCCACAGCCCTAATGGACTCTTATTCAGAGGCCATCCTTCTCCGACATAAAGAGCTGTATTGTATTTAATGATAAGCCTTTTAATGGAATTTGCTATTTCTAGGTCTCTGGGAAAATGTCATTAATGAGCCAGCAAGTGCAAGGAATAGCAGATGTTTGAGGGGCATGCATTTTCAAGGGCAGACTACCCTGGCAGAAAAGTGAACAAAAACAGGGCACAAGTCCTTTTTTTTTTTTTAAACCTTTTTGGATCTAGTTTGGCCTTACTAAAAATACGATCTAGACAAACTTTGTCTTCAAAATGTGAAGATATCACTCTTCATGCTCTTCACCCGCCCCCAACACCTACCTACATATTTTTTACTCTGTCATCACCACAAATATTTGTCACTCTAATCGTAACAAAATCAGCAGCATGCAAAACTAGACCAAGACCCATGGGCAAACTAAACAGGCTAACATCTGTCACTCAATTTCAAATCTATATGTGGTCAATGCCAATTTAAGAGACTGAACACACCATGAAAAACTGAAGAGAGGAGAGATTAATTGTTCCTTTTACTGTCTGGAACAATTCAGCTCTGCCCCCAAACCTGCATATTTGCTCAGTAAAACAGAAGCTTGTGTATAACCAGAGGTGCTCTCCTTTGCAAAGCAGTTTATCAAACACCTCTTTTTACACCACAAGTGCCCTCCAAATTGCACTTCTAACCTGGAAGGACGCACTGAAGTACGTGCATACATTTCTTAAGGGGGTTCTCATATGTTTTGCATCTCTTGGTATTTTCACCAGCACCGAGATGCCTCAGCATGCTTTATCAGTTGGAGTTTTCCTGGCACACCCACCCTTTAATCTGTTTCTTACTAGCACCCACTGTTTCCTGGCCTTAATGGAGGTGCTAAAGATACAAAAAAAGCAAGACAAGGTTCTTGTCCTCAAAAGTTTAACAGCAAAAAGTGATCCAACTCATTTTATTGAATATTGTTGAGACCAGGGCAGTATGCTAGAAGCTCTTGGGAGTTCAAAGATGAGAAAAGCCAAGTAAAGATACTTGATCATCCTAAAGATTTGCCGTAGTCTGCAGCATCACCTGGGAATTTGCTTAAAATGCAAATTCTCAGGACTCACTTTTGACCTACTGAAAGAGAAATGCTGTAGGTGGGGCCTGGCCATTTGTGTTTAACATAAACTTTTGAGAAGCTCTGGCTTGAAGAGCTTCTACTGAATACACAATCTCTCTGCTATCAGACAAGGTGAGCCCAGGACCAGGCAAGATGCCAAGGCTGCAGGTCACAACTGTTAGTGGAGTCCTAAAACCCACCTAGTTCCCTGAGCCTCAATCCAAGATTTAAATTCACTCGTCTGATTTTTTGTTAAAAAGGAAGGAGCCTTCAGTAATGGTGAGAAGGACAACTGTGATAGAAAGTGAGTGTTTTTGTTTTCTACGGCTGCCATAACATCACTACAAGTGGTTGAAAACACAGAACTTTATTCTCTCTCAATTCTGAAGTTCAGAAATCCAAAATCAAGGTGAACACAGGGACTTCTGAGCCTCATGAGGACAATCTGTTCTCTGCCTCTTCCAGCTTCTGGTGGCTTCAGACCTTCTTTGGCTGTGGCTGTTTCACTTCGGTCTCTGCCTCCATTTTTACGTGGCTTCTCGTCTTGTATCTTTTCCTCTTCTGTCTCAAATCTCACTCTGCTTTTTCCTTATAAGGATAGTTAGTCATCATTAATTTAGGACCTTCCCAATCGTACAAGACTATCTCATTTCAAAGCTTAACTTAATCACATCTGCAAAGACTGTTTTCTTTATTTTTTTCCCCAAATCAGGTAACATTTACAGGTTACCTGATTTGATATGGTTATCTTTGGGGGAGCCATTTTTTGGTCTTCCAGAACTAGTGTCTGCCAAGTGCACATTAGTATGAAGGAGTAAAGGCATGCCTTGTTTTATTGTGCTTTGCTTTATTGTTTTTCTCAGATATTGTGTTTTTTACAAATTGAAGGTTAGTGGGAAAGCTGCATCAAGCAGGTCTATGATATCATTTTTCAAATAGTATGTGCTTACTTTGTGTTTGTCATATTTTGGCTATTCTCATAATATTTCAAACCTTTTCATTATTATATCTGCCATGGTGATCTATGATCAGTGATTTTTTTTTTTTTTTTTTGAGACAGAATCTCACTCTGTTGTCCAGGCTGGAGTACAGTGGCATGATTTCAGTTGCTCACTGCAACCTCTGCCTCCCAGGTTCTAGCAATTCTCCTGCCTCAGCCTCCTGAGTAGCTGGGATTACAGGTGCATGCTACCACATCTGACTAATTTTTGTATTTTCAGTAGACAGACGAGGTTTCACCATGTTGGTCACACTGGTTTTGAACTCCCGATCTCATGATCTGCCCACCTTGGCCTCCCAAAGTGCTGGAATTACAGGCATGAGCCACCATGCCCGGCTGATCAGTGATCTTCCATGTTACTATTGTAATCGATTTGGGACACCATGAACCACGCTCATATAAGATAAATGGCATGTGTGTTCTGACTGCTCCACTGATGGGCCATTCCCATCTCTCTCCCTCTTCTCAAGCCTCCCCATTCCCTGAGACATAACAATATTGGAACTAGGCCAATTGATAACCTTACAATAGCTTATGAGTGTTCAAGTGAAAAGAAGAGTCATGCATCTCTCACGTTAAATCAAAAGCTAGAAATGATTACACTTAATAAGGAAGACATATTGACAGCCAAGGCAGGCTGAAAGCTGGGCCTCTTGTGCCAGTCAGCCAAGTTGTGAATGCAAAGGAAAAGGTCTTGAAGGAAATGAAAAGTGCTACTCCAATGAACACACAGATGGTAAGAAAGCAAAACAGTCTTATTGCTGAGATGGAGAAAGTTTGAGGTCTGGATCAGACCAGCCACAACATTTTCTTAAGCCAAAGCCTAGTTTAGAGCAAGGCCCTAAGTGTTTTCAGTTCTCTGAAGGCTGAGAGAGGTGAGGAAGCCGCAGAAGAAATGTTGGAAGCTAGCAGAGTTTGGTTCATGAGGTTTAAGGAAATAGGCTGTTCACAACATAAAAGTGCAAGAAGCAGCAAGGGCTGACATAGAAGCTCAGCAAGCTATCCCTAAAATGTAGCTAAGATCATTGATGAAGATGGCTGCACCAAACAACTGACTTTCGATGTAGATGGCTTCTACTGGAAGAAGATGCCATCTAGGACTTCTATAACTAGAGAGACGTCAAGGCCTGGTTTCAGTACCTGAAAAGCTTTGTTAACAAGGCCGTCTCTCTTGAAAGGGGCTGATGCAGCTGGTGACTTCAAGTTGAAGCCAATGCTCTTATACCATTTCTATTATCCTAGGTCCATTTATTTATTTATTTACTATTTTTAGGATAGTCTCAAACCCCTGGCTCAAGTGATTATCCCACTTTAACTTCCCTAACAGCTGGGACTACAGGCATGTGCCAACATGCCTGGCTTCCTAGGGCCCTTTAGAATTATGCTAACTCGGCCAGGTATGGTGCTCATGCTTGTAATCCTAGCACTTTGGGAAGCTAAGGTGGTCCGATGGCTTGAGCCTAGGAGTTCAAGACCAGCCTTGACAACATAGCAAAACTCTGTCTCTACAAAAAATACAATAATTAACTGGGTATGGTGGTGGGTACCAGCAGTCCCAGCTACTCAGGAAGCTGAGGTGGGAGGATTACCTTGAGCCCAGGAAGTTGAGGCTGTGGTGAGCCGTGATTATGCCACTGCACTCCAGCCTGGGTGATAGAGTGACACCCTGTTTCCAAAAAAAATTATGCTAAATCTGTTCTGCCTGTGCTCTATAAATGGAAAAACGAAGCCTGGATGACAGCACATCTATTTATAGCATGGCTTGTTGAATATTTGAGGCCCAGTGTTGAGACCTACTGCTCAGACCAAAAGATTCCTTTCAAAATATTACTGCACACCTACAAGGTACCTGGTCAACCAAGAGCTCTGATGAAGATACATGAGGAAATAAATGTTCTTGTCATGCCTGCTGACACAATATTCTTTCTGCAGCCCATGAATCAAGGGGTAATTTTGACTTTCAAGTCTTGTTATTTAAAAACACATTTTATAAGGCTAGACCTGCCATAGACAGTGATTCCTGTGATGGATCTGGGCAGAGTAAACTGAAAATCTTCTGCAAAGAATTCATGATTCTAGATGCCATTAAGAACATTCATAATTCATGGGAGGAGGTCAAAATATCTACAATAATAGGGGCTTAGAAGAAGTTAATTCCAAGCCTCATGAATAACTTTGATGGGTTCAAGACTTCAGTGAAGTAAGTAACTCCAGAGTGATAGAAACAGCAAGAGAACTAGAATTGGAAATGGAGCCTGAAGAAGTGACTGGATTGCTGCAATCTCGTAATAGAACTTCAGCAAATGAGAATTTGCTTCTTATGGATAAGCAAAGAAAGTGGTTTGAGATGGAATCTACTGCTGGTGAATATGTTTTTGTTGAACATTTTGAAATGACAATAATGGCTATAGAATATTACATAAACTTAGTTGATAAAGCAATGGCAGGGTTGGAGAGGATTTACTCCAATTTTGAAAGATTTTCTACTATGGATAAAATTATATCAAACAGCATTGCATGCTATGGAGAACCTTTCATGAAAGGAAGAGCATATTGATGTAGCAAACTTTATTACTGTTTAATTTTAAGAAATTGTCACAGCCACCCCTACCTTCAGCAACCACAACACTGATCAGTGAGCAGGCATCAACATCAAGGCAAGACCCTCCGCTGGCAAAAAGATTACAACAGGCTGAAGGCTCAGATGATCATTAGCATTTTTTTTTTTTTAGAAAAAAAGTATTTTAAAATTGAGTTTTTTTTTTTTTTTTTTTTTTAGATATAATGTTATTGTGCATTTAATAGACTACAGTCTAGTGTAAACATAGCTTTTACATGCACTGGGAAACCAAAAAAATTTGTGTGACTCTTTTGCCACATTAGCTTTATTGTGGTTTGGAAACAAACCTGTAATATCTTTCAAGTATGCCTGTAAAAAATCTGGGCTTATATTTGAAAAAAAAAAGAGGGGGGGTGTTGGGCACAGTGGCTCACGCCTGTAAACCCAGCACATTGGGAGGCCTGAGGGGGCAGATCACCTAAGGTCAGGAATTTAAGACCAGCCTGGCCAACAGGGTGAAACCCCACCTCTACTTAAAATACAAAAAATCAGGTGACCGTGGTGGCAGGCAACTGTAATCCCAGCTACTCAGGAGACTGAGGCAGGAGAATCGCTTGAACCCAGGAGGCAGAGATTGGAGTGAGCAGAGATCGTGCCATTGCACTCCAGCCCGGGCAACAAGAGCGAACCTCCATCAAAAACAAACAAAAACAAAACAAGAGACTGCAATTCAAAGGGTAAAGCTATTATGGTGGCCATTCAGGATGTAGCAGTCAAAGTCATGTCTTTTTCGGAAAATCTACGTAATGCTTATTCTGCTTCAGAAGACTGGGAAGAACATTATTCCTGATGATATCAAAGATTCACAGGTAGATTTTTCTGCTTCATCTCCTCAAAGGTCCTACAGCTATACCTCCTAAAGTTTCCACAGCTAAGGAAAAGTCTTCCTCAGGAGATCAGGAACAATGTCTTGTCCCTGTAAGAACTACTAGTATGCTATTGATTCTACTGGCCGCTGAGCTATGAGAGAGGTAGTTGTTTCTCTGATAGCTTGAGCAACCCGGGAGCATTTTCCAGATATATCTTCCTTTCCTGGAGGCTCAGAATATAGGGAGTAACTTCAAACAGGTCCATTAGACAGCCAAAATACAAACTGACAGTCTGAACTGTGATTATGTCAGTCAGTGCAATTTGAAAATAATTCCAGAGTCAGGAGTGGTGGCTCATGCCTGTAATCCCAGCACTTGGGAGGCCAAGGCGGGAGGATCGCTCGAGCCTAGGAGATCGAGACCAGGCTGGGCAACATAGCAAGAGCTTGTCTCTACAAAAAAATCAACAAAATTAGCTGGGTGTGGTGGCACACATCTGTAATCCCAGCTACTCAGGAGGCTGAGGTGGAAGGATCACTTGAGCCCAGGAGGTCAAGGCTACAGTGAGGCGTGATTGCACCACTGTACTGCAGCCTGGGCAACAGAGCAAGACCCGGTCTCAAAAAGATAAAGTAATTCTGCCATTGTCCCTGTAGCTACGAGTGTTGCTCCCGTGGAGTTCTTCCAATTTTTGGATGGTGGGAGAAGAGAGTGTAATAAATGGCTTTTAACATGGCAAGCTTTGCAGTCATCAAGTCAAGACCTCAGCATATCTTGTCTATCGGATTGTTTTTAACTAATCACTAGATGTTTCTTTCACTAGGCTGGTCTCTTCCAATCTTCCTGATATTCTTTCACGGGCATTACCTGTAACAAAGGTGAGTTCTGCTCATAGGAATCTACCTCAAGGAAATATCTAGCAAGTATGCAGGAATAGACTCAAAAAAGGGGCCGCTACAATATTGATTATACTATTGATTATATTGATTAATATTGGTAATATTGATTATTATGACAAACTGGAATCAACCAGAGTGGCCATGAGGGATGATCAATCAACCATGAGGGATGATCTCAATGTAACTTCCATGATCCCTCACACTGACAATGTTTTCACAGTTCTTACTTAGTAGCATATCAAAATTATAATTCAGTTTTTGTATAAAAACAGTAGAAGCTCTTTGGCAGGTCTGCCTGCAACCAACACGGGGATAAACTGATACTCTTCAGCCTCTCTCTGCTCACACTGCCACCTGTTTATGCTGGTTGTATTTGTTACTGTAATTATGTAATTTAACACTGTGGTAAGCCAATTATATATGAATGTGAAAAGAAAGTTGTTGTTCCTGTGAAAACAGGCTTCACTGCTTTGGAAAAACTCTTATAAAGGCAAATTGCTAAAGGAAGAAAACCTGGTATCAAATTATGTGTGATAGAGAAGTAAAAAAGGCTGGGAAACAAGTTGTAAACGTTTAGGAGAATTCTGAAGAATGAGAATCTAAAACACATGTTTTAGATTCTAAAACACTTAAATCAAAATGATAAACAGTACAAATGCATTATGAGCAAGGTGACCTTACACTTGGATGAGGCTGGAACAGTCCCTGTTTACATCTGTTGTTTTAGCGCTCTATCTGGATTAGTGCCACCTGCCCCCTATTGGTCTCAGAACAGTCCCATCTGGATGAGACATTAAAAGATCACCCTAACTGTGGATGTACTTTAAACAAGACTAATAAGGTGGAGTGTCAGTCAACAAGCCATTCCCAAAGAAATAAAACTGAGTTTTATCTTAAAAGATTAGTGATCCGTGTTTGTTTACATATTTTAAATTAGGGGTCTTCAAACATTTTCTATAAAGGTAGTAATTCTAGGCTTTATTCAGTCTCTGTCACAGCTATTCAGATTTGCTATTTTAACACAAAAGCTGCTCTAGAAAACCTGTAAATGAATGGGCATGGCTGTGTTCCAATAAAACTTTATTCATGGATACTAAATTAGAATTACATATAATTTTCCAGGTGTCACAGAATGTTCTTCTTTTGATTTTGTTCAAGTATTTAAAAAGTTTTTTCTGTTTTCAAATTATTTCTTCAAAGACATCAAGCAATTAAAAATGTAAAAATCATCCTTGACTTGTAACTCATATAAAAGTGGGCAGTGGGCCAGATTTGGCCTGTGGGACATAGATGTCTGACCATCCCCCCCCTTTTTTTTTTGAGACAAAGTCTCACTCTTGTCACCCAGGCTGGGGTGCAGTGGTGTGATCTCAGCTCACTGCAATCTCCGCCTGCCAAATTCAAGCAATTCTCCTGCCTTAGCCTCCTGAGTAGCTGGGACTACAGGCACACATCACCATGCCCAGCTAAATTTTGTATTTTTAGTAGAGATGAGGTTTTACCATATTGGTCAGGCTGGTCTCAAACTCCTGACCTCAGGTGATCCACCTGCCTCGACCTCCCAAAGTGCTGGGATTACAGGCATGAGCCACTGTGCCCAGCTTTCTGACCTTTTAAAAAGTTTAAAAATAATATCGTGTATATGTTAGGTTTTTTTCTTTTATGGTTGTCAGTTTTCAATTATCCAAAATGTCCAAACAACGTTGAATAACATCTCTATTATTACATTTGTTCACATTTTTCCTACTTTTCTTGCTTATGAGGTCCACAAGATAAGGGATCTTATCTGATACATAACAGGTGCTCAGCAAATGTTTCTTAAATGAATGAAGTTAAATTATGCAATCTCCATACAACAGAGTACTAACACAACCATTAAAAATTATGTTGAAGAGTTCAAGATTTATTTTGAAGCCGAAAAACAAAACAAGTTACACCATAGCTACATATAATACAACTCTATTTTAAAATATATGTGTCTCCCTTTGCAGGGGAAATCATCTAGTAGGGTATGCATAAGTGTTAATAATTATTGTATCACTATACTTACAGATTTAGTTTGCCCTAAAATCTTTTTGCCTATCTATATTTTTGAGTTTTCAAAAATGGGTGTTTTCTGTCTGTGATTGATTTCTCATTATTGTTTTTGTTTTACCTTACAACTCTGGTTCCCTGAAGGAATTTGGATCTGATCAAATGGAGGCACCATGTCTGAACAGACCCCATCATTGTGGTCAGGGGCTGGGAGTGACTAAGTCAGATATTAGCTTGAGAGGGAGTGGGTAGAGACTACTTGTCAGGGCCAGCCAGTTTCCCAGTGTACTTAAAAAACTTGAAATGAGATGCTAGGACCTCTCGAGTTCGAGGCCAGAACCTTGAATGAGGTCTCCTCACTCTCCCGTAAGATGCCCATAGGCCCTGGTGAAATTTGGTATATTATTCTAAGAGCAATGGGAGGTATAAGAAGAATTTTGTTCATTTAGTCTATTAACAAATACTTGCTGGGCGACCACCACTTGCCAGGCACGCGTTCTAGGCACTGGGGATTGGAGAGGACAGAGTAGACAGAAATCCCTACTCTCAGGCAATACACCAATAAAGGAAAAAATGGCAAATGGAGCTGAGGTAGTCTCAGGGTGGGGCAGGCAGCGGCATTAGTCTGAAGAGACTTCTGAGTCAAGTTGGCTGAGTCCGGATCAGGCAGCAGAAACCAAGAGGACAAAGGCCAGCAGTGGCACAAGCTTGGCACAAGTGAAGGCCTGAGAGAAGGGTGGTGGGGCAGAGGAAATGCAGGAGCTACCTCAAGTGACCACGGTAAAAAATTTATTATAAGGTGAACACACTTTCTTCTAAGTCAAATTGGAATTGAAATCCCATCCCAAAGGAAGCCAGTGGTAGGTTTTAAACAAATGAATGACATGTTCTGGTTTATTTTATTTTATTTATTTTATTTATTGAGGCAGAATTTCGCTCTGTTGCCCAGGCTAGAGTGCAGTGACACCATCACGGCTCACTGCAACCTCCACCCTGGGGGTTCAAGCAATTCTTCTGCCTGAGCCTCCCGAGTAGCTGGGACTACAGGTGTGTGCTACCATGCCTGACTAATTTTTGTATTTTTAGTAGAGATGGGGTTTCACCATGTTGGCCAGGCTGGTCTCGAACTAGTGACCTCAGTTGATCCACCCGCCTTGGCTTCCCAAAGTGCTGAGATTACAGGCATGAGCCATCTCTCTCAGCCATTCTGGTTTATATTTAAAAGATAATTCTTGCTGCTGTGTGAGTGGGCAAGAGTGGACCACAAGGCCAGACAGAGTGTCACAACAGGGGTTGGTAGCCAGAGGTGAAGGTGGCTCCAACTACGGCAGAGGTGGAAATGGAGAATGGAGGTGCACTTATTCATTTTTGTTTATGAGGTAAAGTCACCAGGACTTGACTCAGAACTAGATTTTTTTTTTTTGAGACAGAGTTCCGCCCTGTCGCCCAGGCTGGAGTGCAGTGGTGCAATCTCGGTTCACTGCAACCTCCACCTCCCTGGTTCAAGCAATTCTCCTACCTCAGCCTCCGGAGTAGCCTGGGATTACCAGCACACACCACCATGCCTGGCTAATTTTTTTGTACTTTTACTGGAGACAGGGTTTTGCCATGTCGGCCAGGCTGGTCTCAAACTCCTGATCTCAGGTGATCTGCCTGCCTTAGCCTCCCAAAGCGCTGGGATTACAGGCATGAGCCACCTCGCCCAACCAGAACTAGATTTAAACAGGAGACACACACTATTCAATTTTAGTTTGTTTTCATTTTAGCAGAGTTATTGAGATATAATTCTTATACCAGGAAATTCACCCAAAAAGTGTACAATTCAATGGCTTTCAGTATCTTCAGAGTTGTGGAACCTCACCACAACCAACTTTAGAACATTCTTATTACCCCATAAAGAAGCCTTGCATCTGTTAGTCATACTCCTCTTTGTCTAAGGGATGAAAGGTTTCTTTTTCTATTAATCTATTCCTCAGTTGATGGACATTTAGTTTGTTTCCACTTTTTGGCTATTATGAATAATGTTTCTATGAACATTCTGGCTTCATTTCTCTTGGGTATTTACCTAGGAGTAGAAAGGTAACTATGTCTAAGCATATGAGGGACTGCCAGACCATTTTCCAAAGCAGCTGCATCATTTTATATTCCCACTGGCCGTGTATGAGGAATGTTGATTCGGTTTTAAGATCACTCTTGCTGCCGTGTGGAGAAAGGATAGGAGGAAGGCTGGGGCGGGGCAGGGGAGTGTTGGGAGCACTGTGGAAAGTGGAGAGACCAGAATAGTTATGCAGAAGTTGAGGGATCTGAGCAGGGTTCAAGGATATTCAACTTAAGGTAAACTTCATACCGTCTTATGGTATGGCACAAAGATTCGCGAGCGCTCTTTACACAATGAATCACATCGTTAAATTAAAAGATTCCAACAGATAGGGCTTGTTGAAACAGATCTGCCGTTTTCAAGTGTAGAGTCCTAAAGCAAACTGGTATGGAACTGCTTAAACATCTGTCCCCAAACAAGCTTCTGCAAGCAGGAGGATATTTTCAGAAAAACAAGAGAAGCCAGTGGGTGCAATAAGATTTCTACACCTTTAAGCCATGAAAACACAGGGCTCAAGTGACAGCCTGTTGCTGAGGACTCTTGTGGCAACAGGCATCACTCCTCCTGTCCTACAGCACTGCCCTGGCCTCTCAGCCCAGAGAAGGGCTGGCTTGTTTCCAAGTTGACAACTGGGCAGCAGTCCTTAACTCTCTGAAGTTCCTCCAGCTCAGAAATGGATGGGAAATGAACATCTGTCAAGCTTCAAATGTGCCCAGCGTTGGGTTATAAATGACACTTCACTTCCATCACTTATATTGGTGAAGCCTCACAATATATCACCAAGATGGAAATATTTCCCCCAATTAAAGATGAGGACAGTTGGCCCCTTTGCATGGGGATGTCAGAAAAGGCCACTTTGAAGAGCTGGTAACTTAACTGATACTAGCTACACAGGGATCCAGAGGAAGAACATTCCAAGTTAAACCCCAAAATTATTCATTTGTTCTCTAGATGTCTTCACTTTTATTCTTATTTAATTTTAATTTATATTCATTAGTATAAATAAGGGTGAAAAGTTGCCCTCTAGAAACAAATCAAGTTTAATTTTATTTAACATATAACTTTGAATAGAAATTATAATTCTTTTTCCTTATTATTTCTGACTTTATACTCAGGAACTGTTCTCCCCTACATCTCCCAAGCCTATACCCATCATCTCCCATCACCCACCCCCATAACAGAGACAATACCATTGTCTCTATTAGGGTGTCTTTTTTTTTTTTTTTTTGAGGTGGAGTCTCACTCTGTCACCAGGCTGGAGTGCAGTGGTGCAATCTCGGTTCACTGCAACCTCAACCTCCCAGGTTCAAGTTATTCCTCTGCCTCGAGTAGCTGGGATACAGGCGTGCACCACCACGCCTGGCTAATTTTTTTATTTTAGTAGTGATGGGGTTTCACTGTGTTGGCCAGGATGGTCTCAATCCCCGGATCTTGTGATCCACCCGCCTTGGCTTCCCAAAGTGCTGGGATTACAGGCGTGAGCCACCACGCCTGGCCCCTAATGTGTCTTAATAGATGGGTAAGGTTCTGGAACACGGGAGACACAATCCTCACGGTCTGGCTGTGCCACTGTGGAGGAACCGGTGACTTTGACCTCTTGAACTTCCCACTGGAGATGTATCTCCAGATAAATACCACACTGTCATTCAAAAGTTTCCCACTCTCAGGTTAATATGCCTTCTCAAATGAAAGAATTAGTTTTCACTATAACTCTGCACCAAATTCCTCAAAGCTAGACCCATCCTAAGATCTGTCTGTTGAGTCTTTAGGATGGCCCAATAAATAACATTCCTCTTCCCCGCTGATCTAATTGCAATGCAAGACTGAGGTGTGAGGCTGCTTTAGAGACCAAACTATCACCTTATTATCAACTAAAGTTAGTACTGGTGATTGTGGCATTTATCCACTGGCAAGCCGAATTCCTGCTGCTTACCCATCTGGTTACAACACTAGGCCAGGGCAGCTCTGCCCCACAGGTGCACCTACACTTTTAAAGTTGATGGGTAGAAGAAAATGTGTGCTTCCATGGGTAGATTACTTGAGACAGGCTATGGAAAAATCAGGATGAACAGGGAAGAAACTTCCCCACCTCCCTCTCTTCAACACACACACATCTAAGGCTGGATTCTGGATGTCCTAGCTCTGTCAATATATATTAATGTGATGTTGGGAAAGAATACTGACCCCCTCCTGGATCTCAGATTCCCCTGCTCTCAATTAGAGATGGTTCTTCCCTCCCAGCCATGCAGAATTGCTGGGCACACAAAGGATGAGTAAGTATGTCAAAGGCTTTGCAAAGTATGCAAAACTGAAGAATCCCTAAGGTATTACTAACATGGAGAAATTGCAGCCACTCGATTCAGCATTTGCTCTTGCAGGGTCTTCTGACAAACTGGCAGAGATCCAAAACAAGAACGAGTGAGAGGGTCCCATGAGGTTATTTGACTCCTTAGACTTGAGCTTGGCAGCTTCTAGCACTAAGACACCTACTCATTTCCTCCTGGGTTCGTTTCCTCTAGTTGGTCCAGATGACAGGTAGGGCCCTGGTATCTGCTTCTCCTGTGTGTGGTCTGGGTTCCTGAGAGTCAGCCTTCAGTTTGAGAGATGGTTCTTGTAGAGGAATACATGCTATCCCAACTCATTTTCTTGTTTTAATATAAAAGAGTCTTCATTAACATTTGTATTTGGGGTAAGACATTCTATTATTTCTTGAAAATGGGAATTGAGGAATTCCTGGGTAGGAGGGATTCCAACTCTTCAAGGGATGAGGTTGTGGAGAGAGCTGCAAAATGAAAAACCAGCTGGGGCCTGGCGTGGTGGCTCATGCCTGCAATCCTAGCACTTTGGGAGGTCAAGGTGGGAGGATTGCTTGAGCCCAAGGGTTTGAGACAAGCCTGAGCAACACAATGAGACCTCATTTCTACCAAAATTACGAAAAGTTAGCCAGACATGGTATGCATGCCTGCAGTCCCAGCTACTCAGGAGGCTGAGGTGGGAAGATGTTTTGAGCCCAGGAGGCAGAGGTTGCAGTGAGCCCAGATCGCTCAACTGCACTCCATCCTGGGTGACAGAGCCAGACCCTGTCTCAAAGACAAACAAACAAACAAACAAAACCCAGCTGGAGAGTGTTAGGAGGGCAAAAACAGACAGAGGTGGACACAGGCCCAGAAGCAGGGCAGGGTTGGGCAAATCTGCCTAATGCATTCAAGAACAAAGGCTTCCCAAAGGCTTTATTTAATGGGGAATGGATCTGGAACCTCTTCTTCTTCCAAATACCTCCTCTGGGTGCACTTTACTGTTCCATCCTTCAATTGCTCAGAACCAGTGGTTCTCAACCCTGTCAGCACACTGAATGCACCTGAAGGGATCAAAAAAAAAAAAAAATACTAATGCTTGTCACCATTCTCTCTTATAAGATGGGCCTGGGCCCGTGTATGCTGTTTGGTTTTCCTGTTTTAAACTTTGATTTAGAAATAATCTCAAACTGAGGAAACAACTGACAGAAAAAGGACAGTACAAAGAACATCCACACACTCTTTTATTCAGAATCGCCTGTTTTTCCCCATTTTGTCTCATTTATCCTTTATTCTATTTCCATATTCTGTTTTCTACATTATGAAATGAAATGCTTTGAGAGTAAGGCATCATACTTCCTTAAACGTAAGATCAGCTTCGATGTGCATTTCTTAAGAATGAGATATTTTCTTGCATAGCCATAGTACAGTCAACTCCAGTAAACTTAACATTGATACAAACACTTTTATCTTCTTTTCCTGCTATCTGCGTTCCAGTTTTGTCAACTGACTCAATCATCTCCTTGTAGCAATTTCCCGCATCAGTATAGAATTCAATCTAGGACAGGCACTGCCTTTAGTTGTCAAGTCTTTAGCTGTTTTTTTTTTTTTTTTTTTTTTTTTTTTGAGACGGAGTTTCACTCTTTTGCCCAGGCTAGAGTGCAGTGGCATGATCTCGGCTCACCTCCGAGATCTCCGAGATCTCGGCGCAACCTCCACCTTCCGAGTTCAAGTGATTCTCCTGCCTCAGCCTCCTGCGTAGCTGGGAGTAAATGCATGCCCCACCATGCCCGGCTAATTTTGTATTTTTAGTAGAAGCAGGGTTTCTCCATGTTGGTCAGGCTGGTCTCGAACTCCTGATCTCAGGTGATCAGCCCGCCTCAGCCGCACAAAGTGCTGGGATTACAGGCATGAGCCCCCGGCCTAACTGGTGAGTTTTTAAAAGCTCTCCATGTAGAGTCTATTATCTTAAGTGAAATAACTCAGGAACAGAAAGTCAAATATTGCATGTTCTCACTTATAAGTGGGAATTAAATAATGTGTATGCAGGAACACAGAATGTGGAGGCCAGAAGGCAGATGAGGTATGATAAATAGCTTACTGGGTACAATGTACCCTTTTCATGTGATGCTTGCACTAAAAGACCAGACTTCACTACCACACATTGTACCCATGTAAAAAGCACTTGTACCCCCTAGACTTATACAAATTAAAAATAAATAGATATTTTAGAATATTTTGGATACACTGGTATAGTAAAAAAATAAATAAGGGCTCCGTAGGTGATTTTAATGTGCACCTTGGGTCACTGTGTAAATGAATATTCATTTACTACACTACCACATACTGAGTGCCTACCAGGTGTAAAGTATTATGAATAAAATTACAGAGCTTAGTACTTTAAGGACATACTATCCACAAGTCAACTATAATATCAGAGGGATGAGTATCATGAAACAAACCTATGGAAGGAAACTTTAATTAAATGGAACAAGCTTACTGAGGAACTACTATGTGCCAGACATTGTGCAAACTGCTGGAGAAATAGATGGATAGGTAAAAGTAATTAATACACAGTTTAAAATTAATTAACACATTCTTAATCACAAAAGTAAGGTTTTTAAAAGGTTTTTCTTAGAGGAGGTAGGACTCAAAAGATAAACAGGATTTTACTTTTAGAGATGAAGACATTTCAGGAGAGGAAACTGCACGAGGAAAACTAGGTGCGTGCACAGTGGGGTAAGGAAAGAATTGTATTTCCTGTGACCTGAGAATTGGGTGCATAGGGATGTACCAGGAGATTGTGCTGAAGAAGTAGGCTGGAAAATGTGTGATGGTACACTTTGCAAAACAATTTGGCAGTTTCTTAAAAAATTAAAAGTTATCATACAACTTAACAACTGTACTCCTAGGTATCTACCCAAGAACACACAAAGACTTGCACATGAATGTAATATTCATAGCAGCATTATTCATAAAAGCCAAAAGGTAGAAATTCAAATGTCCATCACCTGGTGAATGGATAAATAAAAATGGCATGCCCATACAATAAGATAGATAAATGAGCAATAAAAAGGAATGAATTAATGATACGTGTTACTATGTGGATGAACCTAAAAGAATTAGATGGAGGACAGGCATGGTGGCTCACGCTTGTAATCCCAGCACTTTGGGAGGCCGAGGCGGGCGGATCACGAGGTCAGGAGACCCAGACCATCTTGGCTAACACAGTGAAACCCACAGTGAAATTTTTAGTAGTCTCTACTAAAAATACAAAAAAGCAGCTGGGCATGGTGACACACGCCCATAATCTCAGCTACTTGGGAGGCTGAGGCAGGAGAATCGCTTGAATCCTGGAGGCAGAGGTTGCAGTGAGCCGAGATTGCACTACAGTACCACACTCCAGCCTGGGCGGAAGAGTGAGACTCAATCTCAAAAAAAAAAAAAAAAAAGGATTAGATGGAAAGAATAATATATTATATGGTCTCATTTAGAGATAATTTAAAGAGATGGGAAGTAGATGAATAGTTGGCTGGGGCTGGCAGTGGGAAAACGAACTGATTACAAATGGGCACAAGGGAAGATTAATTCCAGGTGATGAAAATGTCCCTAAAACTGGATTATGGTTATGGCTCAATGACTGAAACAATGTTGAACAGAACACTTAAAACAGGTGAATTTTATGATATGTAAATTACACCTCAATAAAGCTGTAAAAAACTATTAATCAAAATTAGGCAGAAAGAAAATAGAGCAATCTTAGAAATAAAAAATATAATTATTGAAATTCAGAAAATTTAACAGATGGGGCTGGGGGCAGTGGCTCATGCCTGTAATCCCAGTACTTTGGGAGGCTGAGGTGGGCAGATTATGAGGTCAAGAGATCGAGATCATTCTAGCCAACATGGTGAAACCCGTCTACTAAAAATATAAAAATTAGCTGGGTATGCTGGCAACCAGGCAAGACTCAGTCTCAAAAAAAAAAAAAAATAGCAAACAACAACAACAAAAACTTAATAGATGGGTAAAACTCTGGACTACACAAATTATTTAGAAGACTGGCAAATTGGAAGGCAAGGAATTCACCAGGGTGCAACACAAAGACAAAAACTTTTTAAAAAAAATAACATCTCAGGATACAGATAGTGAGGCTTCCTCACTTACCTAATGGTAGTGCCATTAGAAAACATAATGGAGGTAATGGCTAGGAAGCAATATTGCAAGAGAAAATCAGTAATAATTTTCCAGAATTAAAGAAAGCACATGCACACCTGTAATCCCAGCACTTTGGGAAGCCAACGCAGGAGGATTGCTTGAGCTCAGGAGTTTGAGATCAGCCTGGGCAACATAGTGAGACCCTGTCTGTACAAAAAAAATTTTTTTTTTAATTAGCTGGGCATGGTGGCTCATGCTTGTAGTCCAGCTTGAGCCTGGGAAGTCAAGGCTGCAGTGAGCTATGATCATCACACCACTACAACACTCCAGCCTGGATGACATAGTGAGACCCTGTCTCAAAAAAAAAAAAAAAAAAAACCAGCACATGATAATCCTCAACAGATACTGCCTCCCACTTTTGCAGAAGATAAAGATAAACTAACACCAAGACAGTTCTAGTAAACCTGCTGAACCACAAAAATAAACTGAACAAATCTGAAATGTTATCAAGGACAAAAGACAGCTTATTTACAAAGGAATGAAAATTACATTGAAGGTAGATTTTTTAACCAGCAACAATTAGTACCAGAAGACAGTGGAGTACTATTATCAGTGTGGTATGGGAAAATAACTATTCACTAGAATCTTATATCCAAATAAATTATCATACAACAGTGAGGGCAAAATTAAGACATTTTCCAATACACAATGAATTCCCTCTCATACCAACACACCTACGAAAGAACTATTAAAGGATGGACTTCAGCCAGAAAAAAAGTGAACCCAATGGATCATTGTAGATCCAAGAAAAAAAAAATGAGCAGAAAAATTGATAAAATGTCAGTAAATTTTTTAACTACAAAAACTATTTTTAAATTTAGGAAGAAATCGATTGAATGTGGTAGCACATGCCTGAGCTTTGGGAGGCTGAGGCAGGAGGATTGCTTGAGGCCAGGAGTTGGAGACCAGCCTGGGGAACATAGTGAGACTCTATTTCTACAAAAAGTTTTTGAAAAACAAAAAATTAGCCAGGAGTGGTGGCGTACACCTATTCCTAGCTACTTGGGAGGCTGAGGTGGGAGGCTCACTTGAGGCCAGGAGTTTGAGGCTGCAGTCAGCCATGATTGTGCCATCGCACTCCAGCATGGGTAACAGAGCAAGATCCTGTCTCTTAAACAAACAAACGGAAGTAAAAATAAAACTCTAGGCAGCAATAATAGGATGGAAAGGAAGGGGCTGTTAAATGAGTAAAATATACAAAGTGTTTTCATGGGAAGAAACAGTTACTAATCTTGTTGGAAAAAAATCAGAGTAAGAATATATGTTGAAAAATAAAAGATGATTCTGAGAATAATAGAAATAAAACCTAAAGCTCTCAAACCAGTCGTGGAATATGGCTTACTTTACTAATCCGACAGAAGGCAAGAATGGAAGAAAAAAGCAAGGAGAAAGAATGTTAAATGAAAAACACAAGATCCAGTGGAAGAAAACCCCAGTTAAATCAGTAATCGCAATAAATGTCTGTGGATTACATTCACCTGTCAGAAACACAACCAAAATAAAACTCATAGAAAGATTAAACATGACAATATGAAAAATATTTCACATACAAATAGTAGCCAAAAGAAGGGTGGCCTACTAATAACAAAAATTTCTAATTTAAACAATTAGCATAAAAATGGTAAACAAAGGCACTACATAAGCATCAATCATGATTTCTTCTACATAATATACTTTAAAAAACACTGCCTACTGTGTGCCAAGAATCATGTATGCCTTCTATACTGCTATATTTTCAGGCTTAGCACATAATAGGTATGTCATAATATTGAGTGGAATGATTTCTATATTATATCGAAGTGATCCGTTTATGTGTTTGTCATACCACAAAGGCAAGACCATATCTTACTAATTATTATGCCATTAACATTCAGCGTAGTGCTGGCACATAGTAGGAATTCCACAAGTCCACAGTAAATTCAGGGATCATCTATGCCATAAAATCTGCCCTCACTGTTCCTCCCATACTGATTTGTCCTTTGTTTCTACTTAAACACTCGTAATTAAAACACTCCTAATTAGAAACACCCAATTTAGCAACCAAGACATAGTCTCCTAGCTTTCAATATTTCAAATCTTGTTTTTCTAAAAATATTTTAGATTCTTTGAAGATAGAGAAGGTGCCTTGCACTGTGCCAAGTGCCTTTTCAGGTACTTGAATAAATACATATTTTGGTTGATGTCACTTTAGATGAATGTAGGTTAGATCAATAGTACCAGCCATACAAGTCAAGGACTATAAGGGTTATCTCTATTCCCTTTTTTCATCCTTTGACGAAAGAGAGCCCTGTTTGGAGACAGGTTCATGTGCAAAGAATGTGAAGTTAACGAGACAGGTGGGAGAAGGCGGCTAGGGTTCAATTCCAAACCTCTGTGCTTTATTCCTCCTGGCAAAACAGTGCAGTTGTTGGGGCAGGGGGAGGGGAATGTCTGTGATCCCACAAAAAAGTGAGTGTGGGAAGTGAGAGGGAGATAGTGAGGAAAGAGAGCATGTTCCAGACACTACAGGACAGACCTGGACCTGACTTTTCCCTGGCAGGCATGGCACCAGGAGTTTATTATGAGACCAAAAGGAAACCCCAAGACAAACAACTAAATTCATCCACTTGAAACCTTGCATAGGAGGCAGTGAGCGATGTTGTTGTCCATCTAGACAAGGCACAGAGGGGAGTCAGGGACAAGGAGGTCCTAAATGGGGAGCTGCAGAGGGTTAACAAAGAGCACTGGTGACATTTTCTTGCTCATCTTCCTGAAAAAAGACATAGTGTGGAGAGGTTCAATCGGGGCCCTGCACGAGGTAGGGAGGTGGGCTGGCTGACCTCCCAAGGTCCTTCCTAATCTCATAATTATTTGGTGGATCCTGCTCTTCCCCATTTACGCTCCTACACACGTCTGCACCCAGTTTGATAGTAAGTCCCCCGGGCTGCATTCCAGGTTTAGTGCGTTCCCACGCAAGCTCAACAAATGACACAAATATTTGTTGAATGAAGGAATAAAAGGATCAAGTGTTTAAACAGAGCCTACATGACCTCCCCAGCTGTAAAGTATGACAGTTGAATGAAATCCCAACATTGTAGGCACGGCCACTTGAGCAAAGCTGGCGGACGGACACACACACGCGCGCGCGCTCACTCGATTCACATTCCCACCTTAGAAAAGCACAGACCACCTGCTCAGCAAGCAGGTTGTGGGAATTTCCTTGGCAAGGATCCTCTTTCTCTGCTGCTTTAGGGTGGTGACTTTAGAAGGTCAAGTCACCCAGATTTAGGACCGCTTCCTTTCCCGGTTGGCCTCTGGGACAAAGTTTCTGCCTGGATTCGGCCCGGGCCTCCCGGGACGTGCATCCGCACTCCCTCCCGGCTCCGGTGCCCCGGGCGTTCAGCAAGCTGGCCAGCTGCGCCCCACCTTACCTTGGTGAGCTGGGCGATCTTCTTGCACATTTTCACGTGCATCTCGGGATCACAGTCCATTCTCCAGCCAGCGCCACCGCGGGCGTCGGCTTTGGATTCCAGGCAAGTCCCGGGCGGGTTTATTTTGCTGTTGAGAGCAGAAGCCATTACTAAAACGCGCCCAGCGCTCAAAGACTCTCGCTCGTGTTCTCCCTGCCCAAAGTGTGCACGTGCGTGCGCGCGCGGGCGTGCGAGAATGTGGGCTTTCTCGGGAGAGGTGGCACTGCAGTCCCCCCGCCTGCACAGCTGCTTGGCCCCCGCTTCCCGGAGGTCTCCGCCTCCCGGGCCCACCCGCAAGCCCACCCTTTCTCCTCTCCCGCTGGCTCTCCGGCTGGCTGGCTCCGCGGGCACCCGCACCCTGCGGCGAGGCGCCGGCACCCCGCACGTGTCGCTGGCGATCCGCCTGCAGCTCACCAGCCAGTGCTGGTTTCATCTGCAAGGGGAGAGATTCCGCGGCGAGAAGCCTCCAGCCTTGCGGGGGTTGCACTGGGCGGGTGCGGCGCTCTTGGACACGTGGGTGGCGCGCGACCCTGGACTCCGTGGCGACGGACCCCACCCGAGGTGGGCATCTCAGGCCAAGGATGAAGAAGAGCCTCCGGAGAGGGGCAGGGCACAATGACCCGTGGCTCCGGAGTCTCCGAGCTGAGGGCGGAGATGGGGGTGGGGGACGAGATGCTAAGAGAGGGGCGGGTAGGTGAAGGGGAGCCACCGGGACTCGAGGAGGTGTAGGGTTCCGGGGCGCACTGTGTGAGCCAGCGCCTGAGTTGCGGGAGTGCACGGCGGGGCTGGGGATGGGAGCCTTCCATTCTGTATCTTGGAGAGGAGCCAGGACGTTGCGGGAGGATTGCTGGAGATGCCCAAACAAAGAGGAGAACCCAAGGGGATGGCAGGGTGAGAGTAACCGAAATCTGAGATTCAAGTGAGAAACGTATTATGCAGGAAGCGGCAGGGACGCAGAGACAAAGTCATTAGAGGGGTAGAAAGGATGGTGTCAGGTGCGGGAAAGGAATGGAGCAGTTAGATGAGTAATAGATGGAACTGAAAATGTAAGTAAACTGAGCCCAGTGAAAGTAAAATGAGTTGTTCAAATCCACACTACTGGCCTTGGGCAGACTGGAGCCAGACTGTCAAGTTTTCGGATTCTGAGCTGGTGCCTGTTTAGTGTTTGGTGAGGGGAGAGGTTAGCGGGCCAAATTTCTTTCTGCCGTGTTCTCTGGTTTCAAACGGTGGGCTTTGAGAGAAAGTGATTGTACCGTGATCAGCTTTTTCTAAAATCTGAATAATAGCGTCTTCATGATAGTTTGCATGGTGAATGTGTATTTTTACCAACTGCCTTATATCAGAAATTTTAATAATCGTTGTAAACCAAGCAAGCAAGCTTCAAAGGGTCTCAGAAACCACAGTACCACCCATCCATACTGAAGGTAACAATACCCATTTTTATCGAGGAGGAAAATTGACCCAGAAAATTTGTACCTAGTCAGGCAATTACATGTAGCACTGTTTCTGAAACAGACATTTCTATTCTAGATTCTGTATCAAATTACCAACCTCAGTTTTTGATTTCTAGTTTACCATCTTCAAGTTCTCTTTTTAGCACAAACCCTCCCTCCCCCAGTTCCTTTAGAAAACAGAAGGCCTGAATCAAAATCATGACCAAGGATTCTGCACCCTATCCTAGATTCCATGAATCAAAACCTCTGAGGATGGGGGTCAGGGGGTCAGGAATCCACATTAAACAGGTCTCTGCTTAATTCCAAATTGTGTAAATTGTGTATTTAGAATGTTTTCTTCAGGATCTTAATATACACTAAATTTTACAGGAATTCAACCACTGTGTAAACTAAAGGAAAATTAGCCTTTTTGGTCAAGAACTTTACCAAAAGCTGTTCACCATTTTGGAAAACCACATCAAGGGTTAGGTGGCTCCTGATATTTGATTGCCAATACAACACACTTCTTTAATTTTTAATTTTTTTGAGATAGAGTCTTACTCTGTTACCCAGGCTGGAGTGCAGTGGCATGATCTCGGCTCACTGCAACCTCTACCTCCTGAGTTTAAACCATCCTGGTGCCTCAGCCTCCAGAGTAGCTGGAATAACAGGTGTGCGCCACCAAGCCCGGGCAACTTTTGTATTTTTAGTAGAGACAGGGTTTCGCCAGGTTGGTCTCGAACTCCTGTCCTCAAGCGAAACTGTCCACCTAGGCCTCCCAAAGTGCTGGAATTACAGGTGTGAGCCACTGTGCCCAGCCACCACACACTTCTAACTGCCATATTCATGGTGAGCCTACCTATATATGCAAGCATCTGAGTACTACATTATGTCCCTCAGTATCAATAGGGGATTTGTTCCAGGACCCTTCAGATACCAAAATCCATGGATGTTCAAGTTACTTATATAAAATGGTATAGCATTTGCATATAACCTACTCACATAGTCTTGTATACATTAAATCATCTCTATATTACTTACAGTACCTGATATAATGTAAATGTTATATAAATAGTTGTTATACTGTATTGTTTAGGGAATGAAAAATAGTCTGTATATGTTCAGTATAGATGCAAACATCCACTTCTTTTCCTCAAATATTTTTGACTTGTGGTTAATTGAATTTGAGGATGTGGAACACATCGATACGGAGGGCCAATTGTATGTATTATTTAATTATAATGAAATATCGAGAATCAAGTGTCAAAAATATCAAAGTCAAGAAATTATGCAGATTTTTAAATGTATGTATTATCTATGAATTTCAAGATAGTAACATGAATCTTATAAAAAGTCGGGTCTGAAAAGAACTGAAAACCATTGCTCTAGATGATCTTATACACACTAAAGTTTAGAAAAACTACAAGTCTAACCCCAAGTTTTAGGTTTTTAATAATGATTTCATTATGTCCTGGGCTAACATATGCTCTAGTAGGGAAAATTATACTTTCAACTTTACAATGGAAGACAATGGAAAAATCAGATTCCCTTATCAGCTTTGTTGGCCCACAGCTGCTATAATCAAGGCACCAGGAGCTGACCTGTTTTGGAGAGTCCTCTGCAGTTCCTAGGATTTTCCAGCACTGGGATTAGTAGGTCCCTTTATACCACCAGGAATGAAATTGAGGTCAGAAGAGAATTAAGTAGTATATCAAATGTGGAGGTGGAATTACACTTATTAGGCCACTAATGTCATACTGGCACTGTGCTAAGCCCTTTGCACATGTTCTGACCTTCTGTAAGGTACTTATTGTCATCCTCATTCTACAGACTAGGGAAGTGAAGCTAAGGCAGGCTGAGTCCCCAGCTGTATATAGCTAGTGAATGGATCTGGGTCTATCTGACTTCAAAGGTGATATTCTTTCCAACTGATTTGTCTTTTCTTTAGATCACAAATATAGGCTTCCCAGAGTACAATGCTGGCAATATGAATTTATTTCTTTTTAAAATTCTTATTTTTTAAAATAGAAACAGGTCTCACTATGTTTTCCAGGCTGATCTTGAACTCCTGACTTCAAATAATCTTCCTATCTCATCCTACCAAAAGTGCTGGAATTACAGGTGTGAGCCACTGTGCCTGGTCAAAAAAATTTTAAATCATAATTGATTTGTCCTTTCTTTAGATTATAAACTTCTTGCAGTATCCCCTCCCAAACATCCTCACCCATAATAATACAAACAACAACAACAAAAGAGTAAAGGCAAGCAAAAATAACTCCACATCCCAAACTCAGAGAAAATTATTATTAATATTTTGGAGAAGATACTTCTAGACATTTCTGTGTACACATAT
The DNA here is from genome assembly GCF_009761245.1 of Sapajus apella. Lineage (NCBI taxonomy): Eukaryota > Metazoa > Chordata > Mammalia > Primates > Cebidae > Sapajus > Sapajus apella. The sequence goes on from NW_022436945.1 coordinate 7,436,518, forward strand.
AGAAAATGTTAACAAACATATATGTATTTATGTATTCCAGAAATGTTTTACACATTTCTGTGTAAACTATAAACAAATACTATAATAATTTTTTTTTTTTTTAAGAGAGAGAGTGTTGCTCTTGTTGCCCAGGCTGGAGTACAGTGGCCCAATCTCAGCAACCTCCGCCTCCCGGGTTCAAAAGGTTCTCTTGCCTCAGCCTCCTGCGTAGCTGGGATTACAGGCATGTGCCACCATGCCTGGCTAATTTTTGTATTTTTAGTAGAGATGGGGTTTCACCATGTTGGCCAGGCTGGTCTCGAAATCCTGACCTCAGGATATCCACTAGCCTTGGCCTTCTAAAGTGCTGGGATTATAGGCGTGAGCCACTGTGCCCGGCCAATAATGTTTTCTCGTTTTTTTTTTTTTTTTTTTTTGAGACGGAGTTTCGCTCTTGTTACCCAGGCTGGAGTGCAATGGCGCGATCTCGGCTCACCGCAACCTCCGCCTCCTGGGTTCAGGCAATTCTCCTTCCTCAGCCTCCTGAGTAGCTGGGATTACAGGCACGCGCCACCATGCCCAGCCAATTTTTTTGTAGTTTTTAGTAGAGACGGGGTTTCACCGTGTTGACCAGGATGGTCTCGATCTTTTGACCTCGTGATCCACCCGCCTCGGCCTCCCAAAGTGCTGGGATTACAGGCGTGATCGTTTTGTTTTTGAGACTCAGTCTTGCTCTATCGCCCAGGATGGAGTGCAGTGGCTTGATCTTGGCTCACTACAACCTCTGCCTCCCGAGTTCAAGTGATTCTTCTGCCTCAGCCTCCCAAGTAGCTGGGATTATAGGTACCTGCCACTATACCCGGCTAATTTTTGTAGTTTTAGTAGAGATGGGGTTTCTCCATGTTGGCCAGGCTGGTCTCAAACTCCTGACCTCAAGTGATCCGCCCACCTCGGCCTCCTAAAATGTTAGGATTACAGGTGTGAGTCACCATGCCCTGCCTATAATAATGTCTTTGAACCCTACCTACTCAGTAATATAAAGTGAGTATCTTTTTGTCAATGAAGATCTATATTCCCATTCTTTTTTTTTTTTAATTTTTTAATTTTTTTAAATTTTTAAACTTTTTTTTCCATTTATTTTATTGCATTTTAGGTTTTGGGGTACATGTGAAGAACATGCAAGATTGTTGCATAGGTACACACGTGGCAGTGTATATTCCCATTCTTAACCAGTCTTCCATGACATACAATACCATTTATCTTCTACTGGACAATTTTTAAAAATATTTTAAGCAAAAATGTTTAATGTATTTTTGTAATGTATGCTTGCTGTATTATGAGGATATTAAATTCCGTCCAAAGGGATAGATACAAAAGGAATATATGAAACTCGTGTGTTAAATATAATGGGCAAACAGGTAGCCTGTAAAATAGGCAGGATTAAGATGTATTGAGTATAGATAGCATAGTGTCAGACATGACAAAGAGAATAAACGGAATATATGTAAAAAGGATGGAACAAGAGTGTTCCTAATGAACAGAACTAGGTGTGGGAAAGGCCTAGTTGCAATGTGCAGACAATGCCACCTTCAGGCTGACATTCATTCCTGAAATGGCCATTCATTAGTGACACCCATTCTGGCCCCATTTCTGTTCTGCCACAGAAACACCGATTAAGAACATGGCTCTAGTTGGGAGCGGTGGCTCATGCCTATAATCCCACATTTTGGGAGGCTAATGTGGGAAGATTGCTTGAGCTCAGAAGTTCGAGGCTGCAGTGAACTATGAACCTGCCACTGCACTCTAGCCTGGGTGACAGAGTGAGATCCTTTCTTTAAAAACAAAAACAAAAAGACATGGCTCTCAGCAGGCCATTAGCTAGGTATCCTTGGCCCTGAGTTTCTGACAGAGCAATTGTGCACTGGCTGTTGGCACTGCTAAGCCCCCATTTTCAGTCTTGGCTGTGGTCCTGATGACCTATCAGAGGTAAAGGCTGATGTAGCAGGTAAGACACCACAACACTGTGTAGCATGGGATTCAGGTAATTTGTCCTCCCACCTTTCTTGGACCCTATCCTAAGTGTGTTAAACTTCACTATATCTTTCCACCTTCATTTTGTTTAAAAGTGATAAGGCTGGGTGCAGCGGCTCACACCTGTAATCTCAGCACTTTGGGAGGCTGAGGCGGGCAGATCACAAGGTCAGGAGTTTGAGACCAGCCTGGCCAACATGCTGAAACCCCATCTCTACTAAAAATACAAAAATTAGCCAGGTGTGGTGGCATGCACCTGCAGTCCCAGCTACTTGGGAGGCTGAGGCAGAAGAATTGCTTGAACCTGGGAGTCGGAGGTTGCAGCAAGCTGAGATCACACCACTGCACTCCATCCTGAGCAACTCCAGCCTGTCTCCAAAAAAAAAAAAAAAAAAAAAAAAGTGATAAACCATGTGATCTGAGCCTCTTAATTTGGGGTGTGAGGTTTCCTGTTCATGACATCTGGGACAGCCTGCCTGATCGTGCATTTAAAGTTTACTACTACATCAAGGTAACTGCATACATGACATTGTTGTAAGTGGGTTTTTGCACAGATGTGCAAGTGTTTCTACAGAAATATTCCCCCACATCATTTGTTTGCTGGTAGAACAGAATACCTTCCCACAACTTGATTAGTCATTGTTTTTGCCTTGCTTTCTTGCTGCTTACAAAGAGCTCTTCCTTCATATGGGATTTTAGCACTTTGCCTATCATATATATTGCAAACATTTCCTGTAGTTAGTGGATTTTTTTTCTAGCTTTCTCATGCTTGATAAACATTTTGAATTTTTATGTAGAAAATCAATCTGTTGATCTTTTCCCTTACATTTTTTGACTTTTTCCTCATGCTTAGAAAAGTCTTCTCCACCCCAGATTATGAGGAAAAGGGAATCCGTAGTTTATTCTAGTACTTTTATAACTTCATTTAAAATATGTTTATCTATCTGGGATTTATGCTGATACATGGAATGAGGTTAGATTTCAGACTTAAGCTTTTCCAGATGGCTAAAGCCTGTCCCAACAGGTATTAAATAATCCATCTCTACCACGCTGATAATCTAAGTGCTGCCTTAGGTGATTCTTTGGTAAAATTTTACTTAAGTAGATTTACTTAGGCTAAAGCTTTTAATTAGCATTTTCTTTCCTAATCAGTTAAGTAGCATGGGTACTTATTGTTGTTATTACTCCTAATATACTACATATCTAAAAAGTTCGCATTCTTGAGTATTTCACTTAACCCCCTTCCCTAGAAGGCTATTTCCCCTTCTATGCCTGACTCATTCCTACTCATCTTACAGATCTCAGCCTGAATGTCACTTCCACAGGAAAGCTGTCCCTGTAGTTGCAGATCAGCTTACATGTTCTTAAAATATGTTCTCGTAGCTCTGCATTTCGGGTATAGCACCTATGCCGTATTTTATTTTTAAAAGCTGATGTTTTCTTTCAAACATCGTCCCTTTTTTTGAGTGAAGAATGTAAGAACACATGTGTAAATTCGCATCATGCTTTTTAAAAAATAAATTGTAATCCTAACATACATTAACTAGTATTCAGGGTTTCATTATATATAGCATGGTATCAAATCTTCCGTCTCATCTCTCAGGGAGAAAAATGAACACCTCTTTTACACAATGGCAACATTTGTACTGATATTTCAGCATACTGACATAACACTATGGAGCATGACATTTTGGAATAAAATATTTTGTGGCAAAGTTATAGTCAGATTGTGTTAAATATTCATATGATCATTTTGAGCTGTGTACTAAGTGGCAACTGAAATTTTTTAATTGAATAAAGTATTGGTAATACATCTGATCTATGGTTGAATATTGCAATGTTTCTCAATTTCTTTCTTTGGAATTGACTCCTGCTGTTTTTGGTGGTGGTTGTCCTCTACAGTGTCTCTGCAGACAAGTATTATCCAGAGTATTTAGATGGGGTTAGAAATTCTCAAATATTAGTAAACATAAAATTTGTTTATATTTACTAAACAAGGAGCTTGATAAAAATGAATACTTCTGCCTCTCCATCTCAGAAATGTTGATTCAGTCGGTCTGGGGTCAGGCATTTAAAACAATCTCTTCAGTGATGCTGTTGTTGATGCTACCAGATACCGTGTTGAGAATTGCTTAATGGCCCAACCAAGCCTTGCCAGTTCCCTCTATTTGCTTTGTGATGTTCTTCTTGTCCTCTCTGCTATTCACATCCCAAAAGCCTTCAAATCTCAGTTCAAATCACAGCAATGAGGTAGCCCTGGACTAACTACTCCAGTCAGAGATGCTGTCTTTGCTCCTATAGCAGTTAGTTATTTCACTAAATGTTAGAAATATTATATACTATTAACATACTATGACACAGTATTGTAATATTTTAAATAAAGCAACATAATTGAATTTATCATTTTGAGATATTGTGACACAGAGGTCTAGTTTTAAGTTCAGAGGTCTAGTGTTAAGTTCAGTTTCAATATTGACTTAGTAGCTGTTATAACCAAAAACCTATGAAATTTCATTGATTCAAGTAAAGAATATCATTATGTGCCCTTACCAAATTATGTTACAAATTTTGCAATCTGATCCACCAATTTTCAAAAAGGATTTTGCTGAAATTCAGTAAAGTTGTATCTTCCAAGACTAATCAATTCTCACAAGCTAATCATGAAATGATGTATTTTTGAACACGTAATACATTCATATGGTACAACATTCAAAAGTGAAAAAATGATAAGTTTCCCTTCCACCTTTTTTCCTGGTCACTGGTTCCATTCCCCCAGGGGCAACCAGTTCTATTAATACAGAAGCATTCTGAGCATGTAGGTATTTTCTGACCCATTTTGTGCTTACTCCCATAATGAATGAAGAAGGACATGGTTCTCTTATACCGTACCTTCTAGACATTCCTCAGCCTTATTTGCTTAGAATTTCACTAATCACTTAATATAACTACAGTTGTAGTAACATTATGGTTCACAGTCAAACAATTATCACAATTACTCCTACTTTCTTAGAAAACACCTTCCACACCGTGTTTTTTAGTCACTACCTGCTGGGGATGCACTGGAGTCTGTGCTAGCCTCAATGTTCCACAAAAATCTGGTTTTAGGCACTGGCCTTGGCCTTTGGGAGGCTACATAGCTAACTTCCACCTTCAACATTATCTTTGTTATTCTAGAAATTGTACCTGATCAATAATAATGGCTTGGTTTTCAGACAAACATCGTATCTGGTCAGATTAACAGCATCTGCAGTATTAACAAAGCAAGCATATTATTAAGGTGATGCTAATTGCTAAAATACACAAGTAGCTTGACATGGTTTTTTTGCTCACATAGTCTGAGTTATTGGTCTTTGGACCTCTTTCCTGTTTAAAGTGAATCAAGGATCAGCTTCTTCTATCTTGTGGGTCCACCATCGCCCTCGGGCCTGATAGTCATCTGCATCCAGCCAACAAAAGGCAAACAAGAACACAGAGAAGATATATTCACTTCTAAAACACCTTGGCCTTGAAGTAACACACCAATTCTGTTGTCACTCCACTGGCAAAAACTGATTATATGCACTATCTAGGTATAAGGGGGTCAGGGAAATGTAATTTCTGGCTGGGTAGCAATTTCTTATAACTGTACACTATGAAAAGGGAGCATACATTTTTAATGGACATAAAATTACCTACTGCAAATAATTCAGACTTATTGCAGATTACCTGATTTTTTTAAAAAGACCAGGTCTCTTACTCTGTAGCCCAGGCTGCAGTATGGTGGTGTGGACTCAAGTAATCCTTCCATCTCAGCCTCCTGAATAGCTGGGACCATAGGTGCATGCCACTATACCTGGATAATTAAAAAAAAATTTGGTAGAGATGAGGTCTCCCTATGTTGCCCAGGCTGGTCTCACAAGGGATTCTATCATGTCTGCCTCCCAAAATGCTGGGATTATAGGCATGAGCTGCTGCACCTCGCCTGAACACTCGTTTTTAAATAAAGGTAAACATAAACATTCCAGTTATAAATTGAAAGGAAAAAAAAAATCTCACTGCAATGTAGGCTTTATGAAGGCGGGAATTTTAATCTATTTTGTTTATTGCTAAATTACTAGTGCTTGGCGCCGTGTAGGTGCTCAATAAATATTTGTTGAGTGACTGACTGAATGAATGTGCTTCTATCAATAAGTCAAAACATTAATATATATGTACTACAAAAATAAAGTGCTACAAATAATTAATAACTGTGAAAAGTGTCATTTTTTTTTGTACAGAAACTGATACTGAGAACTTTCTGGTAGTTGAATAATAGGGAAGTAGAAGGATAGTAAGACCAGTTAATATCTAAACTAGTAAGACCAGATAGTGTCTAAAAGAATACCTAAAAAATGTAAAAAAAATTTTTAAATAATAATGTATGGTAGAACAATACAGATTTGGTTATAATTCTAATGCAGAATTGGTGTGCTAACATTCACAATTTTAAACAAAATAAGTGTTAAGAACTGTTTGATTTTTAGTTAATTTATGCCCCTTAGATAGCTTTTAGGAAGAAATCCAATTTGGGAATTCTCCAGTCTTTTGGGAATAACTTAAAAACAGAATGTCAACTTTCCTACCCCAAATTCCATGGGAAAAAAAAAACCCTCCATAGACATAAATGTCATATGCCATAAATCCCCTTTAATTTGGGTAAAATAATGTGAAGGAGAAAGTTTTAGAGAAAAATCAGATACTTACAAATATTCTCTTCTCAGAATCAAATTTGAAAATGTATCTTAAATGTGAAAGCTAAAACTATAAACCTTCTAAAAAAAATAGGAGACTATCTTCATAATATTCAAGTTAACACAGATTTGTTAAAGCACTAACCATAGCCGGGCGCAGTGGCTCACGCCTGTAATCCCAGCACTTGGGAGGCCGAGGCGGGTGGATCACGAGGTCAAGAGATCGAGACCATCCTGGCCAACATGGAGAAACCCCGTCTCTACTAAAAAAAAAATACAAAAATTAGCTGGGCGTGGCGGCCCACGCCTGTTGTCCCAGCTACTCAGGAGGCTGAGACAGGAGAATTGCTTGAACCTGGGAGGTGGAGGTTGCAGTGAGCCAAGATCGTGCCATTGCACTCTAGCTTGGCAACAGAGCAGCACTCCAGCTTGGCAACAGAGCAAGACTCCATCTAAAAAAAATAAAAAAAAGCACTAATCATAATATAATAAGAAATCTGATAAATTGGATTTCATCAAAGTTGAAAACTTTTACTCATCAAAATATACCATTAAGAAAATAAACAATGGCTGGGTGCAGTGGCTCACACCTGTAATCCCAGCACTTTGGGAGGCCAAGGCAGATGGATCACTTGAGACCAGGAGTTCAAGACCAGCCTGGCCAACATGGAGAAGCCCTGTCTCTACTAACAACAACAACAAAACCCTACAAAAATTAGCTGGGCGTGGTGGTGCACGCCTGTAATGTCAGCTATTTGGGAGACTGAGGCATAAGAGTCTCTTGAGCCTGGGAGGCGGAGGTCTCAGTGAGCTGAGATCGCGCAACTGCACTCCTGCCTGGGCATCTCAGTGAGACTCTGTCTAAAAAAAAAAAAAAAAAAAAAAAAAAAGAAAATAAACAGGCAAGGCATAGAGTGGCAGAAGAAATTAATTACATAAATAACTTGTATACAGTGTATATAAAGAACTCTTAGAGGCTGGGCATGGTGGCTCATGCCCGTTATTTTAGGAGGGGATTTTGGGAGGTTGAGAGGGGAAGATCCTTTGAGGCCAGGATTTCGAGACAAGCCTGGGCTCATTTCTAAAAAATAAAAAAACAACTATAAATTAATAAGAACGAGATAATCTATTTTATAAGTGGGCAAAAAACTTGGACAAGTACTTGCAAAGGGGTATCTGAATGTCCCATAAGCATATAAAAAGGTGTTTAACAACACTGATCAAAGAAATGCAAATTAAAGTCACACTGGGATACCATTAAACAACTAGCAGAATGAGTAAAATTAAAAGGACTGACAATCACAAGTGTTTGCAAAGATATGGAGCATCTGGAACTTCCATACATTGTTGGTGAGAGTGTAAAATGATACAGTCATGTTAAAAAGTGTTTGGCAGTTTTACTAAAACTAAATACACAACTACTCTATGATACAGCAATTTGACTCCTAAGTTTATACCCAAAGGAGTGAATGAACATCTCCACAAAAACAAAATGAAACACACAGAATGTTTATTATAGCTTTATTCATAATAACAAAAAATTGGAAATAAATGTCAACAGGTGAAAGGATAAATGAATTAAGATATATTCATATAATCAAATAGTCTGTAACAATAAAAAATTAACAAGTACATTGATGAAAGAAGTCAGGCATAAAACAATATATACAGTATGATTCCATTCACATGAAATTGGAGAACAAGCAAAATGAATAGATCATTAGAAAAGAGTAGTTATTTCTGGGAGATATATAGACTAGGAAAGGGCACCAGAGAATCTGACATTTTTAATACTTTGATCTGAGTGTGTACATTTTTATATCATCTTGATATGAACGTACAGATATGTAAAAAAATCAAGTACACTTATGATTAGTGTACTTTATTTACTGTATAAATGTTATTCCTTACTTAGAAAAAAGGAGATGAACCAATTGGCATGGTTTACTCAACAGATTTGATGATAGAGAAAAAAACCTATCAGCACACATATCATTAGCAAGTAAATCAAAATTATTTCTGAGATTATGTAAAATTAATATAAACAAAGCATAGAAAAAACCCTGAACTATAACGCCCAGAAAAATCTAAAATATTATATAGGAACATATTATGGACTAGCCAGTGTATGTAACTATATCTTGATAGCAAAAATAGCATATAAGATGAAAATCAATATCAAATTTCAAAATGCTATTTTTAAAAAGTAGATACAGGTTGGGTATACCTTAGCTAAAATGTGTGGGAACAGAAGTGCTTCGGATTTAACTTTTCCAGATTTTGGAATATTTATGTATACATAATGAGATGTCTTTGGGATGGGAAGTCTAAATATGAAATTCATTCATGTTTCACATACACATAACTTGAGAATAATTTTATACAATATTTTTAATAAACTATGTATTGTGTGCCCCTGTTTTGACTGACCTGTCACATGAGGTTAGGTGTGAAATTCTCCATTTGTGGTGTCATGTTGGCACTCAAAAAATTTTGGATTTTGGAAAATTTCAGATTTTGAATTTTTGGATTAGGGATGCTCAACCTGTAATTCCATATGTTTTTGATTCTACAGATGCTAACATTTCAGCAAAAAGCTTGCTGAAATTACTTCTATAGACTATGCATTATTTCTGTAAATAAAAATTGAGATTTGCCTAAGCAAATCAAAAAATCAATTTGAAAAACTTTATTTTCTAAAAATATCTTCTGCAGTGCACATCTTATTGAAGGTCAGCATCTACTGCAATTGTGGAGTATTATGCCATAAGGACCAATCTAATTATAGCTAATAAGACTATAATTTTACTATACTTTTAATGTCAAATTTTAAAAATCGGATTACTAAATAGCATACTTTCTAAGAAATAAAATTTCAAATTTCCTACTCATTTATACACTTTCCATGTACTCAAATACTTTGTTCCCAGTTTTCCTGGAGACCTACTTCCTGGAACCTCCAAGCTACTTACTTGACACAGTAATCATCCTAGGACTTCCCTCGTTTTCCTTTGAGACATCTTTTAGTTTCAGGATCCCATGCCTTCTTACTTAGATTACTCCCTCATTTTGGTGAAGCACATCCTTCAGAGGCCTCCTAAGAAAGGGTAGACGGTGAGATAAAATTCCGAGACCATGCAAGTCTTAAGGTATCTTTATTTTAGCCCCACTCTTGATTATTTGAGCACAAAATTATAGGTTGGAAATCATTTCTTTTTAAATTTAAAGACCTTGCTTTCATAGTCACCCAGCATCCAATGTTGCTACCAAGAAGTCTAAATCCCATTCTGAAAATGTATCCTTTTTATGTAAATTACTCCACGACCTTTTTTGGGAAGCTTTTAGGTCCTTCCATAATTCTGGCATGCTGAAATATATTAACAATGTGCTATTGCATTTTTAAATTCTTTTCACAGCGCACCCAGTGGACCCTTTTAATTTAGGAGACTAATGTCTTATATTTTCAGAAAATTTTCTTTAATTTTTTCTCTCTTCACCTTCTTTCTCCATTCTCTCATTTTGGAACTCTTTATTAGATGTTGCATCCTATTCAGGTTTCAGTTTCATTTTGTTTTTGCCTACTTTTCATCTCTTTGTTCTTTTTCAAAATTTCTTCAACTTATCTACTGAATGTTTAATTTTGGTTTTCCTGTTTTTCCAATTGCTCTTGTTTTTGGGTTGTTCATTTTTTAAAATGGCATCCTGATCCTATTTCATGGAAGCAGTATATTTGTTTCTGAGAATATCACAGATTATGATCATCTTTCATGTTGAAGTTTTCCTCAAATAGTGATCCTTGGCTATTTGTGTATAGTGATTTCAAGTGACTGAAAACTATATAAGAATGAGCAGGGCTTGTGGACTCTCAGTTTCACTGTAACAAATAATCAAGTGTCAAGCTGTTTTTTATACTGCTCTTCTTTTTGGGTGGGATGAAGAGGGCTGGGTATAAGTCTAGTTGCCAGGTTCTGTAGCCAGGTGGAGAGTGGACTGGAGGCTCATAATGTTCAGAATACTGACATTCTCTCAATCATTTTGTCTTTCATATAGCCCATCACTACCACTACCATCCTCCCCCTGCCCTCAATTCTATTTGGTTTAATTTCTCCAGACAATAAGGCTTCAGTTATTTGGTAGAGAGATACCTGCTTGCCTACAAAGGGAGGGCAAAAAAAAAAAAATAGTTCAAATAATACCTTTATTTCAAGGGCATTATTGTTTATTACTCCCACCTTCCGGGAGTAATTTCTTGTGTCTTTCAAATCCCTGAGTCTTTGGTGGGGGTTCTGGAAGGCAAAGACAGGTGTTCCAAATTTGTGAATGGCTGCCATAACTGTACTGCCTATCAAGTATTTTTTTTTTAAAGTGATATACTTTGCCTTCATGGTATAGAAGAGTGAGAAAGTAACTGCTTAAAACACACACAGACAAAAAACCACAAACCCAAACTACCTACTGTTGAGAGAGCATTTTAAAAATTTGTGTTTGCAAATATTGTAACGGTTATGTGGTTATTTTAGCTAAATATCACGTGTCTCCTCTAAAAAATCTAGTATCTGCAATTGGGCATTGTCTTCTAACACTCAACAACAGTTTTAACCTTGGGTCAACTATGTGTGAGCCTTCCTCACCCCCAATCTCTTATTATTAAATATTATTATTTTAGAGACGGGCACTTGCTCTGGTGCTCATGTTGGAGTGCAGTAGCATGATCATAACTCACTACAACCTTGAACTTCTCAGCTCAAGCAGTTCTCCCAATTTAGCCTCCTGAGTAGCTGGGACTATAGGTGTGCACAACACTGTTCCTGGCTACAAATAAATTATTTAGGCATAAGAAAACAACACGTAGGCTGGGAGCAGTGGCTCACGCCTGTAATCCCAACACTTTGGGAGGCTGAGGCGGGCAGATCACCCGAGGTTGGGAGTTCAAGACAAGTCTGACCAACATGGAGAAACCCCAACTCTACCAAAAATACAAAATTAGCTGGGTGTGGTGGTGCATGTCTATAATCCCAGCTACTTCGGAGGCTGAGGCAGGAAAATAACTTGAACCTGGGAGATGGAGGTTGCGGTAAGCTGAGATCATGACATTGCACTCCAGTCTAGGCAGCAAGCGCAAAGCTCTGACTCAAAAACAAACAGCAAAACACATAATGAAAAGAGTCAGTTCCTGGGAACAACTATATGACTAAAACTCAAGCTTAATCCATGCCACTAACACATTTATAGGGTTGTAGATAAAATGCAAAAAACTAAATTTGAATTTCAGATAAATAACTTTTTTCTGGTATATATGCCATATTTCATTATTTATCTCAAATTCAAATTTATTTGGGTGTCCTGTATTTCTGTTTGCTAAATCTGGCAACCCAACACATTTAAAGAAATGTGTCTCAAGTAGAATGTGACCAACATAGAAAAATTGCATCCAAAGAAGGAAACTGGGCTCTGCACCAAAGCTTTCAAGCCATGGGAAAGTTTACGTCAGAACCAACTAGGTAGACAGGGACCAATATCATATAACACACTTTGCAGTGAGTCTACATGGAATGCATTGGCTGTGGCCAACATTAATGCCAGCCTTCAATTAATTCAGAAATTAGGATTCTCCAGGTAGTGGCTGCACCCTTCTTTTACCCGAGCTCTGCCAATCACCACTCAGGCCATCCTAGTTACTCAGGGTGCAACCATAAAGCCCAACTAGGGTCTTTTTTGCTGGAGCTCTCAAAGGAAGTTGCCCCTACTGGTTCATTGCTTAATTAATATATTGCAAACCAGAATGATCAGTTGATACATTGCAGTGTCAGGTCCCACAGCTGATACCATAGATGGAAGGATAATATATTAGGCATAGGCTGAGCAGTTAACCCAAACTTAACAATTTTCCCCCAAACAGAACTATACTACCAGCTCCTTAATTTATTAACTGCAACTCATTTTAAGTTTTATTTGGTTTCTGTTGCTAATTTGACAAACCAGCTTGGTTTCTGTGTATACTAGGAAGTTAGTTTTAATCTTGTTAGGCTAACCAATATCCTGGGTCCCTTCTGAATCATTATTGTTATAGGGCCTAACTCCCCTAATGATCCCAGAAATTTTCATATCACGTGTCAGAGTCATGTCTTCCCAAATAAACTGCCCAAATTCCAGTCAACTTCCTGTTTTATGATTCAACTTGAAACCGCTGCTAACATATTTAACTGACTCCACAGTTTAGAAGCAATAACCCTATTGCTATCTTCCCGTTAAACTGCTATTTTCCTTTAAAAAAAAAAAAAAAACAGGTACCAATGTAACAGCAGCACTTTGGGAGCATGAGGTGGGAGGATCGCTGAAGCTCAGGAGTTCCTGACCAGCCTGAGTGAAACTGTCTCTACAAAGAAATACAAAAAAATTGGGCTGTGTGGTGGTGTGCACCTGTAGTCCATAGCTACCAACAAGGCTGCGGTGGGAGGTCAAGGCTGCGGTGAGCCAAGATCATGCCACTGCACTCCAGCCTAGGTAAGTGTGAAACCCTGTGTCAAAATAAATAAATAAATAAAATAAAATAAATGAAAACCAGGCATTTTCCACATCTCACTGAGAATGGCTGGTCATAGCTCTCACAGAAGATGGAAAGCCAGTAAGTGTTGGGTCACTGTGGCATATTCTTGTCCTTTCCATTTCTTGATCTCACTCGCAAACTTTTATAGTCTTACTGCTGCTGCTAACTGAAAGGAAGAGCCTGGCAAACGGCATGAAATTATCAGACTCAAATATGTAGTCATTAACTAAAATTTATTTAAAATTATCAGAGATACATCATAGAGATTTTTCTTTTAGCAACAGCAAATTGACAAAGAAGTACTGGTGGTTGGTGCCAGCTAATGTAGCTCCCTCAGTCCAGTGGCTATCACTGGTGGACAAACATGTTATCAGCTTGCACAGTTATAAAGTCTGAGAAGCTACCCAGACTTCTCGGGCTGTTCTATATATCCTAGCTACCTGAGCAAAACACTTCTGGCCCTGATCTTTGTGCCACTGCCTTGTGAATGGCAGATATAATTTAAATTTGCATACAAAATATCTACATATTTTCTCCATTTCCTTGGCTGAGTAATCACTGTGCGGGTTTAATTGAAGTGTGCTCTTCACTACACTTGGATGGCTGCTCCATTCAATTCTTTTATATGATTCTCCACTATAAGCCATTTTCACTATGTAAAGGGCCAACATATGGATTAGGGTTTAGGCTTATTTAACATGACATTAGATAGCAGAAATGGCTTGGGGTAACATATAAATATTATTTTAAAACTAATTTCCCATGTGTAGTATCTAATTTTGCATTTCCAGCATCTGTACTATAGTAGGCACTTTTCCAGAGCAATATTGGATGAATGGCTAAATTTCTAACAGTTATTTAAAATTAACAGCCTACTCCAAAAGACACGTTCTCTAACACTGGAGCCAAAAGTAGAAAGCCAGATGCAAGACAACTTATACATAATAAGCCAAGTGATTTCTAAGGTCCTCAAATACCTTAGCTATCTATACTAATATCAAAATGTTATTTTCATTAGAAAGACAATTTTTTTTATAGGAACAGGTGTGACAGAAGGCCCAGCAGGAGGGGCTTCTATCTCCTGGAGGGGACCTATCATTTGCCCTCCTGCCATGAATGTATGAATTTTTTCCTTTTCTTAGGAGGCAGATGGGATTAAAAGACATGATTATGGTATTTGAAGCGCAAGGTTATCTGGATCGTTTTAATAAAAATGTTGCCTATGGCCGGGTGCAGTGGCTCATGCCTGTAATGCCAGCTACTAGGGAGGCTGAGGCAGAATTGCTTGAACGTGGAAGGCAGAGGCTGTAGTGAGCAGAGATCGCACCACTGCACTCCGGTCTGGGCAACAAGAGCAAAACTCCATCTTAAAAAAAAAAAAAAAATTTCCTATCTACGCTGACGAAGTGAAAGGCTGTTAATGTCCACTGGTTTAGAAATAGTTTCCTTACTGCTTTGATAAATATTTCTATAAACAGAGGATAAATTCATCTCTTTTTATCCAAATTATGGTGACTGCATTTAACCAGAAGCCAACACAGGGAATGCAAAGGTAGTAAATTCATTCCCAAACCCCAGTGTCTGTGCCACACAAAAAGTTAACTTAAGTCTTATGTAGTTACCTATTATTTTGTGCAATCTGAAATTACTTAAAATATAAAAACAAAAATAAGCTCAATTTAATCCTGGCTGAATATCAGAATTTTCTTCTTCAAGTGCGTTTCTTCTCTAGGGATGTCAAATCATCTCCAGTCAGACATATTATATAGATACAGGTACTACATCTATTAACTCTATTCAGTACTTAGTGAATGTTGAATATGCCTTAAGCAAAGTAGGATCTACTTCATTTGTTGAGGACAAATGACCATACTCTGTTTAGCATGTACAAAGCTGTTGGTTTATTCAGCTGCCAAGCTGGGGAAAGGCTTCCTTTTGAAGTGAATAGCAAAAATGCATTTATGAGCAAGGCACTTTTATACACACACAGAGAGAAAATGGAACACATTATGGATACATAAACATCAACATATTTTAATATGCAGACCTCTTCCCTATCTCATCCCACCTCCCCTTAAACAAAAAAAAGGAAGAGTTTCTTGTAACATTTTAGAAACCAGTTTCTAACAGAGTATCTATATATGAACAGTTTCTGATACATCCAATTACACTAACAATATGATATGGTTTTAGGCAAATACTTTTATTCTACAATTCCCTCTGTTTTCCTTTAGACCAGACAGCTAAGGCTCAGCATAAACATTCATTAGGTTATAAGCATTCTTCTCTCTTCTTAAAGTTGCTATGTATTTACACAATTTGTGATTCCTAACTGCTTTTTTTTTTTTTGAGACAGTATCTCACTTTGTCACCCAGGCTGGAGTGCAGTGGTGCGATCTTGGCCCATTGCAACCTCCACCTTCTGGGTTCAAGCAATTCTCCTGCCTCAGCTTCCTGAGTAGCTGGAATTACAGGGTGTGTGCCACACGCCTGGTTAATTTTTATATTTTTAATAGAGATGGGGTTTCACCATGTTGGCCAGGCTGGTCACGAACTCCTGACCAGGAAAAAGGAAAACTAAAATAAGGAAGAGGATATATATATTTTTTACAATCTCTTTTCTGATTCCCTTTAGATGCCCAGTCAACCAGGACCATGCACAGATTTCACTTCTAAGAGTATATGAAAAGATTAAATAGTCTCATGCATTTTACATATATTGATTTCTAGGTTTTGACTCATTTAAATAAACAAGACTTATTTACAAGGGCACATACTCCTGTTTGGCCAGAAGAAAATCTGTAACTAAATCTACTTAGAAAAACAATGCTAAAACTCAACTTCAGATTGTATTAGGCTGAGATTTTCTAATAAGAAGGTTCTTTAAAATTGAAGGGTTCCCAAAGTTTGCAATGGATGTGGAAAGTACTTGAACTTTTGCTCCAGGAAATGTTACACAGATTAAAATTTTAATCCATTAGCAGTTAACACTGAAAGCATAAATGCTCTTAATAATTTTCCATTCATCTTTCAAAATGTATTTACTCTTGACAAAAGTCTGAGTGCCAAGATTCAGGGAACACATTCCCTAAAGAACATGTGTTTGTTTAATCCCAAGAGATGATCTTATAGGCTGAGTCAGCCAGAGACAGTCTGGTGGGAGACTCTGATATAGAATGTTCATGCTGCAACTTTAAGTACCGAAGTTTGTAGTAGTATATGATAGTCTTCAAACTGCAGTCCTTCCTGCCCCGCCTCTATAAAAATAAAAGGAACCCTAACGAGTGTCACATGTAGGCACATCTATATAAAAGCTGGAAAAAGTCATATTCCTGACATTTTCCTTTGTGTACTCAATTTAGTTCAACTACCTCCATGTCAGAGAAGAGTATGCTCAGAAAGGTATTATTGTGGATAATCAACTTCTTGCTTTCAGTGATGGCTGTTCTGAAGTATAGATAACAAAAGGGGTGGTGGTCTACTTTTCTCCATTAATAACTAGATATCTCATTAAAGCCATTCAGAAACGCAGAGTAAATTGGGGTGGGGAGGGTGAGAACTGAGTGAAGAATATTCAACTATTTTTTGTAACATGGTTTCCTTAACTAATTCTCCACTGATATTGTCATTTCTTTTTTGAGACTGAGTCTCGCTGTTGCCCAGGCTGGACTGCAGTGGCGCAATCTCCATTCACTGCAACCTCCGCTTCCTGGGTTCAATCAATTCTCCTGTGTCAGTCTCCTGAATAGCTGGGATTACAGGAATGCACTGCCGTAGTCGGCTAATTTTTCTACTTCTAGTAGAGATGGGTTCCGCCATGTTGGCCAGGCTGGTCTTGAACTTTTGACCTCAGGTGATCCGCCTGCCTCGGCCTCCCAAAGTGCTGGGATTCCAGGTGTGAACCACCAAGTCCGGCCTTGATATTATCATTTTATCCATAGGATTTGTCAAAGGGTATCCTCATTGGCTTACCAGGGCACAAAATAGTTTGATTGAGAAGGCATTGGTGGGCTGTGTAATGACTTTGTACCACTTTCTCAATTAGCAACATCAGAGATATCAGAGCAAACGGTAGATCTTTATAGTGATGCAGTTAGGAGTTTGTTAACTGCCTTTTGGAAGTCAGTGTAAGAATAAGTAGTGTTGATGGGTTCAGTACGAGTTGTTTCCTTAACTGTTTTAGTTAGCCAGCCACAGCAACACCCAGAAACACATGAATTAGGGATCTGTTTTAGGTATTCAGGTATGGGAGTGGCTCTACTCAATGTTCGGCTTAGCTGTTTGGTGGCAAATTGCAGTGCTCCATTTAGAGTGGCATGATCTCTAGAGAGCCGGCTGGGACTTGTAAGGGGCTTCTGAAAAGGTGGGACTCCACAAGAGGCCAGAGGGGGCCATTCAGGAATTGGTTCCAGTTTGGGGACACAATGGGAACAATGGGAGAGTCTTAGACCTATCTCTCGAAGTATATGGACTGGCGTGCTTGGATCCAAGAGTTTAGCATGATACAACCAGGAATTAGGATTTAAAGGTTTCCAAGTTGTAGAATATTTTAAAAGGCACTTCACCTGCCAGGCAAGACTCTCAAGAGGCGATAAGTTGGGTACCGTGGAGTCCTCTTCTTCAGAGGAATCCCACTCTTCCCCAGAACTCTCATTTAGGTAGCTCATGTTTTCTTCTTCCTCACTTTCTGATTCTGACAAGTGGTCAGGAGAGGGATTTCTAGGACCCATTGGAATAAAACAGAGTAAGGAACCAGAAAAAGGTAATAATCTAAGCCAGCAGAACACTGACTAACACTGGCAAATAGAAATGAGATGAAAAATCCTTTCACCAAGGTTACTTTGTCTTTCAGTCAATTACACACATAAAGTATGCTTGTGGCCCACACCACTGTGCAGTTCTTCAAGATTATGTTGAATATTCTTCACTTACAAAGAAGACATCTCAGTTTCCAGGACCAGTTCAGTGTGTAAAAGTATTAGTCACTTACCAGTGGCACAGGTCAGATTATCTCCTTCAAATCCTGGCTATCTAAGAAGAGAAGGGGTCCTCATCTAGGCAAGCTGATTTATTTAGCATAGTCCCAGTTGGTAGTGGTACCGTGAAGATATACTTTTGTGCTGTTTTGCTGGCAGTGATATAATATCTACTTGATAATGAAAAGAAGCTCAGTAGCTGTCTTGGTTGTCCACTGGTATAGCAACTTTTGTGCAGAGAGGGAATGATGGGATGAGCTGTCAAGAACATCTGGTGTATAAGGATCCGATGTTTTCACAGGTGATGCAAATGCCCTTGGAAACTGTTGGGTTAGCTGTTGGACTATCTGGAAAGGTAGCCTTAACCTGTGAATGAGAAGACTAGAGACATGATTGTAAAGCCTGAAAGCACTGGATAACACCATTACCTATCTAACTTTAGGGTATCTAAAAACAGAATACATGCTGAGCAAGAAGTCTTGCAGACTCTTCCCTCTCTATCTCACAGGCTTAGGCCAATTTACCTGTTGATAATAGCTCTTAAAATCATAGTATTGAGGAGGAGAGTCTAGGGCCATTTTAATCCTTTGTTAGTACATAACTGGGCCAGTTTGTATGCAGCTTTAGCCCAGAAAATTATTTTGCAAATGCTGATCCCTTATGCCCCAAACTCTAAATAGAGAGCTATAAGAGGTATTTTTTTTTTTAACCTTCAGAGGTGCTTGTTGGGATTAGTTTTAGGGGGCCTGTCCTGGTGGCAGAGCTGCTACATGTTAGGATTCTTGCTGGGACCTCAGAAGTTGTGATCCTATGACCAATCTGATATCAGCTGTTCTACAAAAAAGAAAAAGCATGAAAGCTGACCAGCTCCTTTTATAAAGATAATAAAAATCAATTCCAACTTAGGGATGAACCAAGTAAGAAAAGTATAGGCTCATTTCACTTGCAAAATCCTAAATATCACTTAACAGAATCCAACAGTACATCAAAGAAAAAAGAATATGTTATTATCAAATACAGCCTATCCCACGGAAGCAAGAATAACTCAAATTAAAAAAATGTGTAAGGTGTGCCGTGGCTCATGCCTGTAATCCCAGCACTTTGGGAGGCCGAGGCTGGCAGATCACAAGCTCAGGAGTTCAAGACCAGCCTGGCCAATATGGTGAAACCCCGTCTAACAAAAACTAGCCGGGCATGGTGGTGCATGCCTGTAGTCCCAGCTGGTTGGGAGGCTGAGGCAGATGAATTGCTTGAACCCAGGAGGCAGAGGTTGCAGTGAGCTGAGATCCAGCCATTGTAGTCAAGCCTGGGCAATAGCAAGACTCTGTCTCCAAAAAAAAAAAAAAAAAAATTACCAGAACTAAAGAAAAAAAATTAGATTTTATTGAATGTGGACATTTAACCTTTGTTAGTTCCTCACCAACATGTATTCAAGCTTTAAAAATAAAACATTTTTACTAAATTAGAAAGAGAATATAACTTTCTCAATGTGGTAAAGGTTATCTACCAAAAACTATAATCCTGAATGAGATGAGATACATTTCCTTTAATAGTGAAGTCTGGGGCAGGGCACAGTGGCTCATGCTTATAACCCTAGCATTTTGGGAGGCCCAGGCAGGAGGATCACTTGAGGTCAGAAGTTCAAGACCAGCCTGGGAATATAGTAAGACCCTGTCTCTACAAAAAATTTAGCCAGGCATGGTGGTATGTACCTTTAGTTCTAGCTACTTGGGAGGCTGAGGCAGGAGGATTGCTTGAGCCCAGGAGATGGAGGCTGCACAGTGAGCCATGATCGCACTGATTTACTACAGTCTGGATGACAAAATGAAACTCTTCTGAGACTCTTCTCTATAAAAAATAAAAAGATGAAATTCGGTAAAGATGACTATGTTGACTGAGTCAGATACTGTCTGACGTGGTATACTAAAAGTCCTAATGAATGCTTTTCTTTCTTTTTTTTTTTCTTTTTTAAACAAAGATATGTTAAGAATTGGAAGAAGTAAAAGTATTAGTTTATAGATGATACCATCTAATTAAAAAAAAAGCCATACAAACTATTAGACTTCAACAAGGTTCCTCAACTGAGATTAACCTATGAATATTCATTAATTTAATTACTTATATAGCACTTACTATTTGCCATATCCTACTCTAGTGAACTGCACAAATGTTAACTATTTTAAAATTCTTCTAACAACCCTAAAAGATAAGTACTTTTATTGTCCCCATCTTACCTGTGGATTAAGTTATGTAACAAAAGCCATTCATCTAGTAAGTCATAGGGTCAGTGTTTCAACCCAGGCATTATTAACTTTTATACCAGCAATACTAACTAAACCATATATAAGGACATTTCACAGAAGAAAAAAGAAACAACAAAAATCTAATCCTGTAAAGAACCTAGGAACTCATCATTAATATACAGGATCTAATAAACAATATAGAAGATAATTTAAAATACAGACATTCCATGCTCTTGGATGGAGCAAATATCCTAAAGATATCAACTTTCTCCCTATTAATTATAATTCCAATCAAGATTTTAAGGAACTCTATAAATAAACTTTAAAGTTTATACAGAAAGGATAAAATTCCACATATAGCCAAATGAACTGTTTAAACAGAATTCTGAGTAAGAGAGTTCCTATTCTTCAAGGTATGTCCTGTGACTAAAATCACAGAAATTAAAATAGGGTAGGATTAGTGTAGACGACGGTCCAATAGAGCAGAACAGAGCTTAGAAACAGAGCCATATATAATTTGGGAATGTAATATAAAATAAGGTTGGCACATAAACTAAGGGTGAATGGACATGGCTAGTATACAAATTGGTACAACTGGCTCATTATATGAAAAAAAGTAAAACTGTATTGGAGTAAGAATTAAGAAAAAATTAAGAACAAGGTTAAGAAAAAAATGAAAAGTAAAATCGTATTCCTATATAATGACATGTATAAGGGAGGACTCATGATAGATTAAAGACCTAAATGGGGATGGTAAAACTATATAGTTAGTTGAATATAATACAGAATATCTTTGTGAACCCAGTCCATGGAAAGACTTCTTAAACAAAATCATAAAGCACCAGACCAAAAAATGAATTTAATCACATCACAATTAATCATTTCTGAAGATACCAAGGACAAAATAAAGTCAATTTTTAAAAAAGATAGCAACACAATAAGGAAATGAGCAAAGGACAAAGATAGCCAAATTATAAAAGAGAAAATCCCAAGACATGAATAATATGATCACATTATGCTATCAGTTTGGCAAAATCAGAATGGGAAGTGTCGGTGAGTTCTCTTATGGTACTGCCACTGCTGCTGGGACTGCAGAGTAGAGTAACTGTTCCAAAGAAGAACCTGGCAGCACTACTTAGGCAAACTATGCCCATTTCATGATCTAGCAATCCTACTTTTGGGCATAGATAGCAAAGAAATTCAGTAAGAACATGTATGAGGATATACCCTGAAGCTACATCTGTGATGATAGGAATTAGAAGCATTCTGGGTTCTTATCACTGGAGAATCGGACTGGTAAAGTATATATGGCAACATGGGTTGCCTTTAAAGGCATAGCTTTAAATGAGAAAAGAAACAATAACTTGATTCCAATAGAGGCTGATTTTCTCTTGTATTTTTATTTACTATGGGTTACATTTTTTATTTTTCAAATTGGATGATAATTTCCAGGAAATATTTTTCTATGTTTTATTAAACAGTAATTTTGTTGTTTCAAACTTAAGTTTACTGAAAGATCCATCAAATTGAGCTGCCTGTTGATAATTTAAAATTTTGGCCACTCTTTTCAGATTTTACATTATTCTTGCTGAACTTCTACTTGAAATTGTTTTTTTTTTTCTTTTTCTTTTTGGATGTGAAGGTGAACATTCCTGATTTTTGTCTGATGTGGAAAAACTTTGGTATTTTACATTTTCAAAATTCACAGAAACTTAATATAAAACAAAGTTTGCATTCTACTTAGGAAGAAGCATCTTCTTGTATATGTCTTAAATGTATCTTTGTCCTTATATACAGAAAGTTCTTAATTGATTTTATAGTCTGTAATATGCTTGATGTTTTAAAATCATAACATTTTAATATTTTTTAAAAGGCAGACTTCATATTCTCCTGTTCTTTCCCGACTGCTAATATTGTGTGGAATTTCACAGGTAGAAATCAATAGGATGGAACATTTAGTGTATTTTTACTCCTTAAAGAGCTAAAACATATAGTTTTCACCTTACAAGGGGGAAAACCATAAATACAATGAATCAACTGACCCTTATGTAGTAGACAATTTCTCTAATGTCCCCTTCTTTCTAGGCTCTGTTGCGATGTGAATCGATTAGACTTGCAGTATTATAATATACAAGTTTTCTTTAAAGGCCTCTCCTTTAGAATAAAACACTATACTGTTGAAGAGTTTGGATGTGTAACTTGTGATACCTTAGAAAAATATGCTAAACACAAAATAAACTTTTCTAACCAGTTCAAAAAAAAAGGAACAATATCAATGTCTCATTTATGCTACTCTGTAGGGGGGGATTTCCAAAATCAAAGTCAGTGAACATTTGCATTATCAAATACACTGAGTTGTGCTAATAAGGTCATATGGTATGGCTTCAGGTCAGCAATTGTCCACTCATGAGTATTTCCGTGTCTTCCAGACACTCCTAGCACAGCGTCTGGCATATGTTAGTGGCTCAGCAAATATATTTGAGGGAATCAGAGAACGGCAAAGGCAGTAAGAAACTACCACAGGCACGTTCTATTTTACTCCAGGGAGAGAAGAGTTTCCAAGTTATATCTTGGTGATTTGATAATGTTAAGAGAAAGACAAATTAGATTAATTTTTAAGGCAGGATGAACATATGTGATGCTACTACAATAATATAAAGGAAACTGCTTATAACTTCTTTAAGAAGAAACATTGATGTGATACCTCTTAATTTACAATACTATTACTTAGTTCAATCTGAAAAAGAGTATTCAATCTTTGTCATGGACTCTAAGTCTTTATTAACTGAGACAGGAGAAGTTGTTGGCTTTTCATTGTGCTGTCCTCTAATATTTTTACTGTTTTCATTTCAACCAGACTGCACCTGTGAAATTACTAATTGGCTATACTTCAGTTATTGTGTTACTCAGAATATTTTTAAAAAGGTTCTCACGTTTCCATAATTGCTTTTGTTCTATTTCACAGTACAAATCAAAAGTCAGGAAACATGTAAGCTTTAAGGCAGTGATATTATGTTGTTTAAATTTAGCATCTTTTAAAAAAAAAACTTCAGATTATAATATCAAGAAATACTGACCCTCCACCCATGGCTTTGACCATTAAAACAAACACACACAAACAAAAAACACCTAACCAAAATATAGTTAGGCTGACCTCTGGTGGCCAGACAGCTCATTCTTCTATAACTGACAAAACGGTATGAAGTCTCTGTTGGTGAGATAGAAGAATACAATACAGTAAAGAAAGGAGGCTGAGGCGGGTGGACCACCTGAGGTCAAGGGTTTGAGACCAGCCTGGCCAATATGGCGAAACCCTGTCTCTACTAAAAACACAAAAAATTAGCCAGGCATGGTGGTGCACGCCTGTACCCAGCTACTCGGGAGGCTGAGGCAGGAGAATTGCTTGAACCCGGGAGGCAGAGTTTGCAGTGAGCCAAGATCATGCCATTGCACTCCAGTCTGGGCAACAGAGAGAGGCTGTCTCAAAAAAAAAAAAAAAAAAAAAAAAAAAAGAAAAGAAATGTCACAAAGCACAACTATGGGCAACACATATGTTACCACATTCTTACCTTAACTAGCAATTGAATATCTACAAAGTTTGAGGAATTTAGCAGGAGAATGGATAAGGTATGGCATATTAATATAATGGAAAACTAACTGTGCCTTAGTTTCCTCATCTTAAAAGAAGATCAGAGTTATCCTGTAGGGTTTGTTTGTATGTATTAAACGAAGTGTTTCATGTCTGGCACATGATAAAGGTCAATTAAGTGCAAGTTACTATTATTAATATATGAATATGAACCACAACAATATTGACTGAAAAAAGCCAGATGTCCATATAATTATTCATTTAATGGTTAAAACATCAAAATAGTACAATATCCTCATTCAGGGATTTATTCATAAGTACATAAAAATCTGCATGGTAAAGTTAACAGTAAATTCAGAAAATCCATGACTACTGAGGGAAGGTAATTCAAAAGGAGAAAGGTGTACAGGTGGCTTAGTAATGTTGTATTTCTTCAGCTGGCAGTGGGTTACTGAGGTGTAGGAGAGGGAAAAACGGCTTCCCTCCATCCTCCTAGGTTCTTTGGCTGGGTTATACATAACACAGTCCTATTTTTGGACGGTGCATCCTGAGACCCAACAAAAGTTTTGTCTGATGTAATTTTATTTAAAAAAGTGATTTAAAGACCTAGTTCCTACTCTTCTTTATCTTAACCACTACCTGAAGGACATTTCCCTTCTCGAGTTATCCCTTAATACACTGTCCTTACGCCCACTTCAAAACAGGGCCTCAAGAGCTGCACATCTAGAAGCGGCAGCAGCTAAGCTGGCCCGCACCCCCCTTTGCAGCGATCCCCGGGCCGCCCGCACGCCCTGCGGGACTTGGCAGTCGGCTTCATCAGGCCAGGGACAAACGCCTTAAAAGACCGCATCAGTCTCCACTAACCTCGGGTCGCCCCGCGCAGCGGACCCGGCAGCGTCTCCCTTCTCAGAGGCGGCCGGGCCTCCGGAACGCGCGCTACCTTTCCTTAGTCGCCGTCTCTCGAAACGGAGCCCTAGTGTAGGGATCCCCCGCCCTTAGACCACAAGGGAGATTGTTATCCTGGGCAGATTTCCCGTTCTCACCCTTGGAGTATCGCTTCTTCTTCCCCTCTTCACGCTCGGCCGCACGACCCAGCTAGGCCTCACGCCTGCAGCCCTGCCCCGACCGTGGCAAGACCACTCAACCCCGCTCCCGCGTCGCCGCCACTTCCGGCCGAGCCAACGGCCCCTCCCTTTCAGCAACGCCACTTCCCTCTGGGAAAACGGTTGGACTAGGTTGAACCTACACGCATGCGCCCAAAGCGCGGGATTTGAGGTGGGTGGGCCCACTGCTTCCCGCTTTCGCCTCCCAAAGCGTTTGCGGCAGTCTCGCGAGATTTCTCCTTCTCGCGGGAATTATTTGAACGTCTGGGCGGTAAAGACTCCCTGGGCACCTGGGTCCCGCTCTCTGCAGCCTGAGGAGATTCCACTGAGAGCTCTGCCTCAGGGCTGGCGGGGGAGGAGGGCTGGCTGTAGCCAAGCGCGGGCAGTACTCGTCCCGGCAGGGTCCCAGAGCCATGGGAGCGGAAAAGAGGCTGCTGTCAATCAAGGAGGCTTTTCGGCTGGCGCAGCAGCCGCACCAGAACCAGGCCAAGCTGGTGGTGGCTTTGAGCCGCACCTACCGCACGGTAAGCGCGCCCGGCCTTGGTCGCCGCCCCTCTCCCGCCCCGGCCCAGCCTCCGTCAGGGGCCTTCCATCGCTCTTGGGCTCGGCACACCGTAACTCCAGCCTTGCTCACCTTCGCGACTCACTTCAGAGGGACTTGAGGTTCGGAGAAGTCAGGGACTTACCCGAGGTCGCCTGGGCCCGGGGTAGAAAGACTCCGAAGCCTGGGCGTCGCCCACTCGGTTCCCGCCTTGGCGTTTCTGGCCCGACACCCGTAACCTCCGGGCGGTACGGACCGTTATTCCTCAGTCTGATCGTGAACGTGCAGAGAAACGCTTACGAGCACCGAGGCGACCAGGCATCAAAAATTGAGCCACAGAGTGGATCCTGAACGCGGGGGTTCAGTGGTCGTTGCCCCTGGGGTCATCGCTCCCCGCCGACGGTCAAATGACTCTACCCTCGTCCCGTGGTTACACTGAATCCAGTCATTTACCAAATGAGGCGTTAGGGCCTGGGCATTCCCATTTATGTACATATTATTTGTTTGTTTTGAGTGGAACCTTGAGAATAATAGAACAATGAATTTGGAGAAGATGATCTTGAGGCTCAAGAAAAATTGTAAGTCAACGTCACAGGGCTTTGAGGATATGAGATACGATGTGCAGATTGTCTCCTAAAGAAACTGCTGGTGATAGGAAGGCCAGAATATGAGAAATATAAAAGCCAGTATTGATTTTGGGTTGTTGATGAAGAAGCATATTTGTACTGAACTGGTACTGAAGGATTATTGAGAATTCAAAGATATTGAAAAAAAAAATCAAATCTTTTCACTGTAAAAAGTCAATCTTGTGTACTCCAATTATAGCCTGGAGAGAAATTCATGCAAATTGATTCCCCTTTTGCTGGCTTGGATAATTAAGAGTTTGCTAAATAAAAATTTTAATTTGTTTGCATTATTAAGGCTAGTCCTTTCAGCAGTCTTAAAGTGATGTTGGGAATAAAGGATTTTTATCGGTGTAGTTTATGAAGGGTTTCTTTTGTCTTTCAGACGGATGATAAAACAGGTTTTCATGAGAAGTTCGTTCATTACCTTAAATATGCTATGGTGGTCTATAAACGTGAGCCAGCTGTGGAGAGGGTAATAGAATTTGCAGCAAAGTTTGTTACTTCATTTCACCAATCGGATATTGAAGATGATGAGGAAGAGAAAGATGATGGTCTTTTAAATTATTTGTTTACTTTTCTCTTAAAGGTACTATGAAAACGATCACTTTGGGGAGGGATTTTAGAAATGTTGCCATTTAAAAAGGGTCGTGGAAGTTTGTTTTTGACAATGAAATATCTAGTGATTAAGAAAGTGAATGAGTCTATCATTCTTAGAGTTATCTTAGAGAAATCTTAGAGTTATTATGATTAAAAGGTGGACTCTAACTGCATGCAGCATTACATTTTTGATGACCTCTTTAGACTAGTTCTCCTATGTTTGTTTTAAATGAGTTCTGTATTTTAGAAATTTCTACAAAAAGGACTGTGTAACTTAGCAAAAACTTCTCTCAGATTGTTTATTTTGAGACTTTATAAAATATGTATTTGCTATACATATGGACCAAGGTAGCATTGTAGGTTCTCTTCAGGAAATGAATTGTTGTAACTTCTTGCATTCTGAATGTATAGTGTTCAGATAATATTGATTATTTGGGAGTGGTATGTGACTATGAATAAATTTTGATTTGTTTCTGTTTTAGTCTCATGAAACAAACAGCAATGCAGTGAGATTTAGAGTGTGCCAGCTTATAAACAAGCTTTTGGGAAGTATGCCAGAAAATGCTCAGATTGATGATGATGTGTTTGATAAAATTAATGAAGCCATGCTTATTAGATTGAAAGATAAGATTCCAAATGTGAGAATACAGGCAGTTCTGGCGCTTTCACGACTTCAGGATCCAAAGGATGATGAGTGCCCAGTGGTTAATGGTATGTGTTGTTTCTGAAACCTTTTTTTCAGAATTGTTGATTTTGTTAAATTCTCAGTATTTGAAATTTTTTAGTATGGTCTACACATATGGAAGAGTAGAGGTAATTAATGTATGAATCAGATTTAAAAAGAAAAAAAAACCTAAGTAAGAACCACTGAGCTTAAAAAAAAAGTACTTTTGAAGCATGCTTACATCCTTTCCCGATGCATCCCTTTCCCTCAGAAGTAACTATTCTCAATTTTGAGTTAATCTTTTGCTTACATTAAAAAAATTTTGTTTTACATAAATCATGTCTAAATGTTCTCCTATCATTTTGTGTAAACCATGCTGTACTTATATATTTAACAGCCAGTTATATTTCTGTATAATACCTGTTACTGTGTTTTGCCCATTTTTCCATCTGGTTTTTAATTTAATATACCATTTTAAAAAATTAATGCATTGGAATTCTTTATCTATTTTGAAAAGTAGTGCTTGGGTTTATATGAATTGTAGATCTCTTCCTGTTTTAGATGGCTTATTGGGGTATCATTGTTTCACTCCCTTTGTGGTATCCTTTTATGAACAGAAATTCTAATGTCAAACATATAAATCTCTGCCATTATGATTCGTATTTTTAGATCTCTTTTTAAGGAATTTTTTTCTACCTCTGGGGTCATAAAGATGGCTGTATTTCATTTTTCTATATATGCCTAGGTATATTTTAGGCACTCTTCTGTTCTCTTTGTCCTTGTTGCCAGTTTTATAATCACTGGTATATTTATCACAATTATTTGATAGCATAGTAGTTGGGGGTTTTTTTGGTGTTAAAAGATACACATAATGTGTAAAACATATATGTTTGATAGTCAACATGTACTTAATAATTAAGGTGGGAAAGATGTGAGAAGTACAGATAAATATATTTAAATATTAGAAATGGGTTTGTTTCAGTGAATAAAACCAGAAGATATTTCTTTTTAGGCCTCATTAAAAAACAAAAATAATGGGCCCTTATAAAGCAATATTAGTTTAAAATAAACTGTCTGCTATATTAAACTTTCTCTTAAATATTGAGGAGTAGCACAGACATAATCTAATGATGAATTTTCCATGACTTTTAGTGCTGTTTGTTTTCACTTTTGGCCTTAGAGCCATTCCATTGACTAATTCCTTCCGTGTCTTTAGAAGGGAAGTTGGCGGCCTGTGCAGCAGTGACTCTGGACTATAATCACAGCACTTTGGTTCCAACCTGGGCAACACAGTGAGAACTTGTCTCCAAAAAATAAAAAAGGAAGTTGGTGGGGGGGAAAAAAACTTGAACTAAAATTAAATGTGTAAGACTAAAAAATGACATTATTACTTTTTATTACAGAGGGGGGTCTCACTCAGGCTTGATTATAGAAGTGTGGCCTCAAACTCCTGGGCTTAAGTGATACTTCTACCGCAGCCTCCTAAGTAACTGGAAGCGCCACCACCATGCCTGGCTAACTTTTTATTTTTAAAATTACTTTGTAGCGATGGAGTCATCCTGTATTGCCCAGGCTGGTCTTGAAGTTCTCTACCTACCATGGCCTCCTGAAGTGCTGGTTACAGGCATTAGCCATCGTGCCCAGCCTATCTTTTATCATATTAAAGACATTTTAAATATCAAAATGTGATTTATTTTATGACTCTAGTTAAATAATTTCTTCAGGACTAAAAGGTATTGCTTTATTTTTAGCATATGCTACTTTGATTGAAAATGATTCAAATTCAGAAGTTAGACGGGCAGTGTTATCATGTATTGCACCATCAGCAAAGACTTTGCCAAAAATTGTAGGGCGCACCAAGGATGTGAAAGAGGCTGTCAGAAAGCTGGCTTATCAGGTAAATAAGTTCAATGTCTTGTGTTGGTATATTCTTAAAGGACAAAAAGCCATTTTCTTAAAGTGCTTTAGAAAAATACTTGGCATATAATAATTATTTCTTCAGTTGAGGTTTTTACAGAGAACACAGGTAATTTAGGTAGAATCTTACTGTATTGTGTTACCAGATACTAATTTCTTTTGGAGATTCTGGGTAATTTTCTAAGATGGTGATATTTATTATGAAATCAATAAATTGTGTTGTTTAATGACCATCTTTATAAATTATTTTTAAGGTTTTAGCTGAAAAGGTTCATATGAGAGCTTTGTCCATTGCTCAGAGAGTAATGCTCCTTCAACAAGGTCTTAATGACAGATCAGGTAAGATAAACAATTTTATATATACAAAACTTTAGTGAGATTTTGAGGCCAGACAACAAGGTTTAGGAAACAAGTATGAAATCAGGTTAAGTAAGCTTGCCAGTCCCATGAACCTGGTGAAATTTATCTTGCCATATTATATAGAAAACATAAGGCTAAAGATTTTGATTTTTTTTGTTTTTGAGACTGAGTCCTGCTCTATCACCCAGACTGGAGTGCAGTGCGATCTTGGCTCACTGCAGCCTCTGCTTCTCTGTGCACACCACCACACCTGGTTAATTTTTGTATTTTTGTAGAGGCGGGGATTCACCATGTTGGCCAGGGTGGTCTCAAACTCCTGACCTCGAGTGATCCGCCTGCTTCAACCTCCCAAAGTGTTAGGATTATAGGCATGAGCTACTGCACCCGGCCAAGATCTTGATATTTTGAAGGAGTCGAGCTTATTTCTTTCAACCTTTCTGTGTTTTACAGATGGTGAAACAATACTTAAGTCTACAGGGCTACTTCATGTCAGAAATAGGAAAAGATCTATTTGCTCTCTCTCTTCCTTAGAAAGAAAATGCTGTTCCCTGTGTGTATACCTTGGTATGAATGTGTTCTGTTTATCAGAAACAATTAGGAATAGTCTGACCAGTATAATTTTCCTTTTTGTTTTCTGTTAGAGTGGCGTTCCCCAACATTTTTGGCACCAAGGATGAATTTCGTGGAAGACAGTTTTTCCACAGAGGGTGGGCAGAATGGTTTCCGGATGAAACTGTACCACCTGAAATCATCAGGCATTAGTTAGATTTTCATAAGGAGAGCGCAATCTGGATAGCACACATGCGCAGTTCACAGTAGAGTGCCTGCGCCTGTGAGAATCTAATGCCTCCGCTGATCAGACAGGAGGAAGACCTCAGGCGGTAATGCCTCTTAGACCTCGGCTTACCTCCTGCTGTGTGGCCCTATTCCTAACAGGCCACAGACTGATACTGGTCTGTGTTCCAGGAGTTGGGGACCCCTGAGAGCATCTGCGCATAGGAATGATATTTTTTGAAATTTTTAACTCTCAAGAGAAGGCCAAGATGGCTCTATTGTGCTATGGTGAGAAAACCGACTTGAGTTTGAAAACACTGTCGCACTAATTACTAGGATAACCTTAAAAGCCAAAAATAAGGTTTGTTCAGTGATGTGTGCTTGCATAGTTCAGTACTATAAATAGCAGTCGTGTAATAGATGAAATCAGGTAACAAGCGGAATAATAGCTATTGGATATTCTAAGCTAACACCTGAAGCCCATTGAACCCAGGGGAGAAGGAATGCAAAGGTATTTGTGTAGGCTGTGGTATTTGGTGCTGAACCTTTTTCATTTTTATCTGTGACCATCACAGTGACTTTTGCAGTATCGTAGTACTTTTTTTTTTCCTTTAATATGCTTAGTTGTGCCTCTTAATCTATTATTTCTGTTGTAAATATTGACTTTGTTAATTAAAACAGACAAAATACAGGAGATGGAAGCTAGAGGGAGCCTTTGTTCACCTATGTTTCAAATGACTCAACAGATGCTGTGAAACAAGCTATGCAGAAGCATCTTCTCCAAGGCTGGTTACGGTTCTCTGAGGGAAATATCTTAGAGCTGCTTCATCGGTTGGATGTAGAAAATTCTTCTGAAGTGGCAGTCTCTGCTCTCAATACCTTGTTTTCAGTGACTCCCCTCAGTGAACTGGTGGGAATCTGTAAAAACGATGATGACAGGTATATAAAGGATTCATTCTTTGAAATGTAATACTGATTAACTTCTGCAATCAATTTTTTTTTCCTCCCCATAGCTTAAGGTTATATTAAAACCGGGCCGGGCGCGGTGGCTCACGCCTGTAATCCCAACAGTTTGGGAGGCCGAGGTGGGCGGATCATGAGGTCAAGAGATGGAGACCATCCTGGCCAACATGGTGAAACCTCGTCTCTACTAAAAAAATACAAAAATTAGCTGGGCGTGGTGGCGT
The DNA here is from genome assembly GCF_009761245.1 of Sapajus apella. Classification (NCBI taxonomy): domain Eukaryota; kingdom Metazoa; phylum Chordata; class Mammalia; order Primates; family Cebidae; genus Sapajus; species Sapajus apella. The sequence continues at coordinate 7,468,361 of NW_022436945.1, forward strand.
GCGCCGGTAGTCCTAGCAGCTACTCGGGAGGCTTAGGCAAGAGAATTGTTTGAACCTGGGAGGTGGAGGTTGCAGTGAGCCGAGATCGCGCCACTGTACTCCAGCCTGGCGCCTGGCGACAGAGCGAGACTGTCTCAAAAAAAAAAAAAAAAAAAAGATTATATTAATACCTTTAATCTTACCTCTCTTTTGTTTTCTTTTAGTCTGACGAATATCTTTTTTCCCTTTTTCCCCTTCTGGTGTAAGAACTCATTACTTTATCATTGCCTATATACTTTAGCTATGTTTTTTTCCCTCCTCAGTTTCTTACTTTGATTTTTGAATTAGCCTACCATGAGAAAATCCAACAGCATGCATCTCTAGTGTATGTTTGCTTATTTGGTTCTTTTTTGTTCTAAGTTTCTTCATTCCTTTTTGTGTGGATACATTAATGAGTAATTAAAAGGATAGTGGTTTTAAAACAAATCTTATTCCCATTTTTGTACTCTTCAATTTTTAGTGATATAAAGATCATGCTTTTTCTTATACTCTTTCTTTTAAATGAAGGAAATTGGTTCCAGTGGAAACATTAACTCCTGAAATTGCTTTGTATTGGTGTGCCCTTTGTGAATATTTGAAATCAAAAGGAGATGAAGGTGAAGAATTTTTAGAACAGATTTTGCCAGAGCCTGTAGTATATGCAGACTATTTACTGAGGTAAATTTTTTTTCTTTCAGTTTGGAGAATGCTTGTGTTGCTGCATGTGTCAACCTCCCTACCCCCTTCCTCAAAGTCATGCTTGATTGTGAATATGCTAAAAATCCTTTTCTTGTACATGCAGGGATAGTTATTTACATTGAGTCTTTTTGAATATTTTATGCTGGTATGTATAGTGAAAGACAAGTCACTATGTTTAGGATCATTTCTTTAAAACTGTTAAGATATGATTATGAACATTTCTGCATAAAGTTGATAATGATGATATATTATTTCTGAAATTGGTTGGCACATTTTCTGTTAAGTGCCAGATAATTAGTATTTTAGGGTCTTCTGGGCCATATACTGTCTGTCACAATGACTTGACTCTGCCATGGTATCATAAAAGCGGCCAATGACAGTGTAAATAACTGTTTAGCAATAAAACTTTTACTAACTTTTATGGCCACTAAAGGGTTGAACTTTAATATTCATGTGTTAACAAAATAAGAAATTTTTAAAAATGATGGTTAAAAATTTAAAATATTCTTAGCTTGCAAGCTATGTAACAAGTAGTAGGCTGGATTTGGTGCATGGACCAAAGTTTTCCAATTCACAGCATGGATCTTTGTGGCCAGTTTTATTTATTAAAAACTTACCATTTGGCTTCATGTTTTAAAGTTTTTTCAAAATATACCTTTAAAAAAATATTTGGATTGCCATATTTACACCTTTTAAGAAATTATTTGGATTAATTTATTTCACTTTAAAATTATACAAGAAAAACATGAATGAATTCTTGTCAAAATTCAAATATAGAGGTATAGAGAATAAAAATGTGGAATTCTCCATTTTATTTCCTACTTCCTCAATCCCATTATCTCCTTAGAATTAGCAACTAAACAATATGGGGTATATACTCAAACATCTTTCTCTATATGTATATATATTTTTTGAATACAGGTTTCTTTAAAAATATAGCACTCTACAAATACTATTTTTTTTCAGCTGATACCTGAGATCATTATATGTTGGTGTGTATATAATGTAATAGGTGCCATTACCATTTTAACAGCATATCATTGCATAGTACGGTGATAACATTTAATTCATTCCTCTGTTGAAGGACATTTAGGATATTGCTATTTTTCACTGATAAAAGCAAAAGTACATTACACTTCCTTTACATTTTTGAGTAGCTTTGGGATTTTTTGGGGTTAATTCCAAGAAATAAATTGCTAGGTCAGAGGATAATATACATATATTTTGACAGATATTGGTATGTAGGTTTTTAACTTTATGCTTTTGATGTATTTTTTAAAAAAGCCTCCATATAATATGAATTATGGACCTGAATTATCTGTATGAAATAACACTTCTCTGCTTTTGTTCATAATGGTCTCACATAGAAGTTAGGCAGCAAAACTGTGAATGCCTCTAAATTTCCTCTGCAAAAGTCCTAAATCTAGAATAAATATCTCAAATGTGAGCCAATAGGGAAACTACAGCTCAAGCCCATATTAACATCATGAAGAACCTGTGTGAATCTAATAAGCGTTTTAATGGTAATTATTTCAGACTTTGACATTTAATTAGAGAATTCATTATAATGCTGTGTGGGCCATGTTGAAATATTTCCAAATATTTGGAAATATTTAAAAGGAATGAGTTTGTGGCAGAGTTTAATAATGTGTATGAATATAAAAGATGTTTATAGAAGATAGTGAAAATACAAGAAAAGATGAGGAAATGTTAAATATTTAAATGGCATAAAGGAGGAGGGGTTTTCCTCAAGGACGGCATCAGAAGATGACTTGTAAAGAGCTTGAGTCCTCCCTTCTGAAAGATCAGGGATTAACATTTCCTTTGTCACTCAATCGTTGAGTTTTGAAATAAGTAACTTTAACTTCATCGACTTGTTTTCTTCACCTTTAAAGAGGAAAACTTTCAGAAATTTATTATAATGATTGTTGAAAGAATACCTAAAAAATAGAATGACTTTCTTTTTTGGGCAACATCACTAGATGGGATTAGTATACTTGAGTATAGAAACAAAATTAAATTGAAAAATTGTTTCCTAATATTCTCAGGAATATATTTTCAGGCATATTGTATATTTTAGGCAGTAGATTCAATGACTGGGAACTCTGATGTGAAACAATTGGTTAACTAAGGTGTTCACTTAAAGAGCAAACAAGGAAGTGAGGCTTATCAAATTAGATTAAAATGGACAACAATGAAATTTGTTGAAAGCTGTCTTAAATATAAATTCTTTGACTTTAAAATACTTTCTTGAGTGGTCTCTTCATTATAATGAGAAGATTTCATGGTAACTAAAATTGGTGGGTCAGTTTCAAGTTGTATTTATGCAGCTGAGGATTTTTTAATCTATTAATTAAACAGTTTGAATTTACTTAAAAAAAATACCCTCAGCCAAGTTGCTGTGCATTTTGCTAAAGATGGAACTGGAGAAGTGGAGAGAGATCCAAAGACGAGTATAAATGAAGGTTTTCTTTTAACTTGTCAGAAAAGAGTAACTCTACTGATTGATTGATTTTGATAGTTATCAGTTGTGTAGGTTTCCTTAGTTTCCTAGTAGAATCTAAAGGGTGGCTGATGTCTTGAAAGTCCTAATCTTGAGGCCAGAAATTTATGAGCTTTTATTTACTTTTGGTTGTCACTTTGTAATACGTAAGAATATACTTATTTATTACATATTATACCACAATTTCTATAACTTGATTTTTGTTGACTTTTTTTTGTTTGTTTGGAGATGGAGTCTTGCTCTGTTGCCCAGGTTGGAGTGCAGTGGCGTGATCTCAACTCACTGCAGCCTCTACCTCACAGGTTCAAGCAATTCTCCTGCCTCAGCCTCCCAAGTAGCTGGGTTTACAGGTGCCCACCACCACACCTAGCTACTTTATGTATTTTTGATAGAGATGGGCTTCACCCTGTTGGTTAGGCTCTTCTCAATCTCCTGACCTCAAGTGATCCACCCGCCGCAGCATCCCAAAGTGCTGGGATTACAGGTGTGAGCCCCTGTACCTGGTGACATTTTTTGAATGACATTTTTGGTCGGGATTGTTTTTCATGTTTCTTCTATCTTAAAGGCACTTTGCTATCTAAGTTTACACTCTTAGTTCTGCTTTTAAGTAACTTTTTTTTTTTTTTTTTTTTATGTTCCACACAAAAAGCAGAGGCTACCAAATATACAGCCCTCTTGGTGAGGATTGTGAAGGGCTTTAGTTTGGGTGGTGATGTCTGTAATAAAATAAAAGGTTAAAAAAAAAAGAATAAAGGGTAGCTGATGGTGGTGGTGTATACAGAGATTAGGGTTCCTAAGAAAGAATAATAAAAATTTGTGAAGTTGTCCACATTTTTCTGATTTTTTTCAAAAAAGATAATTGTATTCATGGATTACTTGTGTAATTATTGTTACAATTTTTTTTAAATAAAAGAATGATAATTATACATGATGAAGTTAGATCTTTATGACTAACTGGATTTTTGGGCAAGGGATTCAGAACTTGACAGATGCTTCTTGACTTACAGTGGGGCTATGTCATAAGTCAAATGAGTTTAATTCTCAGATAAACTCATCCTAAAGTTGAAAAATTGTAAGTTGAACCACCTGTAATTGGGGACCATCTGTAATTGGGAGAATGCTGGCGACATTGAAATCATTAGATATCAGTTAGATATAAATATGTACCTTCAGAAAATTTTCCATAAAAAATTTGAATCATTATTGAAAATATTTTCGAAATTATTTGATTCATCAATAAATTTGTTTGCAAAAGTTAATGACAATGGTATAGGATTGAGTTTGTAGACCAAATTACATGGCATAGACATCTATGTGTTTAGACTAATATGACCTGAAAATGCCCTTTTTTGACCTAATGGTGGGAACCAATTCTTGTTTGATGTTTCTTAACAGATTCTACTTTATTAATTCTGCTTGTTTTAGTTATATTCGGAGCATTCCAGTTGTTAATGAAGAAAACAGAGGTGATTTTTCCTATATTGGAAATTTGATGACAAAAGAATTCATAGGTCAACAATTGATTCTAATTATTAAGTCTTTGGATACCAATGAAGAAGGAGGAAGGTATATCTAAATGTTAACACTTATTCCAATTTGCTCTTCTAATTTCCTGTATAGTAATATAGGCCTTTTTCAATATAATTAAACATATTTATCCTAGCTCTCTAAAGTGGTATAAAAAGTTTTTTTCCCTTTTCCCTTATACATGTTTCCATGTATACACATGCATTTATTTTTCTAGTTCAGTTTTCTCAGAATAAACCAATAAAATTGCAGTTTTTGGTTAAAAGTTTCTATTTAGGTTTTTTAAGGCTAGTAGCATTTTCTAAAAGGTTGAATCATTTCTGTTATTTTGTCATTTTATCAGGTTGATTTATTAAAAATCATAGGAAGTTTTTTGAAAATTATTTTTGTGTGGAATAAGAATATTTGACTTAAAGTCTGTGCATACAGATTTTTGTACCTATTATAGTGATAAATGTAAGTGAAAGAACTGAGGCAAATGTAATTAAGTCTGCAGAATAGGTAAATGTTAGAGAGAATATACGTTTTGTCATAATGATATTTAAATTAGTTCTTTTTGACTGCAGAAAAAAACTGCTGGCTATTTTGCAGGAGATTCTTACTCTACCCACAATCCCAATATCCTTGGTTTCTTTTCTTGTTGGAAGACTACTCCACATCATTATAGATGATAATAAGAGAACACAAATTGTAAGTAATTTTCCTCATTGTTGATAAAGAGGTTTTGGCCAGTGACATTGAAGACTGTCTTTTTTTATTTTATTATTTTTATTTTTTAAAGACGGGTTTCACCATGTTGGTCAGGCTGGTCTTGAACTCCCCACCTTAGGTGATCCTCCCGCCTTGGCCTCCAAAGTGCTTGGATTACAGGCATGAGTCACCGCACCTGGTCCCGAAGACTGTCTTATTTTCTCTTTAGAACTTTTGATTTTGTCTTTGTTTTGTTTTAGCTTTGTCTCTTTAATGAGTTTTAAAATTTCTTAAAACCAATTATCTCTTTTTCATACACAGAATATTTTAAAAACATCACCTTCTTCCTCTTAGTGTACCTGTCATTGTTGAATCAGTTAAAAATGGAGCAGATTTGGTAGGAAGTTACAAGTGAGGATGTGGTTTTGTCCATGAGGCAGTGGGTGCTAGTGTGTTTGAGAGCTTACTCAAAGTGTACGTACTTGGTTTTAGAATCCCCTCTGACCCTTTCTGGCTTCGTGACTTTGGACAAGTTATTCAGTCTTTTTACTTGTCTGCAAATAAGAATAGCAATGAAACCTACCTTTCATTGTTCAGTGAGGTATTGCTTATAAAGTGCTTGATAAATACAGAAATAAATGTTTACTATAATACTATTTCAGTGTTATTTTTTTCTGGCATAGCCAAAAAAGACAGATCTGTATCATTTCTTTCAAAAAAATCATATAATTTCAGTTGCAGGTTAATTCACAGGTCAACTCTTCCAATCTCTCCTTTCATATACACCCCTTCTACAACTTTTATTTGGGAGGCAGCCATTTCCTGATCAGCCAATTCCAATGGACAAGTGGTTCTGAAAGGAAAGTCTTTTCTTATGCTGTTAATATTTATGGATTGCATACCCAAAGGAAGAATAAAAGGATATTCCATTTTTCTGTATTTAACTCCTACATAGGTGAACAAGAGAAGGATTGAGGATTTCAGGCAGAGAATTTAATGGTGTTTCATCTTAAGCACGATCATTCGTTTTTCTGTTTTTCAGACACTATATGAGGGATAATTTATTTTCAGTGTCTGTGTGCCTGTTTCCCTTCTCTTCAGATAATTTCAGTTTGTAGTCAGGTATATATATGTATTTATTTATTTATTTATTTATTTTCCTTCCTAAAATTGTCTAGCAAACAGAATGTGTGCTATTTCTACCTGTATATTTTTTTCTCTATTATTCAATATATAGTGGATACTACTTGGAGTTTTATATAGCATTTTGGTACTATTTGCTGATGTATCATACATATATTAAAGCATGTACTCTGAATCATAACTTATCAGGTTACAGAAATTATCTCAGAGATTCGGGCGCCCATTGTTACTGTTGGTGTTAATGATGATCCAGCTGATGCAAGAAAGAAAGAACTCAAGGTAAGTGTTTTATAAATAATATAAATAAAATAAGTGCTTGAGTGTAATGTTGTTGTACAAGTCTATTCTTTCCTCTTGATGTGCAGTTCTGAAATGTTTCTCACATAATCACTGTTTAATTGTTAAACTATAAGAACATTTAAAATGTTACTATTTTACGTCAGTCTCAGAGATTTGCAGATCTCTATCAGGAAAATTACAAGTTTGCATATGCCTGACTCTTTAAATTCTCGATAGTTATTAAATAATACTCCTGAGTTGCTGCAGATATTAACAGTTTTTGTTTAGTGTTGAAACAATTTGTCTTTTCTTAGATGGCTGAAATAAAAGTTAAGCTCATCGAAGCCAAAGAAGCTTTGGAAAATTGCATTGCCTTACAGGATTTTAATCGGGCATCAGAATTAAAAGAAGAAATAAAAGCATTAGAAGATGCCAGAAAAAACCTTTTGAAAGAGACAGAACAACTTGAAATTAAAGAAGTCCACATAGAGAAGGTATAGGTAACTTTTTTCATACTAAATCTCAGATGTTATTAATCATCTTAACTAAATCTTTTCTCTAACTCCAGGAATTGCCAAAATATATTTACTTTGGAGCAATTTATAACAGTGACATGAATTAAAATGAAAAAGTTTTCCCCTGTTTCTATTTTTGGACTTTGAAAAGACTTAATTATTATTAGGTCTTTATTTGTTGCCTTGTCATGCTAATACCTAGAATCTGAAGTCTTTCTTACCAGGGAAGCTGGCTTTCCAGTGGTTCACTTCTGAGTTTTCTGGGTTTTTTTGTTTTTGTTTTTTTTTGTCTTGAATGGTTTAAAAAAGGAAAATGCATCTATTTTTCTCTTATTTGTGGAAGATCCATGACCTTTCTTTTCTACTGCTAGCAAAATAATTTCTATGGTAACATGAGCCTTTTTTAAAACTAAATTACTCTTGTGTTTTTAGAAAAAGCTAAGCAGCGTTGTTGTGTTTAATGAAATACTAAACTTATATGTCTAGTAACATTTAAAACTTGCTTTACAGTGGTTCCTTTTTTTAAAACAAATTAGTTTGATAAGGAGACTCTTAATGGATTATTTCTTTCCTCTTGAAAGAAATTTTTTGTTAATGGTATTGATACCATTCTATCTTGTAACAAATGATAAATATGTGAACATAAGATAGGTATCAATTAATATTTGATATTAACTTTAATTTCTTTTGGGATATTACCTTTTGTAATGAACATCATTTTTTATTGTACTTTTAAAAGGGGTGCGCTGATTATTCTCATAAAGAGAATGCTAAATAGGAGACCCTTCTATATAGGAGAGTTTCATGAGTTATGTTCTTGACCTCTTTAGCCATAGACATCCCAACTTCAATACCCACCTTCCAAAAGAATATGCCTGAATTTTATTTTGGTAGCTGGTAGCTTCTTTTGTTTGACAAAGTCTGTGGACCATTATAGGTTATTAAATTTGGAAAGTAAATTTAAAATAAAATCTGAAAATATCATCTGAAAATGACAAACTGTATGTCAAAATTAAAAAATTAGCAAAAGTAGTTTATCATGGTTAATACCTGTTTAACTTGACTTGCTTTGACCATTTATGTGTTCATTTGTCCTGTTTGAGGACTATAAATCTGTTAAAGTGCAACTTCAACAGAGCGTAATCGATGCTATGATCAGGGAAGTATAGAGGTTTTATGGAGAGATAATCTAATGCTGGTAGAGTATTGTTGGCTTCCCCAGAGGAGAACATGTTTTATCCTGAGATCTGAATAAAAATAACAATGTAATCTAACAGTTAGAGGATACTTTTTCTGTCGTGGTCACAGCATTACTTCACAAATGTGAATTCGTTTTCTTACTATAGGCCTATGATGTTGGTACTATTATTATCTTCATTTTACAAAGGGCAAGTAACTTGCCCAACATCACACAGATAGTAAATGGTGGAGGCAGGATTTAAACCCAAGAAGTGGCTCTAGACTTGTGCTTTTAACTCATTCTGTGCTGTCTATTCTCAATGAATTATGGAGGGAATGTTGTAGATAGATGGAACAACATCTGTGATAGTCCAGAAGTTAAAGAATGCTTGTTGTGTTTTAAAACTTCAGGTCCACATGACTAGAGAATTGATGGGGAGAGGCAAGAGAAAAATCTGGGGAAAAATTAAGGGCTAGGTCATGTAAGGCCTTGCGTAAGCAATATTAAAAATTTTGTATTTTAAGGATCATAGTGAACCACTAGTATTTTAAGTGGTTAGGTAACTCATATGTCTCAGATCACTGTTGTTCAGGAAATGGATAGGAGAGTAGTAAAAGCTTAGACAGGCATAATAGTTGGGAGACATACAGTAGGGTTGGGACACTTACAGATGATGGTAGTCTGAACAAGGTAATAACAGTGGATATGGAAAGTAGTGATGAACTTGAGAGATATTTAGAAATGAGTAATCGGGAGAAAAGGGAGTCAGGAATATATCTTAGGTCTTTTGGTTTAGACAGCTGGGTAGACGGTGATGACAGTATGAAGATAGAGAACAAGGAAGAGGAGAGATTTGTGTAATGATGTCCCTTTTGGACATGTTGAGTTTGAGGAGACTGGAACATCCAAGAGGAGATGTCTTTTTGCAGTTGTATATATGAATCTGAAACTTAGAAAATAGCTGGGCTAGCTCATAGATGATAAATGAGGTTGTCAGGTTGTTTTGTTTTGTTTGAGACAGAGTCTCCCTCTGTCACCCAGGCTGGAGTGCAGTGGCATGATCGCGGCTCGCTGCAACCTCCGCCTCCTGGGTTCAAGAGATTCTTGTGCTTCAGCCTCTCAAGTAGCTGGGACCACAGGTGTGTGCCACCATGCTAATTTTTGTGTTTTTAGTATATATGAGGTTTTGCCATGTTGACCAGGCTGCTCCCAAATTTCTGGCCTCAAGTGATTTACCCGCCTCGGCCTCCCAAAGTGCTGGGATTAAGGCATGAGCCATTGCGCCTGGCTGAAGTTGTCGATTTTTAAATCCTGCCTCTACCACTTACTATCTGTGTGATAGCTGTAAGACCACTCACAGAGTCTATATAGAGTGACAGTAAGCCCTACACAAAGCCCTGAGAAAGCAAACATTTAAGAGATGGGCAGAAGATATTACTAATGCTGAATATTTTGTCTTCATTTTAGAATGATGCTGAAACATTGCAGAAATGTCTTATTTTATGCTATGAACTGTTGAAGCAGATGTCCATTTCAACAGGCATAAGTGCAACTATGAATGGAATCATCGAATCTTTGGTTTGTTGGTGGCCTCTTGGGCTTTATTTTAGTCCAGTCCTTTCTTATTTTATAAGTAATGTGTTCTTTCAAAATCAAAATAGTGAACAGATTACAATCTTAAATATCTGATAAGTATAAATGGTAAATAAATAAATAAATAAATAAATACAGTAGCCACTTCATATTGTGAGGATTAAATAAGATAATGTATGTTAAGGACCTGATACATAAGTTATAATCTTTTAAAGATTTGAAAAAATGATTTCATATTAGAAGGAGATACAGAATATCTTCATTCTTTGAATAATAAGAGAGGAGATACTGAAACATAACCAGGAATATTTAAGTACTGGAATCTTGCTATATAATGAGACTGAATTGATCATATTATATGCCCTCTGAAAGGAATTTATTTATTATATTTAAAGGACTTTTAAAATAACCCTTTGTAGGTAATTCCCATAGGTACACAAGTACCGTAAGATTCTTCTAGCACATTACTTTCTGATAAGGAATATAGTACAAACCATATATAACTTTACATTTTCTAGTAGCCACATTAAAAAAAGTAAAAAAAAAGTATAATTTTAGTATATTAAATGTATCCAACTGTTTTATTTGGATATATCCAATATATCCAAAATATTAATTATTTCATTATTTACTCAATATTAAAACTTGCAGTGCTTTACATTCTGTTTTGCATGCTAAGTCTTTACAGCACATCCTAAACTGGACTAGTCACATTTCAAGTGTTCGGTAGCCACATCATGAGGCTAATGGTCACAGTATTAGTGGAGTATTTTGTTGTTGTTTTGATAGTACTACTCATCCAAAGCAAATTCTATATGTAGCCAGGCTCTTACAGAAGTATCTCAAAATTGTATTGACTTGATACTAGTGAGAATTAGCCAGTGAATGTGATCTGAAGTCTAATTCCTTGGTTGTCGTGAGTTACTAAATGTAGTAAAGAAAACCAATTTTAATAGTTTAGAGCTTCTGGAGAAATACTATTTTGTACTCAACCATTAGAATTTAGCTTTATTTTTAGAGAAGCAATTATCTTTAGTGAAAAGTAGTGCTCTTTAAGTTGTACTTGGGTATTTTATGTCTGGCCCTACAAAATTGAAGTAGTAAATATGAAGACTATATATGAGGGAAAGGCATATAGTGCTATGTGAAGAAGGGACACAAAATTGAATGGTCATAATGATATTAAGTGTATAAAAGTCTATGGCTAAAGATTGAAAGAGATTAGTAGAAGAATATAAAAGATATTTGGATAAAAGTTATATTTTTATGAAGTTACTATGTTTTAAATAAAAAATTTAATAAATTATTCATTGGGAAAATATTCATAAATTATTCATTGAGGAAGTATTTACTGAACATCTATTACATACTAACTTCTGGGAATAAAGTATACATGGTATACAAAGAAAATGAGATATAGATTGTCCTCATTAATCTGGTCAAGTGAGAGGAGCATCAGTGAAGTAAATAAAAAGCGAAAGTTTGTGCTGTTAGTGCTTGTTATGACCATATGTGAACTTATAATAGCCGGATTTGACATATTCATTGAAGGTGATTCTGGTCTGATATTTGAGTAGACTTTATATGAAAAAGATAGAGAATGCTTAATATGGTAGCTGCCAGCTACACATGGCTTATAAAAACTAGTCCAAAATGAGGTATGCTGTAATGACTAAAACACATTGGGGATGGGAGTGGTGGCTTATACCTGTAATTCTAATACATTGGGAGGCCAAGACAGGTGGATGGCTTGAGCTCAGGAGTTGGAGACCACAACAGTGATCTCAATGCAACATGGTGAAACCCTGTCTCTACAAAAATAAAACAGAATAATTAGCCAGGTGTGGCTTAGGCCTATGCTCCCAGCTACTTGGGAGGCTGAGGTGGGAGGATCACTTGAGCCTAAGAGGCTGCAGTTGCAGTGAGCTGAGATTGCGCCACTGCACTTCAGCCTGGGTGACAGCATAAGACTGTGTCTCAAAAAAGAAAAAAAAAAAGAAAAGAAGAAACCATGTTGAGTTTCAAAGACTAGTACAAAGAACAGAAGGTGAGTTATCTTGTTAGTCATATTTATATTGACTAAATACTACAATTACAAGGTTTTTGTTATATTGAGTTAAATATATTAAAATTAGTTTCACCTTTTGTTTTTTAATATGACTACTACTTACATGACATAAGTGGCTCCCATTTGTGGCTTTTATTATATTTCTGTTGGATAGCATTGAATCCAAATGAGACTAGTTGAACAAACTGGGAGCAAGAGGTAGCATAAGAAGATTGGGAAAGAAACTACACAATAGGGAATAGTATATGTCATGTTAAGGACCACTTTTAGCAGGTGGAGGGGAGGAATCTCATGATCAGACTATTTTAGGAAGGTCATTCTGGCTATTTAATATTTACTCACTTTTCTTTAAAAGTGAAAAATGGTATCTTTGAGTTAATAGACAACAGGGAAATGAAGTAGATCCATGAAATCATATGGAAATTGTCATTTTGAATATGATTTTAGTACACTACTATACATTTATTACCCTGGTCAGAATTATTTTAATTTCTGATTCATTTCAGATTCTTCCTGGAATAATAAGTGTTCATCCTGTAGTAAGAAACCTGGCTGTTTTATGCTTGGGATGCTGTGGACTACAGAATAAGGATTTTGCAAGTAAACACTTTGTATTACTATTGCAGGTAGGATTTATCTTGTGTTAAGTCTCTGTTTTATTTTCTGAAATACTCTGTGGTGATAATGCTAATACTCTGAATTTATCTATTCTGGTGCTTATTGATGATGATTATTATTATGGATAATCTTTGGAGACTCAGTACTTTTTATCTTTTGATTTCTTATTAAAATGTGTTTGTGGAAAAAGATGAAATGCCAGTTATTTAAGATATTCTTTTAATCGCATAGCAAATACTTATTGAGTGCATATTATGTGCCAGCAACTGTTAAAGACTTTGAAGAAATGAAGTAGGTAGGTAGTGAATAAAACAAGATAAAAGGTGTTGTCTTAATGGAGCTTACATTCTAGAAGGGGAAACACAAAGTGAAAAATAAGTATACAATATATCAGATGGAGAAAAATAAAGCAGAGAAAGGGACTAAATGGGAAGGAGGAGAGGGAGCAGTTTGGTTGAGAAAGACCTCACTAATAAGTTGACATTTGGACAAATACCAGAGGGAAGTGCGAGAGTGAATCACGTGGTTATCTGGGCTTCCAAAAAGGGGAAAAAGCAAGGGAAGAGGCCCTGGGGTGTAGGACTTTGGGTGTGTTCAGGGAACAAGAGAACATATGGCTAGGAAAGACTGAGCAAAGGGAAGAATAATATAAAAAAGGATTTGCTGGCAGCAGGATGTCCATGTCTTCTAGGACTTTATAGACTGTAAAGATGTCAGCTTTCACTATAAATGAGATGGAAAGGAATTGGAGGGCTTTGAATAGAAAATTGTTATCATCTCACTGGGCATAAGGTGGTGTAGACCAGGGAGGGGTTGGCAAACCTTTTGTGTACAGGGCCAGAGAGAGTAAATATTTTTAGACTTTGTGGGTCATACGATCTGTCTGAACTACTCAGCACTGCTGTTGTAGTGTGAAAACAGCTGTAGATAATGCATAAATGAATTAGTATGGCTGTAGTCCAGTAAAACTTTATGGACAATGAAATTTGAATTTCATATAATTTTCACATGTAATACATTTTCTTCTTTTAAAAATCATTTGAAAATGCAAAACTTCCTAACTTGCAGGCTATTCAAAAACAGGTGGTAGAATGGATTTGGGCTGTTTGCAGATTCCTTGTGTTAAATAGGGGTACAAATATGGAAGCATGGATACTAATAAGGAAGGTATTTGATAATCTAGGAAAGTGATGGTGATGGCTTAGATGACCGTTGTGATTATTGAGGCTGTGAGCAGAAATGGTAACCTAAATTTGAAAATAAAGTTTAGGATTTGCTAATGAATCTGATGTGGTATGTGAGAGAAAGGTAGAGGTTAAAGATTTGGGGCAGAATAACTGGATGGATGAAGTTGTTTTTTCTTATGATGGGGAAAGCAGAGGAGCAGGTTTATGGCAGACAGTATTGGGCATGATAAGTTTACAGTTTAAGGTACAAGTGGATATATTGAATAGGCATTTATATATGAGTTTGGAGTATAGGGCAGAGGTCCAAGATGGTCAGACGGAAGTCCTTATTCTATTGATGTTTGTATTGCATCTGATAGTCTGCAATGCTTGGAGATAGGAAGTTGCCTGAGGAATGAGTATAGATCGAATGAGTGTAGGGGTCCACTTTGAAGGACCCTAAGCCTCAGATAAAGGTAGGGGAGATGAAGAGGAACTGGTAGGGGTTAAGGAGAATTGGACAGTAGAAGAGAAATGGTCTGATTTCCTGGAAAGCAAGTGAATATAATATTTTAAAGATGATAGAATGACGCAGCTGTCCAGTGTTGCTTCATAATCGACCATTCTGAATTCACAATCGTCCATTTCTGGCAAGCAGGAAGTGTTCTTGAAATTTCTTTAAAAGTTTTGAAAAATTAAGGCATTTTTTTCTCAGTTCATTATTTTGACCATTTTACGGGTGATTTTTATTTGTTCTAAAAGCCAAGTTATTTTATCAATTATCTAAATTTAATTACATTAAAGAATATAGTAAATTGGCTCATACCTTTGGACCCTGTGTATGAGCACTTTGGGAGGCTGAGGCTGGCGGACCCGAGGTCAGGAGTTTGAAACCAGCCTGGCCAACATGGTGAAACTCCGCCTTTACTAAAAATACAAAAATTAGCCAGGCGTGGTGGTGCGCACCTGTAATTCCAGCTACTCAGGAGGCTGAGACAGGAGAATTGCATCAACCCAGGAGGCAGAGGTTGCAGTGAGCCGAGATTTTGCCATTTAACTCCAGCGTGGGCCATAGAGTGAGACTGTATCAAAAAAAAAAAAAGTTTTTTAAAATAATATAAATACTGAACTCTGTATTTTTTCCATGGCTTTGAAATCTGTGTGCATTTTTAACGTTAGACTCATACAGAGTGCTGAGTTTCATGGTTCACGTCTTTTCATAAAGTAATCCAGCTGAAAACTGAATTTGCTATTAATGAATTCTAAATTCAATGAGCTAATAAGAGAAAAATCAAACTTTATAACCTAGGAGAATACTGTTCTAGTGAATGCCTTTCATTGTTTAGAATATAATGTTTTTCTCTTGACAGCTGGGCTAGAACACTATCAATATAATTGAACAGTTTTTCTGAATCTTAAAAAAATAAAATCATGGATGAAGGCATTGTTGATACTTTTTAAATAAAAGGAACGAAGAATATAATTCAGCCTGAGTCTAATTCCAGAAATTTTTATTGACTGTGAAGATTAACTTTTTCTTAAAGCATATAGCTCTAAATGTTATGATTCAAATAAATAAGAATGTTTTTTTACATTGAAATTTTAACTATATCTTTGAAAAGTGACATTTTCTTTAGACTTGACACTGTCATTGAAATTCGACTAAGAAAAAAGATAGATATTAATTTTATGTAAACAATAAAAACATTTTACTGAATTTACTTTTTTTGGTGGGGAATATCTTGATTTAGGTTTTGCAAATTGATGATGTCACAATAAAAATAAGTGCTTTAAAGGCAATCTTTGACCAACTGATGACGTTTGGGATTGAACCATTTAAAACTAAAATCAAAACCCTTCATTGTGAAGGTACAGAAATAAACAGTGATGATGAACAAGAATCAAAAGAAGTTGAAGAGACGGCTACAGCTAAGAATGTGTTGAAACTCCTTTCTGATTTCTTAGATAGTGAGGTAAGAAATAATCCAGTCCTGTGATTATGAAATGCCATTTTCAGCATGTATTTGTTTATGCTGTTTATATTTTATTTTTTCCTACTGGATTTTAAATTTGGATACTTTCTTTTTAAATATTGTATTTAAATCCTAACTTTCACGATCATACCTAATTTCTCACTATCAAATTGTATGTGCAAAGAAATGAAGTATAAACAAAAATGAAGTGATTATTAAAGGGGGTTGTTATTAATTTTTCATTTACATTGTATTTGTGATTTAGAGACTTCTAAGATTTATCCCTAAGAGTTTTAAGAAATAGCTTAGAATAATTTTGTATTGGGAGGGTAGAAGATGTAAGATAGGGTATGGTATTGGATCTCTTTTAAGTACTCTTGAGCTACTATTTTTATAGCACATGTTAACCAACTGATTAAAAATTTTTTATACAGCTTATGGTTTTTCACTGAGGTGGAAGTGATACAACAAAACTTAACAATTTTAATTTTTTGAGATAGGGTCTTGCTCTGTCATCAGGTTGGAGTGCAGTGGTGCAATCATAGTTCACTGCCCTCTCACCTTCTGGGTTCAAGTGATCCTCCTGAAGAGCTGGGACAACAGGCATGTGCTGCCATGCCTGCTGATTTTAAAATTGTTGAGACAGGGTCTCATCTCAGTATGTTGCCCATGCTGGTCTTGAACTCCTGGACTTACACGATCTTCTTGCCTCAGCCTGTCAGAGTGCTTGGATTACAAGTGTGAGCCCTTGTGCTTGACCACAACTAACACTGTTAATGTGAACAATTCATTGACATTTAGTACATTCAAAATGAAGAGCAACTAACACCTCTATCATCTAATTTAAAACATTTTCATCATCCCAAAAGGAAACTACTCTTTAAGCAGTTCCTCCTTATTCCCCCTTCTGCCAGCCCCGACAACAACCAATCTCTACTCTCTATGGATTTAACTATTCTGGATATTTCATATAATTGGAATCATATAATATGTGACCTCTTTGTTTGGCTTTTTAAATTTAGCATAACGTTCTCAAGATTCATCCACATTGCATCTTGTACCAGTACTTCATTTTTTTTAAATAGCCGAATATTCCATTTTATGTATATACAGTGATTTGTTTATGCATTCATCCACTGAAGGACAGTTGGGCTATTTCTGCCTTTCGGCTATTGCGAATAGTGCTGCTTGCTATGAACATGGCGTGCATATGTATTTGTTTGAGTACCTGTTTTCAATTCTTTTGGGTATCTGTATACCTAGGAATTGGGTTGCTGAGTCATTTAACTTTTTGAGAACTTAACAAAATGTTTTCCATAGTGACTGAACCATTTTGAATTTCCACCTGCAATGTACAACGTTTTCCATTTCTCCACATCCTTGTCAACACTTATGTTCCAGTTTTTAAAAAATTATAGCTATCCTATTATATATGAAGTGCTACTTCATTGTGGTTTTGATTTGTAGTTCCCTAATAACTAGTGATGTTGAGTATCTTTTCATCTGCTTCTTGGCCATTTGTATATTTTGTTTGGAAAAGTGTCTGTTCAAGACCTTTGCCCGTTTTTAAAGTTAGGTTGGTTGTCTTTATAGAGTTCTTTATGTAGTTTGGGTAGTAGATGCTTATCAGGTATAATTTACAACTATTTTATTGTTTAAGTTGTTGTTTTGCTTTCTTGATAACTTAGATGTATTAAACATTTTTAATTTTGGAGACGCATTTATTTTTTCTTTTGTTGCTTCTGCTTTTGGTGTCCTATCTAAGAATCCAATGCTAAGTCCAAGTCATGATTTATCCCTGTTTTCTTCTGAGAGTTTTCTGGCTTTAGCTTTTATATTTAGGCTGTTGATGCATTTTCAGTTAGTATTTTTATGTGGTCTAAGGTCCAGCTTCATTGTTTTGGCTGTGTACATCCAGTTGTCTTTTCCTTTGTCTTCTCTAGACTTGTTTTTGTTTACTCTTTCTAGGAATGCCCTCTGCTTCTACATCTTCTGTTCACATTCTACCCATTACTCAGACAAATTGCCACTCCTACCTATGGAGCTTTCGCTTATAGATAGGCACCTTCCTCTAATGTCAGGCGCCATTGCTGGGAGTTTTCTATGTCTTAGAAACACTAAGCATTTAAATATATGTTTTGATTTTTATTTTCCAATAGTTATAAAAAGCTTTTGGTGCTTTTAAAAATGTTTTAAGAAAATTGAATTTTTCATGGCTAGAGTAAGCATTTGTCTAGTCTCCCAGTCTTTTAGATTTGTTTAAATTGTTAGTCTAGCTGTGAAGAAACAGTCTTTTTATGTGCCTTTAAAGAATTGGTAATAACACAAATAATTTTTGGATGATTCATATAAAAATATTGTAGAACAGCGACATTGTGAGGCTTAAAAAGGAGATACAAATAAATTTCTTCTAATGAATGTCATCTTTGTTAGGTATCTGAACTTAGGACTGGAGCTGCGGAAGGACTAGCCAAGCTGATGTTCTCTGGGCTTTTGGTCAGCAGCAGGATTCTTTCTCGTCTTATTTTGTTGTGGTACAATCCTGTGACTGAAGAGGATGTTCGACTTCGACATTGCCTAGGCGTGTTCTTCCCCATGTTTGCTTATGCAAGCAGGTATTGAGTCATAGGAGTAAATCAAAATCTGACTTGACATCAAATTCTGGTCCCTCATGAATTATATCTATAACAATATTTTGTTGTTGGTACTTTTTCTATCTTTAGTGGATACATGATGAAATGACAATAACTTATATAGATTTTATCTATCTGAATTGTTGGCTCTTTCCTAGATGAAAATGTACTTTATCTTGATGAGCAAATTTTACACATAAAATTTTTGAATTTCATACATAACAGTTTTTAGAGTCATGCTTTTTCTCTCATCAAATAATGTCCTGTCAACATACTTTCAATTTGTTTCTCAATAGGACTAATCAGGAATGCTTTGAAGAAGCTTTTCTTCCAACCCTGCAAACACTGGCCAATGCCCCTGCATCTTCTCCTTTAGCTGAAGTTGATATCACAAATGTTGCTGAGTTACTTGTAGATTTGACAAGACCAAGTAGATTAAATCCTCAAGCCAAGATTTCTCAAGATTATCAGGTGAGTGAGGATGATAACTGCGTGCAGATCACTGTTTTGGTAAAATAATGTCTCTTAAAGACCCCTTGAAATACGAGGAACTGCATTTTGATCTTTAGACTTTTGTCTCAAACATATAACACAAAGCACAAAAAAGCAAGACCCTGGGAAATATGGAGAAATCATACGAAAACAGAAATCAGTGCTAACATTTTTGCTACTGAAAAGAAGTTACTAAAAATTCACCACCCCCACCATGCTCTTCCCTACCTAGTACTGACTGTTAATCTGAAGTAATAACCTATGTTATCTAGGACTTACTGAGTCTTCAAATGTTGGCTTACCTGCTATGCTTTTGGCACAAGGAAGCACAATGCAGAGAATAGAACTCACCTGAAGCTTTTTTGGCTTTTAATTCAAAGAAGATAAATCAATTGCACACTGACTCACAGAGTGAACTTATGCAGGTTTTAAAAAATCCTTTAATGGCATTTGGTCAAACTTGTTACCACTTTTGAAATTTAATATATTAGTGATTTCAGATGCTAACTGATTAAGTTGAAAGTATTACTCTTTTTTTGTTGTTTGATATTTAGTGATAGGCAACTCTGTTCAAGTCATATTTTGTATATTATTGGAAAGATTACAAAGGATATTAGGCAAAATTAGGTAAGGGTCAGTAATAGAGCTATTAAAGCACTTTATGACTTGAGACAAGGGCAAGAGTCATGTGGTAGGAATGATGAGTACAGCATTAGTTTTAAAACTCATTGAGCAAAATTCAGTTAGGCCTTGTTGGGATTTGGGGAGTGGTTTGGGTAGAGGAAGGATGTTTTAGTAAAGGTGATATATGTAGATGGTTATGCAGATATTGGGGAAGTGTAGAAGGATTATTTTGGTTAAGGATCCTGAATAGGACTGTTAGGGCAGAACATTGGAGATAGATTATAGATTGCTTTAAAGGTCAATGTGGAAAATTTGGAGTTGGCCCTATTTGCAATGGATTAACTATGCAGGGCTTGTGATGAAAG
Organism: Sapajus apella; assembly: GCF_009761245.1. Lineage (NCBI taxonomy): Eukaryota > Metazoa > Chordata > Mammalia > Primates > Cebidae > Sapajus > Sapajus apella. The sequence continues at coordinate 7,488,447 of NW_022436945.1, forward strand.
GGTTAATGTCATGAAAACCAATTATTAGAAAGATTAATTTTGTGGTCAGTGATGATTACGTGAGATGAATTGGTGAGCGGAAAGAAAAGAATATTAATAAAGAAAGCAGTCGAAGAGCTGCATAATTAGCTTGTAGAAAAAGTACTAGAAAGTAATAATATAAAGTAGAAAGAATAGAAATTGAGCTAATAAGCAATTATGGGTACAAGAACCTAAAAGAAAGAGCTTGAGAGGCAAGGGAGATGGACTCCAGGAAAACTCTAAGTGTGTGTAACAGCAGTCTTCAAAGGTGCTGTTGACAGTTTACTTGGGGAGTACTCTCATGACTAGCATCTTGGAAGAGTGAGGGAAAAGTAAGTTGGGGCATAGCACTAAGTTCATCTACTGCTGTGCAAGCAAAGGCCCCAGCCGATCACATAGGGAATTCCAGAACTGGGATGTTCCTTTGAGTTGTTGAGAATGGAGACAAGCTGAGACATTGTACCTGAGCATTGGCCAGTCATTGGAATTGGACTAATCTTTGGGAGAAGAGGTATAACCTTGGACAAGGTCCACTGAAGTACAGTGTCATCAGCCTATATCAGAACTGCTGCTGGAAACTTTTACCCTCCAAAATGTGCAGCAGCTGGGGAAGGAGTGCTTCTTTCCTAAAGGGAGTAGAACTGGGCCCTATATCACAGCATCCACTACAAGAAGTCAACAAGGGGAGCTTATTTTGGGGTGTGGCGGAATGTTAAATTTGGCTTTAGACATTTTATATTTGGGATATGGCAACACAATTAATTGGAAATGTTTATTAGATGTATAAGACTATATTATAATCATAATCATTTTCACTTTACAAAGAATTTGTTCTTAATTTTCTAGGCCTTAACAGTACATGACAATTTGGCTATGAAAATTTGCAATGAGATTTTAACAAGTCCGTGCTCACCAGAACTACGAGTCTATACAAAAGCCTTGAGTTCTTTAGAACTCAGTAGCCATCTTGCAAAAGATCTTCTGGTTCTATTGAATGAGATTCTAGAGGTAAAGTAGTTTCTAATATATGCTGAATTATTTTGTGTTTATAAATGTAGAATTTACATGGCTGTATTAAACTATACATATGCTAGCACATTGTGACTTATTTGAAGTATTTTCTTCATAAATTTCATATAGTGTTTTTAAACAACTTGATATGTATTGGTACTATTTTCAAAGATGATAGGAAATGCTATGTTTATAAAATGTTAATAATGTTTTCTTTTATAGCAAGTAAAAGATAGGACATGTCTGAGAGCTTTGGAGAAAATCAAGGTTCAATTAGAAAAAGAAAATAAAGAATTTGGTGACCAAGCTGAAGCGACACAGGATGCCAGCTTGACTACAACTATTTTTCAAAATGAAGATGGTAATGACATACTGACCAGAATATTTATAAGATTCTGTGCTTTTATTCTACTGTTCAAGTTTTGTTTTGGCATGCATTTCTCAACAAATGACCATCTTTTGAGGAGTTTTGCTTTTCCAGTATTTAAATTTTCAAAAGGGTGATTTATAACTTTTCACTAGCTGCTAGAGGAACTGTATCATTTCAGTTTTTTAAAAACTGGACTTAAAAACACAATTTAAAATATTTCATGAAGCTATCTTATTTATATTGTTTTATTATTCCCTTTAACAGAAAAGAATAAAGAAGTATGTATGACTCCTCTGAGAGGTGTAAAAGCAACCCAAGCATCAAAATCTACTCAGCAAAAGACTAACAGAGGTAGTGTATGGATTGACCATCTTTATGATAAAAGTTTAAAATTTTATCTTCCAATGAAAAATACTTGTTTTGCAAGTTTTCTTATCTTTGTTTCCTTAGGAATAAAGATTTTAAAATGTCTTCGGCATCCTTAATTCTTTCAGTTGATGTCAGTTTTTGCCGTGTGTCTAAAGATTATAGAATCAGCGTTGCTTTAGGTGCTTTTGATTGAAAGAATTATGCTGCAAAAGATCATATTACAAAGGACAATTTGGGTTGAATTAAGATTTGGTTAAATGGTGGTTTTCTGTTAGTTATTTGTGTTGTATCCTTCATTTAACTAAACATTTAAAAAAAAAAAAATCCCTGTAGTATTTTTCTGGGCTTTGTTTTCCTTCTATTCCCATCTTATTTCATATTTTCCCAACTTATTTCCCAAGGGCTATCCAACAATAGGGGATTTGTTGGTAAAGTAAATGCTGACTACTAGGGGATCACTTGGAAAAAAATCTGAAATTCAAGATATTTTCATTGGTTTATTATTTCCTTATTACAAAAGCAGTGCATGCTTATTACAGAAGAATCAGAAAGTACATCCAGGCAAACTATTACAAAGAACACTAATAATCCCACCCATGAGCCAACCATGATTTTAATTTTAGAAATCTATTTTTTAAGGCCCTTTCTGATGCAGATTTAATTTTGTCTGAAATGGAGTCTGGCCATAATATTGTTTTGTAACCAATAAATTATTTAAATACGAATCGCTGGATATTGTTCCAAATTAGTCCCATATTGTTGGATGTTTTCTTGGGGATAAACGCATTAGTGAAAACAACTAAGGAGTGGAAAAAAAAGTGTAACATGAATGAAGTAGAGTATATAATTTTCAAACAGACTGTCACATTGAACAATTTGGTTTTGATCAGATTATTTTTTGTTGTATATCACACAATGAGAACTCCATCCTTTTTAATAGACCAAACTTCATGTATTCATACTGTTTTATTTCTTATAAATGAGAAACATCACAAGCCAAACTTTGTCTTACTCCTTAACCTTGTAAAATTCTAGTAAGTAGAATCTTTATAATCCCCAGTATATAAAGGTTCTTGTTTTTACATTGAAATATTATATTTTAGAACACATACTTGAATTGGTTATGTACATGTTATAATAAGCCATTATTACCTTACTAATTAATGTTTGTTCTATTTGTTTTTCATCACCTTTCAAGAAAAAAAAGTTTTATTTCTTTAGCACCTGTTTCTGCACCTAACCTACCTTTCTAACCCCTAATTTTCAACAGTCTTTCCATAGACTTTGTGCTATAGCATAATAGAAGCACTTTATGGTAACACAGTTTTTATATACTGTCCTTAAATACATAGAACTAATATTTGCCTTCTTATAACTTGTTTGAAATTTCCTCATTTTCCCTTACTCATTATTAGTGCTTACATAAGAAGTTAAGTTTTAATCTTGCTTGGGTTCCTTTTTCTGTGGTCGTGATAACTGGTACCAAGATGGCTAGAACAAGTAGCAGATAGATGTGTTGAAAAGGATTGTTGTGTTGAAATCAAAGGATTTAGCTAGTCTGGAAATCAGATTAAAAATAATAAGCAATTGATAATAAATTCTGATAATGAATTATACTGTCTTCAAGGACAAAGAAAAGTGACAGTTTCAGCTAGGACAAACAGGAGACGTCAGACTGCTGAGGCTGATTCTGAAAGGTATGTCATGCATGTCTAGACTAATAAAGGCCTATATTCACTTTTTATGTCTAGAAGTAGAAACAAACTAATTTTCTTGTGATTGAGAGAAAATATATAACAAGATAGTGAAAACTAAAAGTAGCCGTTTTGGGTATATAGTCTAAAATTCCATTATCAAGAGCATTTGACTTATGGCTTGTTTGCTTTTGCCTATTAGTTGGCATGGTCTTTAGTATTGCCTTTAATATGTTGTTTCAGTTTCTAATTACATGACTATATATGATTCCTCTTTGATCTTTAGTTAACAAATTCTTGATTTTGATAATAATTGGGTTCTCTATACTTACAATGATAGAATACTTCTGTCTATAACTTGGATATATTGTGTGTTAGAGTGTTTATTTTTGACTTCTGTCAAGCCACTGTTAGGAGTTGAAAGTTGGTAGCTGTCTTGTATTCATTGGCAAAATTGTATTATTTGTATTTTCAGTATGTATCTTTACACTGTCTTGATTAAATTCAAGTGTATTTTAAGGGGAAACTTGTTTTTTACTGTGTTTTCAAAATTTATTGCTTAAATCAAGAGAACTTAATTTTTTTTCCACTTCTTGAGTTTCAAAGAAATCTCTTTTGGACAGTTATGGTCCTCGTTTAATTACAAGCTTCATTACAAGTTTGTGGGTTTTTTTCCTGTATAACACCAGGTTCCCTTATACTATATTAAATCATTACCTAAGTTTTGCCATGATTTACTTTGCTGAATAGCTAAGTCAGTGTTTTTTGATATTGTTTGAGAATTTAGTTTTCAGCTAAGTCAATGGAATCAGGCTATCAATTACACACTGATAGAATGTGAGTCAGAAACAAAAACGTTTTATTTATAAATTAGCTGGTTTTAAAACTTATATCTAAATTCATGTATTTTCAACATCTAGTGATCATGAAGTTCCAGAACCAGAATCAGAAATGAAGATGAGACTACCAAGACGAGCCAAAACAGCAGCGTTAGAAAAAAGTAAACTTAACCTTGCACAATTTCTCAATGAAGATGTGAGTTAGAAAAGATGATGGAGGTGGAATCCTTTAAAATTATGTCCAGTTACTTGCTTTAATAAAGTTACCTTTGTCAAAATTAGAAAAAACGTGATGACTTTCAGATTTTCTGCTGTGTGCCTCCACATTACTTTGGCCTGTATTAAAGCATTAGGACAGCATCAGTTATTATAGTCCAGAGACCATCTGCATTAGTCACACAGATTTATCACAATCTGAGGTGGGCCTAGGAATCTCGTTTTTAAAGAGGCTCTCCAAATGATTCTCAAGAACTCTTTATGTTTTAAATCATGGCATTATGGAAAACTTTCAAGTATCACTAGCTAGTATCTTGCATTTGAGAAGCTTATGACTTAGAACCAACAAAGATGAAACCGCCTCAGGACACATTTAACAAGTAACATTTCAAGGGAAAATGAAGTACCACAAACTGGCTAGAAAGGAGCTTGTCACCAGTGAGGAAGACCAGTATAACGTTCAACAGTTATTTTGACAATCTTATTTTGTGATTCCTACAGTGAAAACAGTTTTGATGATGCTATCTGCCTGGGAAGTCTGTTCCTAAAGTATTTGCATATGGGAGTCCTTGTTTGTGAGTGTTTCCTGGGTTAGGGAGGTGTCCACATAAATGTATATTAACCATGAAGCTGCTCTCTGTATTTTTGGCATAACAATATTTACTGTGGATAATTCTAGTGGGAAAATAATGTGACAGGAAGTTCTCTTGTATATACTCTACGAATTTATGAGCACTATTCACTGTCAATTTCATTTATTGTCTTTTGAAATTGACACTTGGCCTGACTTATGAAACTTGTACTGTATGAAATTGGTCCTCTTTTTCTGTAGTACCCAACAAAACGCCTTTTCGCTTTATTATTCAGAAATGTCCTAACATGGATCTGTTTTAATAATTGTGCTTTTTAAAGGCTTATTTACTAGAGGCCATTTACTTAAGGTGAAATTCTAAGATGTAGCTAAAGATCAATCACTGGTTTTTAGAACTACATTGCTATACTTATATGCTTCATACAACTTATAAAAGGAGTCAAAGTTACAAAGCAAGAATACTTACTAAGCAACAGGAAAATTGGTAATGCGAGAAAGTCAATGAAAAATAGATGATTGTTCTTCATTCTGTTTGTTGGCTCTGTGTCCTGTGCTTTAAATTCCTTATGTGTTGTCATTTTAAAGATAATTTGCAGGGGGTTGGAAGAAGGACTGAAAAGGTACATTAAATGTGATACAAGGAAACATCTTAGAAATATAACAAACTAAAATCCCATTCACACATGGCTAGGTCATCCAAAAAGAAAGGAGCCATGTTCTCATATGGTTCACCTTACCAAAGCTTGCTTTCTCTGGCATGGGAAAAATGAATTTAAGCACCGAATTTTTTAGTATTCTGAGTATTCAGCTTTTAGACACAGTCATGTAGCCATTGCTGAAACTGTCCTTTGCACTATTAGAGTTAAAGGTAAGGGAATATCCTGCTTCTAAAAGTCATCCCTTTAAACTTTAAAATAAAAGGCTAAGGTACAATAAAACAGATGTAAATCCATTTACCATTTTTCATTCAAAACTGGTAACTTACAGAAACCAAATAGTATTCTTCTCTAACAAGAGGCACAGATTTGCTGAACAGTAAACATGCAATTGTACCATTGCTCTTAAAGCCCACAGACTCATAGGTTTAAAATACAGAGAAAGATCTGATCAGCTCAAATTTACCTGTGAATGGAAACATGCTACTCAATGATAAGCTATGATCAACTTTTTTCTTGTGTACATCTATAACTTTGAAGGAGATTTACTTCTAAGAGATACCTTTGCCTTTTCTTTAACCAATTTTGCTTCGAGGTAGTTGGTATCCAACTGTTTTACAATTGCTCATGGGTCAGGTCATCATCACAAATCTTTACAATACTAGCTTTCTAAATCACAATGTATTATATATTAAAACTTTGTGCACAGAAATAAAACTGGGGACAATTATGTATTTAAACTTAGGGCATTAAAAATTCACATAATACTATTAAAAAGAGAAACATCAAAATCTGTTTATACTACAAAATTCCACAATGATCTGATGTAAAACATATAAAAACATATAAAGAATATAATCAAAATGATTAATGCTAATGATTTAATATAAAGACAAATCACAGGACTAGAAATACTTCAAGATCAATTGATAAATGCTTATTGTTCAGAAGGAATTTTGACATACAAAATAAAGATAGTGCAAGAACTGCAATCTATTTCTCTTCACTTTTGAGATTTTGGTTATGAACTGTACAGCTCACTAGAGATGCTGTTGTCAAATTCAGATTCCATTCAATGGGACGATTAAGGCACATCTTAATGGGGCTCAAAGGGCAACTTGCTGTATTCCCATCAGACACATTCAGTTTCTCATCAGTTTTCATTTGTAGCATGCTGGAAGAAAAAGTGTAAGGCATTTTAGTTTTACTTTAGTTTCAAAGTAATTATCAACCTTGTAAAAACATTTAGTGGTAGTAGTGTTTGGACCTCTAAACTTTAGTGTACATAAGGCATTTATCCTTAAAATACAACAGTTTTATCTCCCATCTCCTTATTAAACTAAATACAATGAACAATGCCATGTAAACTGTGTAACTTGAGAGGTCACATAGTACCGGAAAAGTAACACTGCATATATGGATTACATCAATATACATCAGAAAAGATATTTAACCTTGTTAAAGGATTCAACCCCTTAACCTGCCCTTTTGTGGATCAGGATGAGAGCCACTTTGAGGAAAAAAAGGGATCAACATTTGTTGAATGCCTCATGTTTTAGCCACTTTCACATGTTTTGTCTCATTTGAATTTCATAAAAGCCAAGGTTGGTTTGCTTATCCTCATGGTAAACAACAGAATCAAGTCTCTGAGAGTTAAGTACAAATATGCCTGAGGTCATACAGTCACCTGCCTGGAACTGGAATACAGCCCTTTCTCTTTTCCTTATGCTTGTCTACTAGCTTTCTGATGAGGCTGGAAAATCCTCAGGAATTAAACTCATGGCCAGCTCATCAGAAGCATGTGGCATCCACAGGATACTTATTCTTGGTTGCCGATTTCAAAGACTTTTTTACATTGCTGGGAAAATTGGCTTATTTGGATTTACATTAGGTTGGTCAGATCTCTTCAACATTATTTAATACACACACACTGTTCTGGACTGGTGTCTTGTTCCACAAGTTTATAAGCACAGTCCCATCTGTTCCTAAATGTTCCCACCTAGGGAACCTTGCTCACCACTCTGCTTAAACAAATCTTACCCATGTGTAATCCAATCTCACATCTCAATTTGCTCTTAGTAAAACATTGCATTGGGTTGTGAACTACTTGGGGTTCTCGTTTACTGTTTCATGTCTAGTAGTCTGATAACCCCCCTCTAGATCTGAAGGAATGGATGCTAACATTCTTTTCTTTGTGAAGATAAGCACAGTGCTAAATACACAGTAGCTACTCAAAAATTCAATGAACATTTATAAATAGCCTGTTGTGAAACATCTGGAGCAGAGTGTTACTCTTCAGAATCACAGAAACGTGACAGTCAAAAGGGGAGCTAGTCTACTCTGTGTAATGTATATGCCATCCCTAGTTATAAATATTACTTCTAGTCAGTGCACATCTTCAGATGTGAATCCTTACATTTATAAGCTATTCAACAGGTTTCTAGTTCATTTGATATTTAACTATGGTTAGTTCACTTGGACTACATCACTCCTAAGCTTTCTCCAACTGTAACTCTACAAATTTTCCTATTAGCAATGAGGCTCAGTGTCTCATATTTAAGTGACTTGCTAGAGCTGGGAAATGGGAGCATCCAGACTCCAGTAGATCCCTCCTTGCAACCTCAACTAACAGACTCATATGCCATTCAATAAGCCAAATCCATTATATCCTGTTTTACCACCACTAACACCTCACTGCATTCTCCCTAAACAGTCCCAGTCCCACAGAATACAATTTCAATTTGTATAAATTGATACTAGACAAAATGACAAACTATCAAGTAGCTTAGTATGCATCAAAAGTAGTAAACCATAAACCATTTTTTGAAAAGTTAAAATGCACGTGATGAATAAATAATATATTTAAAGTAGATGTGACAAATGAAAGAGCTCCAAAATACAATATTTTCATATCAGAAATAACTGACTTTAAAAAATTACATTAGTTACTGTTATTAAAATGAGATCCTCAGAGACCTCATTTTTGTTTTGTTTTTCATGTTAGCAAAACTCAGATAAACCTGTAATTTTTTCCTTCCTCCAAGGACTGCTAGTCTTCATATTTTTATTGCTTGTATTTTCAAAGCAAAAGTTTGATGTACACCTTTTTGAGAAACTCAGGCAAGCTATAAAAATACAATTATATTAATCAAGATAGTTTGGTAGGCAAGCATAGCAAGTATTAAACTCCAAAAAAGAAAATGAAGGCATAGAACAAATAATCATGGTCATAAATAAAAACAAATTTTGTGGGTTTTTTTGCTATTTGTTTGACTAAGATGTTTTCTCCAGAGAATACTTTAATAACTACATGATTTTCCTTTTCAAAAAACTTGAGGCAGTTTTCTTAAGTAACTTCTAGAATGGTATACTATAAATTTGGGTACACAGATCCTACAAGTACACAAAACTATACTTACCTATGGGAAGAAAATGTCAGTTTTGAAAAAAAGGCTATATTTACTAATTTACAGCTTGACATTTAATTCATATATACTTAAAAAACAGTGGATATGCAAAGTTTGGGCAGTACTGCTCTATGGAATTCTTAGAAGAATGCAACTATCTTAGGACATGCTGGAACCAGAGGCATTAGACCATTACCGTAGAAAGTACCTTTCTTGATGTTTGTTTTTCGAGATAGGGTCTTGCTCTGTGGCCCAGGTTGGAGTGCGGTGGCGCCATCACGGCTCACTGCAGCCTCCAACTCCTGCGCTCAAACAATCCCTCTGCCTTGGCTTCCCGAGTAGCTGGGAATATAGGTGTGTGCCACCACACCCACATAATTTTTAAATTTTGAACAGACAGGGTCTTGCTGTGTTTCCCAGGCTAGTCTCAAATTCCTGGCCTTAAGCAGCACTCCTGCCTTAGCCTCCCAAAGCACTGGGATTATAGGCGTGAGCCACCATACTTGGCCAGATTTTATTTTTTTAAGAGATAGGGAAACTAAGGGGTGGGAAAATAAACTGCCCCTTTTTTGAGTCTTCTAAAACCAGATATATGTGGATTAACATAAGAACCTGGCTCTCTGATTAGTACTTAACTGATGTTCATTTCAATTCCATTTTCAACACCAGAGTCAATGAAACTATTTAACATTTATTGAGGACCCATTAGAAAGTGCTTTTGTGATATAAAGATGAGGAAGACACAGTCATTGCTTTCAGAGAGTATGCAATCTAAAGGATTTTCAATAAATACATTTGGAAATTAAAATTTTGACTAGTTAGGTTTAATCTCAGGGATTTGCCGTATAATCATACACATTTGTACAAAGTGGAAAAATAAACGTTCTCAACTTTTGATGCCATTTTTATACAATGTTTTTGGTCTTTTGCATTTTTAAAATAGATAATACATTTGCAAAATTAAAAACATCAATTAGTACATAATCCCAGCACTATAGGAGGCTGAGGTAGATGGATTGGTTGAGCCCAGGAGTCTGAGACCAGCCTGCACAACATGGCAAAACCCCTACAAATAATACAAAATTAGCTAGGCATGGTGATGTGTGCCTGTAGTGCCAGCTACTGGGAGGCTGAGGTGGGAGGATTGCTTGAGCCTGTTGGAGGCTGCAGTGCGCTGAGATTGTGCCATTGCACTCCAGTCTGGGCAACCCTTATCTCGAAAAAGAAAAAAAATCAATCAGTGAAAAATGTCATATAATGGAAAGAACTGCCTATCAGTGCTCCTAGCCCCTCTTTTGGGGCAACTATTACCATTTTATTGTCTTTTCTTCAGATAGTCCCCTCACACTGAAATATGTAGGCATCTGTATTTCAACTCTCTCCCCTTACACAATTCTACCATTCTATATACTGTTATGTATCTTGCTTTAAAATATGTATTTTGGATATTGTTTCATATTTGTACAATGAATTCTCAATTAACAGCTACGTAGAATTCCACTTTGTGGATAAATCATAATTGATGTTATCAGTTCTCAATTGACAGAATTTTGGCTGTGTTAATCTATTGTATAAAATAGCAGTGATGCATTGAATATTCTGACATGTGTTCAGGTATATCCATAGAGTTGATTAGAACAGCTGGGTCAAAGGGTGCTTTTACATTTTGATATTATCAAAATGCCCTTCAGAGACTGTGCCATTTTACACTTTGACCACCCATGTGTGAAAATGTCTTTCATTCCTCTTACTCTAACCAATAATGTATAATAAAACTTACAGATCTTTGAAATCTGATGTTAAAACGTGGCATACCATTGTTTGAATTTGCATTTCTCTTATGAATAAAGCTAAGCATATTTTAATGTTTTAGAAGCTATGCTTCCTTTTTATGTTTTCTTTGCCAATTAGGATAATCTTTTTCATGTAGTTATGAAAATTAATCCTTTGTTGTATAGTGATTGATGATCCCACTCTCTTTCCACCCTATCCAGTTTATTAGTTTATAGCTGCTTATGGCGATTTTCTCATGAGTCCATTCTAAATTCTATGTCATTAGATTTATCACTCTTATTTCGTGGCTTCTCTGTTTCATAAAATGATTAGAAAGCTGAAAGCAGCAGCAGTAAGTCATCTGAGAAAATGACTTTATGAATCTATACCCTGGATTCTAATAAAAGCTCAGCAATAGTATGTATACAGTGGTACTCTTGAAAATAGAGTTGGGGAAAAGAATGTAAAGACCTGGGCTCAAGTTCTGACAATCATCAGCCTATGACCTCAGACAAGTAACCTTAACCTCCTGCCTCATTTTCTTCATAAGAAAAAAAAAAAAGACACTTTCGCTGCTTACCTTATAAGTTGTGACAATTTAATGAGAGCCTATTAACATGCTTTTAAAACCATAAGGAACTCTATACAAAGGTTTAATTTACCATTGCATATTCTGGTGAAAAGAAAAAGAAGTGGGAAAAATGTTTATCATAAGTAAGGCCTCTTCTCTATCAAACTAGGAAACTAATGGAGGTGAGGGTTGAACAAGGGCATGGGGAAACTGAAATGGTTACGAAGGCATTTAAGCCTATTTTCAATTCTTCAGTAATCTCATGGACCCAAAGATAAAGTCCATCTCCACCACCTGAATGGTAGTTTATAGACTATGTGCATTTGCAAAGTGTAAAAAATGGAAACATTTTGAGCACCATAGAAATCCAAAGAATTATCATTTGTGATTTAAGTTAATGATTATTGATAAGTCTAATCTTCACAAAAGTAAAAATATCTAATTCTAATAACTTAAACTTGTATTACTGGAGATACGCAATGTTCATTTCTGTCATGGGGCAATAAACTTGAGTGTTAGCCGACTCTTGCAGGAAACAAATGTTGGTGTAACTAAGACAGGTCTGAAAACATCACTTACAGAGCAGTAGCTACATACCAGGCAGTGTACTAAAAACCTTTTTTTTTTTTTTTTTAAACATTACCATATTAAATCCTAACAGCTATTCACTGAAGATCAGAAAAGTAAAATGAATTACCCAGCCACACAACGAGTAAATGGAAGTCTCCAGGGCCTATGATCTATTATCTTGTACTGTACTGCATACTAACTCTTGTATTGTTCTAATTCTGTCATGATACTGCATGTTAATACTCATTTTTTTTTAAATGGAGTCTTGCTCTGTCACCAGGGTGGAGTGCAGTGATACAGTCTAGGCTCACTGCAACCTCTGCTTCCTGGGTTCAACTGATTTTCCTGCCTCAGCCTCCTGAGTAACCAAGACTACAGGCACGCTTCACTATGCCCAGCTAATTTTTGTATTTTTTGTAGAGACGGGGTATCACCATGTTGGCCAGGATGATCTTGATCTCTTGACCTCATGATCTGCCAGCCTCGGCCTCCCAAAGTGCTGGGATTATAGGCGTGGGCCACTGTGGCTAGTCAATACCTGCTTTTCTATTCTCCAGAATGCTTAACATGTGAGATTAGTGGACAAGTGTCTGGTTTATAGGTTTCAAACAGAAAGATATGCCTAAGGCTATAGTTGTAACTCTATCCAAGAGAGTTAAATATTTAATACATGAAGTCTTCTCATGGCATTAACTAAATAAGGAATTGCTACTCATATCCTTCAATTCCTGAAGGAGGAGAATAGTGTTAGGGCATAGACTGACATGTTATTTGAGACCTAACAGAATATTCTTTAGGTCAAACGTTTCAGGGAACACAAGTTAATCTTTTCAAAGGGAGAAGTCAGCCGTATCACAGATAAATGGCTCTGGAACAAGATTTGGACTTGGAACAGTTAATGTACCTGATGCTGTCAAGTTTGAACTCATCTATTTAACTCCAAATTCTGGATGAGGCTACTTTCTTCTGGAATGGTGTCTTCTAAGTGTTACTACAGTAAAAGTTTACTGACTAGCTATTATGGCTCAGCTCTGTCCTATAGCTTGATGTCCCCACAAATCTATCCAAATATCATGATAGGGTTGTTAAGTGCACAAATCTAGATGGGAGAACCTTCATGAAGGTCATATCCTTCTCTCAAACCCTCAACCAGTACCTACTTAAAATATTAGTAGTATATATAAAAAGGGATGGTATCTTTAAGGGTTTTGCAGCTTGGTACCGGAGGCAGGATGAGAAAGTATTCAGAAATTACCAGAATAAAACAGCAGCATGCCATAAATACAGAGTAACTAAGGACTAAGGGATTACAGAGAAGGGAAAGATTAATCACAGCAGAGTAGGAAGACAAGGGGAAGAAACATTTGATAAAGGTCTTTAGGGATCAGGGATATTAGTAAGCTGAGGCAGAAGGAAGATTTGCAGAGCTTGAGTTCTGATCCTGAGTCCAATCACTGGCCAGCTAAGTGCACACTTCTTCATCTTTCTAAGCTTCAATGAAGATAATGAAAGTCACTACCTTTTATGGATAATGGGATTGTTAAATGAATTTATGTAAAGCACTTGGCATAGAGAAGAGAATGCACATAAAATGCCCAGCATTTTGACCGGACACATAATAAGAACACAATAATTGTGAGTTAATGTTAGTACTATTAACAAAATATAAGCCAATCAAAGGTACCTGTGTTTCCACTGGTGATACAATATGGCAGGTATGTGTATGATTTGTTTCTGTACTTTGTACCATATGTACAATATGTACCATATTTGGTTTTTCCTGTAATTCTCATAAACAGATATGATTTAATTTGTATAGACAGATAATACAGTTGTTTACTTTTGAGTCCCTGGGCTTAAGGGAGACCAAAAGATCTAGCCAGGTAAGCACAGTTTGTAAGGGTGACCATGAGGTCTAACATTTGAATAAATCCTTTCTTTTGGTTGGCAAACAGTTAAGTTTAGGTTGTAGTTGCTTTTTTTTTTTTTTTAATTTAGTTTTTCTCAAAATTTTCCTTTGGTAGGCTACTGATGAATTTAAAGCCTTTGGTAGATTAATTAGAAAATTAAAAAAAGAAAGAAAATTTTATAGGCTTTTTCTTTACTTGTGATTATTGTATTTGGAGTAAAAGAACATTATGGTTAAGAATGAGACTTTGAAGACCAACAGTCTTGGGTGACAAATCTAGATTTGCAATTTGCTACAGCTAATGTTAGGAAAATTATATTTACTTTGTTTTGAATATAAAGGTGATACAGAGATTGGCACTCTGGTGCATAGCATGTGCTTCATAACTGGAAGTGTTATACCATTAGAGCAAGCCATGGCGGTCAGGAATTCACAAGAAAATATCTACAATAAAAGTAGTTTTCTAATGAGAAATGAGAGAGCCACCTGAATTTTTAGTTGAATGGAAATGAAGGAAATCATAGTTGGATTAATGGCAGAGAACCAACAGTCTTCAGAAATTAATGAATACTGCACTGTTTTGAAATTCAGAAATGATCCTTGGCCATGTAGGAACAAAAAAGACTTTCCCTGAATTTCTTAATGAGCTTGTTTATGAAATTAGTGCAACACAAGTGAACTGTCCCTAAAGCAGTATCTTAAATAAAATAAGTTATTCAAATAACCAGTAAAGATATATGATTCAGCTACCTTTACTGAATAAAAGAATAAAAAGAATAAAAATAGGAAGCTTTAGTAATGTGAAATTAAAAGCAATTAGCAAGTTGTTGATCTAAAACAATGCCAACCAACTGTAAAAGACTGCAGAAACTGACATGGTTTATAATCTTTTGAGACCCTGTTTGCATCTACCTTTTTAAGAACTTACCAATGATCATAATCTTTCTCTTTTTCTATATACTATCAATATCAAATTGATTGCATTAATAGTCCCAACTCTTTACTCATCCTTAAATTTACTTTCTTTGCCCCATAGTTTTGCAGTGTTTTCCCATTCTGCCTTATCCACGTGATTTGCTCTCACCAATAGCACCTTAGCAAGTATGATGGAAGCTGAAGCTTGAGAAAATTGCTTGGGCAAACCTGCTGAGTTAGTGTGAGGGACACATGGACCAGAGATAAATGTCCCACCTGATGGTCAGCTAACACCAGGTCATATGAGGGAGCCCAGCCAAGATCAAATGAACATCCTAGCCTTATCTGCCAATCACAGACTCATGAATGAAATAAAAAATGCTTACTTATTTTAAGCTAATAAGTTTTGGGGTAGCTTGTAAATAGCATTATTGTGGCATAATAAACCATCTCTTTTCAATTGAATCCTCACCACGATGCTTAACGAAGTACAAGGTCTCCCATTCTTTAAAAAACAAATGAAAAACAAGACTTTACTCAATCTTTTTTCTCAAGGTAACAGTTTTATAACTAAATTACTTTAAGGAGTTATCCTATACTTTCTGTCACCATCCTTAGCTCTTCATTCCTTAAGCTATTCCAGTATGGCTTCTGGTGCTTTTACTCCATGAAAATAACACTTACTAAAGCCATGAATGACACTCACATTGATAATTCCAATGAATTTTAGTTTTTGCCCCCTTGGCAGCATTCAATACTATTGACCATTTCTTCTGCTATGAACTTGTGTTTCTCCTAAATACATATGTTGAAGCCCTAACCCTAAAAGTGACTGTAGTTGGGGACAGGACCTTTATGAGGTAATTAATGTCCTAAGAGTGAAGCTCTAATCTGATAAGGTTGGTGTTCTTGTAAGAGGAGGAAGAGAAACCAGAGGTTCCACTCTGCCATGTGAGGACACAGCAAAAAGGGGGCTATTGAAGTCCAAGATCAACCTGCTGGACCTTGATCTTGGACTTCCCAGCCTCCAAAACTTTGAGAAAATAACTTTCTGTGGTTTAAGCCATACAGTCTATGTTATTTTTTTGCGGTAGCCCAAGGAGACTAAAGTACCGTCTTTCATGAAACTCATTGCTTTTGGCTTTTGGGACAAAACACACTTTACTCTTGCCTCTTTCATACCAAGTCATCCTACTTTACTTGGATAATAAAGCTTGGAATTTCTCAAGGATGAGTCCTAGGCTTTCTTTTCTCCTTTATTCTATACACTCTCCTTAGGGCTCCTCAACCCTACTCACAGTTTTAGTTGTCAGTGATATCCTAGATGTCTCAACCCCATCCACAGCTTATGCATTACTTGCTCAGAAAGGATTACCCTGACAGCTCAACCTAAAGTAGCTCCCCCTAGAAACTCCTATCATCCAATTTCATTAACACAATTTATCACTGCTTTATGTTTTCTATTATTGTTTTTCTCTCTTACTAAAATACAGACTGATGAGAATAGAGATCCTTGTTGGTCTTGTTCAGTATTTTATCTGCAGTACTTGGCACATAGGAACTGGACAAATATTTGCTGAAATAATAAATCTGATTTCTACTTCTGGCCATGATGAAGTAATAGGGTAGCAGGGACCAGATCTGTGGCTTACTGCCTGGAGAGTTTTCAGGCTGCATGATAGGGAGAGAACCCCAACAGAACTTGGAAATATTCTTGAGCTGGGGAGAGAGTGACTGGAGTTCACGAAGTCCCAGGTGACTAGAATCTGTGGGTCAGAGTATAGGAGAGAGATGGGGGTAGAGGGAGAAAGGAGTGAGAAAGAGTCAGAGAGAGATCTGCGGAGGATTTTCCTCAGGTCTAAAGATAAATAAATACTGATCAGTGGATAAGTATTTCCCAAGTCTGGAAAAGAATCAATGAAAAGAACCAGGTAATCATTTTCTGAAGGCTCTATAGAACTAGATATAATTGACCTTCTGACACATGGAGCATTTAGTAAAGTCCTCAGGTGGGTACTGGATTGCCTCTATAGTGAGGTTAACTTACTTAGCCCTAGAGCAGGGCTCCTTTTTTTGTGAGATGGAGTCTCGCTCTGTCACTCAGGTTAGAGTGCAGTGGTGTGATCTTGGCTCACTGCAACCTCCGCCTCCTGGGTTCAACCTGCCTCAGCCTTCTGAGGAGCTGAGATTACACATGAGCACCACCACACCTGGCTGATTTTTGCATTTTTAGTAGAGACAGGGTTTCACCATGTTGGCCAGGCTGGTCTTGAACTCCTGACCTCATGATCTGCCTGCCTCGGCCTCCTAAAGTGCTGGAATTACAGGTGCGAGCCACTGCGCCCAGCCCGAGCAGGGCTTCTTAACATCGGCTTCACTGACATTTGGGCAGGTAATTCTTTGTTGTGGGGGGCTGTTCTGGGTATTATAGAGTTTTTAGTAGCATCCTTAGATTTTATCCACTAGATACCAATAGTACCTTCTCAATGTGACAGTACAAAGTGTCTCTGTCCATGACCAAATATCCTCTATGAGGCAAAATCATCCCTAGTTGTGAACTACTGTCTGAGATTAAAGGCTGTTCTGGCTCTGCCCATCAATGCTTAAGACTTGAAATAATCAAAATGTTTCTTAATAAGTGAACAGTGTCCCAGAACAAAGCCCAAGAACACATAACATTGCAAAAATTCCAGTGTACAACAATACAAAATTCACAACATCTGGCATCCCACCAAAAATTACCATGCATGCAAATAAAAGGAAAATATTCATAATGAGGAGAGGAAAATCATTAAAGAATAAAGAAATAACACAGATTGTGAAATTAGTACATGAGGATGTTAATGCAGATATTTTAAATACACTTCTTTAGTTCAAGAAGTTGAAGAATGCGTAAGCATGACATGGATAAATATGGTAGTTATAAGGAATACTGAATTTGAATTTCTAGAGTTGGCATACAATTTATGAAATAAAAACTATCCTAAATGGTATTAATACCAGATTAGACAATGCCAAATAAATTATTAGTGAACTTAAAAACACAGGAAGAGTACTGTGCAGAATGAAAATAAAAAAATAAAAATGAATCGAGTATCAGTGACCTGTGGGATAAAATACATGTGATTTACATTCCAGAAGGAGAGTGAAGAGGGACAGAAGTATATTCAAAGCAACGATGGCTACAAAATGTCCAAGGGTGATTAAAAGCATAAACTGACATATTCAAGGAGTGCAACAAGCTGCAAGCAGAGAAAACATGAAGGCAACCATGCCAAGCCCTTTGCTAATCAAACTGTTGACAACCAGTGATAAACAGAAAATCCTAAAAGCATCTGGCGGAAAAAAGAACATACAAAGGAGCAAATAGAAGAATGACATACCCATCTTCAGAAACTATACAAGCAAGAAGCTAGTAAAACAATATCTGTAAAGTACATACAGTCTCTGGCTTAGGATGATTCAACTTAGAATTTTTCAACTTTTCAGTGGTGTGAAAGTGATAGGCATTTAGCAGAAAACCATGCTTTGAGTACCCATACAACAATTCTGTTTTTCAGTGTCAGTATTCTATAAATTACATGAGATAGCCAACATTTGATTGTAAAGTAGGCTTTGTGTTTAATAGTTTTGCCTAACTGTAGGCTAAGGTAAGTGTTCTGAGGACACTTAAGGTAGGCGAGGCTAGGCTATGATATTCCATAGGTTGTGTATTAAATGCACTTTTGACTTACAGTATTTTCAACTCACAAGGGTTTATCGAGAGGAGCTTGAACTCCATCATAAGTTGAGGAACATTAGTACTAAGAGAAAAATATGGTCAATTTTGAAATCCATATTCAGGAAAAACATTTAAAAAAAGAAATACAGACTTTTCTAGACATACAAAGGCAGAGTGAATTAATCAACAGCAGACCTGCACTACAAGAAAGGAGGTCATTCGGGCAGAATAAAAGATATCAGATAGAAATCTGGATCTGTACATAAGAATGAAGAACACCAGAAATGACAAATTCAGGGAAAAATACTTATTTTCCTATTTTAAAAATATCTGAATAACCATGTAAAGAAAAAATAAGAACAATGTACTGTGAGGTTTATAACATTTACAGAAATAAAAGCACTGCAGATATACGGTTATAACAACTTCAGCAAAGTTTCAGGATTAAAAAAAATCACTGTACAAAAGTCAGTAGCATTTCTATATACCAACAACCATCCAAGCTGAGAACCAAATCAAGAAAGCAACCCCATTCACAGTAGCCACAGAAGAATAAAATTTTCAGGAATTTATTCTTTATTCTTAGGTACAGTTAACCAGAGAGGTGAAAGATCTCTATAAAGAGAATTACAAAACACTGCTCAAAGAAATCAGAGATGACACAAACAAATGGAAAAACATTCCATGATTCTGGATAAGAAAAATCAATATTGTTAAAATGACCAGATTGCCCAAAGACTTTTAGAGATTCAATGCTTTCCTATCAAACTACCAATGACATTCCTATGGAACCAACAAAGAAAGTGAATAGCTAAGACAATTCTAAATCAAAAGAACAAAGCTGAAGGCATCACATTACCTGACTTTGAACTACACTACAAGGCTACTGTAATAGTCCATTTACACGCTGTTGATAAAGACATACCCAAGACTGGGCAATTTACAAAGAAAAGAGGCTTAGTTAACTCACAGTTCCACGTGGCTGGGGAAGCCTCACAATCATGGTGGAAGGTGAAAAGCACACCTCACAGGGTGACAGACAAGAGAAGAGACCTTGCACAGGAAAACTCCCCCTTAGAATAACCATCAGATCTCGTGAGACACTCACTACCACAAGAACAGCCCCAGAAAGACCTGCCCCCATGATTCAGTTACCTCCCACCAACTCCCTCCCACAACATGTAGAAATTCAAGATAAGATTTGGGTGGGGACACAGCCAAACCATATCATTCTGCCCTGCCCTCTCCCAAATCTCATATCCTCACATTTCAAAACCAATCATGTCTTCCCAACAGTCTCCCAGAGACAAGGCAAGTCCCTTCCACCTATAAGCCTGTAAAATCCAAAGCAAGTTAGTTACTTCCTAGATACAATGAGGACACAGGCATTGGGTAAATACAGCCATTCCAAATGGGAGACATTGGCCAAAACAAAGGGGCTACAGGCCCCATGTAATTCGAAAATCCAGCAGGTCAGTAAAATCTTAAGGCTCCAAAATGATCTCCTTTGACTCCATATCTCATATCCAGGTCACGCTGATGTAAGAGATGGGTTACCATGGTGGTCTTGGGCAGCTCTGCCCCTGTGGTTTTGCAGGGTATAGCTGCCCGCTGGCTGCTTTCATGGGATGGTGCTGAGTGTCTGAGGCTTTTCCAGGTGCACAGTGCAAGCTGTTGGTGGAGCTACAATTTTGGGGTCTAGAGGACTATGGCCCTCTTCTCACAGCTCCATTAGGCAGTTTCCCAGTACAGACTCTGTGTGGGGGCTCTAACTCCACATTTCCCTTCTGCACTGCCCCAGCAGATGCTCTCTATGAAGGTCCTGCCCCTGTAGCAATCTTTTGCCTGGGTATCCAGGCATTTCCATACATCTTCTGAAATCTAGGCAGAGGTTCTCAAACCTCAGTTTTTGAGTTCTGTGCACCCACAGGCTCAACACAATTTAGAAGCTGCCAAGGCATTGGGGCTTCTACCCTCTGAAGCAGCAACAGCCTGAGCTGTACCTTGGCCCGTTTTAGCCACAGCTGGAGTGGCTGGGATGCAGGGTACCAAGTCCCTAGACTGCACACACCACAGGGACCCCATGAAATCAATTTCTGCAATTCCTTCTAGGCCTCTGGGTGTGGATGGGAGGAGCTGCTGTGAAGACCTCTGACATGCCCTGGAGACATTTTCCCCACACTCTTGGGGATTAACGTGTGGCTCTTCGTTACTTATGCAAATTTCTTCAGTGGGCTTGAATTTCTCCTCAGAAAATGGGTTTTTCTATCACATTGTGATAAATTTCTATCACAGTGTGCAACTTTTCTGAACTTTCATGCTCTGCTTCCCTTATAAAACTGAATGCCTTTAACAGCACCCAAGTTACATCTTGAATGCTTTGCTGCTTAGAAATTTCTTCTGCCATATGCTCTAAATCATCTCTCTCAAGTACAAAGTTCCATAAATCTCCAGAGCAGGGTCAAAATGCCGCCAGTCTCTTTGCTAAAACATAACAAGAGTCACCTTTACTCCAGTTCCCAACAAGTTCCTTATCTCTATCTGAGATCACCTTAGCCTAGACCTTATTGTCCCTATTGCTATCAGGCTTTTGGTCAAAGCCATTCACCAAGTCTCTAGGAAGTTCCAAACTTTCCTACATTTTCCTATCTTCTTCTGAGCCCTCCAACTGTTCTAACCTCTACCTGTTACCCAGTTCCAAGGTTGCTTCCACATTTTCAGGTATCTTTTCAGCAGCACCCCACTCTTGATACCAATTTACTGTATTATTCCATTTACATGCTGCTGATAAATATGTAACTGAGACTGAGCAATTTACAAAGGAAAGAGGCTTGATGGAGAACCCAGAGTTCTACATGGCTAGGGAAGCCTCACAATCATGGTGGAAGGTCAAAGGTACATCTGGTGGCAGACAGGAGGAGACAGCTTGTGCAGGAAAATCTGCCCTTATAACCATCAGATTTTGTGAGACTTAGTATCATAAGAACAGCATGGTAAAGACCTGCCCCCATGATTCAGTTACCTCCCACTGAGTCCCTCCTACAACACATGGGAATTCAAAATGAGATTTGGGTGGGGACAAAGCCAAGCCATATTAGCTACAGTAACAAAACAGCATGGTACTGGTACAAAAGCAGACACATAGACCAATGGAACAGAAGAGAAAGCTGAGAAATAAAGCTGCACATTTAAAACCATCTGATCCTTGACAAAGTTGGGGAAAACAAGCAATGAAAAAAGAACTCCCTATTCAGTATATGGTGCTGGGATAACTGGCCAGCCATAAACAGAAGATTGAAACTGGATCCCTTTCTTACATCATATACAAAAATCAACTCAAGATGGATTAAAGACTTAAATGTAAAACCTAAAACTATAACAATCCTGGATGATAACCAATGAAATACCATTTTGGACATAGGTCCTGGCAAAGATGTCATGATAAAGATGCCAAAAGTAACTGCAACAAAACGTAAAACAGACAAAAGGGAACCTAATTAAACTAAATTATCAATAGACAACTGACAGAATGGGAGAATATTTGTAAACCATGCATCCAGCAAAGGTCTAATATCCAGAGTTTATTAGATGAACTTATAACAATTAACAAGCAAAACCATATCATTCTGCCTTGGCCCCTCCCAAATCTCATATCCCATGAAAAAGTGGGCAAAGGGGCCAGGCATGGTGGCTCACGCCTGTAATCCCAGCACTTTGGGAGGCTGAGGTGGGCAGATCACCTGAGGTCAGGGGTTTCAGGCAGCCTGGCCAATATCACAAAACCCTGTCTCTACTAAAAATACAATAATTAGACAGGTGTGGTTGTGAGTGCCTGTAATCCCAGCTACTTGGGAGGCTGAGGCAGGAAAATCACCTGAACATGGGAGGTGGAGTTTGCAGTGAGCTGAGATTGTGCCACTGCACTCCAGCCTGGGCAATAGAGTGAGACTCCATCTCAAAAAAAAAAAAAAAAAAAAAAAGAAAGCGGGCAAAGGACATGAACAGACACCTTTCAAAAGAAGATATTCATGCAGCCAACAAGCATATGAAAAAATGCTCCATATCACTAATCATTAGAGAAATGTAAATCAAAACCACAATGAGAGAATGGCTATTAATAAAACACCAGTCAGAATGGCTATTATTAAAAAGTCAAAAAAATAACAGATGCTGGCAAGGTTGTGGAGAAAAGGGAATGCTTATACACTGCTGGTGGAAATGTAAATTAGTTCAACCATTTTGGAAAACTATCATTGGACCCAGTAATCCCATTACTGGGTGTATACTCCAAGAAATATAAATCATTCTACCATAAAAGACACATGCACATTTATCACATTATTCACAATAGCAAAGACCTGGAATCAACCTAAATCCCGTCAATGGTAGAATGGATAAAGAAAATGGGGTACATATAGACAATGGAATACTATGCAGCCATAAAAAGCAATGGGATCATGTCCTTTGCAGCAACATGGATGGAGCTGGAGCCCATAATCCTAAGCAAACTAATGCAGGAACAGAAACTCAAACACTCATAAGCATTCTCACTTATAAATGGGAGTTAAACATTGAGTACACATAGACACAACGAAGAAAACAGAAAGTGGGCCTACCTGAGGGTGGAGGCGGGTAGGACGGAGAGGATCGAAAATCTACCTATTGGGTAGTATGCTTATTACCTGGGTGATGAAATAATTTATACACCAAATCCCCGTGACATACAATTTACCTATATAACAAACTGTACATGTACCCCTGAACCTAAAATAAAAGTAAAAAAAAAAAAAATTCTTGGCCACCCATGAAGTACTATATTATTATTTGAAGGTAGAACTCTAAGATAATGATGTATACTATAAACCCTATGGCAACCACTTTTTTTTTTTTTTTTTTTTTTTTTTTTTTTTTTTTTTTAACAGCGTCTTACTCTGTTCCCCAGCCTGGAGTGCCATGGAATGATCTTGGCTAACTGCAGCCTTTACCTCCCAGACTCAAGTGATCCTCCTGCTTCAGCTCCCCCAGTAGCTGGAGCCACAGGCATGTGCCACTACACGTAGCTAATTTTTGTAAAGACAGAGTTTCACCATGTTGCCCAGGCTGGTCTTGAACTCCCGGGCTCAAGTGACCTTCAAAAGTGGTGGGATTACAGGCATGAGCCACTGTACCTCACCAGCAACCACTTTTTAAAAAGCAAATCAGGAAATTAAAAAAATAATAAAACACACTGTATGATCCAAAAGAAGGAAGGAAAAGATAAAAAAGGGGAGAACAAATAGTAGGTGGGATAAATAGAAAGATGGCTGATTTAAATCCAACCATATTAATGGTCACATTAAATGTAAGTGGTCTACTGAAAAGGCAGAGATTGTCACACTGGGTAAAAGGCAAGCTTCAATTATATATTGTTTAATATAAGAAATCAACTTTAAACATAAAGACACAAATAGGTTAAAAATAAAAGTATGTGAAAAGATATACTATGATAACAATAGTGAAAAGCAAGCTGGAACAACTCTAGTAGTTATGAGATAAATTATATTTTAGAGTAAGGAACATTTTCGGGATTAAAGAGAAGGTTAAATTCATAATGATAAAAAAGCCAATTCATAAAAAGTATCTAGCAATTCTAAATGCATATACACCTACTTATAGAGCTTCAAAATACATGAAGCAAAACCTAATAGACCTGAAAGGATAAACAGAAAAATCCACAATCATGGTTGCAGATTTTGATATCCCCCTCTCAAATACAGACAGAACAAGTAGACTGAAATTCACCAAGATGGAAAAAACTTGAACAGCACTATCAGTCATCTTGCTTAACTAACATTTATAGAACATTTCACTCAGGAGCAGTAAAATATAAATTATTTTCAAGAACACACAGAACATTTACTTAGATTTGCATAGATTCTAAGGGCCATATAATACATCTCAATAAATTCAAAAAACCTGAAGTCACACACAGTATATTAGAATTAAATTAGAAATCAGTACCAGAAAGACATCTGAAAAATCCCTAAATCTTTGGAAACTGAACAACGTTATCTCTATGTAGGGTCCTGCCATGTTGCCCAGGCTGGTCTTAAATTCCTGGGCTCAAGTAATCCTCCCACCTTGGCCTCCCAACGTGTTGGGATTACAGGCGTGAGCCACTGCGCCCAGGCAACATGTCGCTAAATAATCTATGGGCTAAAGAAGAAATCACAAGAGAAATTAGAAAATATTTTGAATTTAATTAAAATGAAAATAGCAGAGCAAAATTTGTGAGATACAGCTGAAGTAGTGTTTAAAGGGAAATTTATAACATTATGTTCATATTAGTAAATAATCTTCCTTCCACCACTGTAACACTTACACTTCTCAAGGTGTAGTTCCTGGACCAGAAGCATAAGCCTAAGTATCACTTGGACCCCACCCCATATCTACTCCATCAAACTCTGTGGGTGGATCCAAACAATCATTTTAACAAGCCTTGCTGAGGACTCTGATGCACACTAAAGTTTGTGAACCACAATGGTCTAAGTGTGGTTAGGTGTCTTGCTCTACACCTTTCTTTACAATGCAACTAGGGAAATCTTCTAGAAAGGAAAATCTGATTATATCTTCCCCATCCACTTCCAATTTAAATCTCTGCTCTAAGTGCAGTGAGGTGCCACTGAAAGCAGACAAACTTCCTGGCACGGCTCATAAGAACTTGTACAGTCTGTTCCTTTACTTCCCAATCCTCCCTACATCTGACATCATCTCTTTCTTTCTCTCTTGACTAGACACACTGGCCATAACTTACACCTCTAACCTGCCAAGAATCACATACCTCAGCATTTTTTTCACATCCACATCTTTCTTCCTACCCTACTGGCTCTCTACCATTTGGCCTAGTTAATTCCTACTCACCCTTCATAGCTTAGCTTAATGGCCCTTTGATCTCTTCCTTCACTTGATAAAATTTCCCAAAATAAATTCCCATAGCACCACATACTGAGAATGTAGCAGATTTGTGTATTTACTCAATGTCTGCCTTTCCAAATAAACTTGAACTATGAGGGTAGGAACCATAATCTGGTTTTGCCCCCCACTATTTTGCATGTGTCTAGCATACTGCCTAGTGTGCAGAAGACCAACACTTTTGAATAAATAAAAAAGAATGTATAGGAAGAGGTTTTTAAAATCTAGCTTTCTATGTCTGCATAACACAGAAACAAAGTAAGAAATAAATGCATTTTCCAGGCTGCCTGGAACGAGGAGAAGGAAAAAGAAGACAAGGTCCAGTTTAAATAAAACAAACACAACCAAGAAAAAAAAAGTGAGCAAGACAAAATCGTTCAGACACCTATTCTTGCCTTTTTTGTTTGTAATTAAACTATAGGTGAATTCACTAGGCTTAAAGTTATGGTAATCACAGAATGCTCAGCTCTGTGACAAGAAAACTGTTACTGCCCAGAAAAAAATGAGAAGAAAATATGGTAGTCAGGAGAGCTGACCTAAGAATTTGGAATTCTTAAGAAATAGAGAAGGAAGGAAAAAGGAGAAAGAGAACATTTAGACCTCGAGGCAGGAATTTATTATGGTGTGAAGCACTGAAAGCAATCTCTAGCAGGTGGTAGCAGCTGGTTAAAGAAGAAAAGGGTGACCCTTGAACTTACCTCAGATAGAGAAAGCAGGTCTGGAGGCTGCAGGGAGAGAATAAAGATTTACAAAACAGAATACAACTGGTGCTCATGGCTCCCCCAGCACCACTCTGCTGAATAAAGACAGATATTGACCCATAAAGATCAAACAAAACAAAACAGCTAACATGTCAAATACATTGTATTGTATTGAGGGAGGGAGTGGGCAAAGGGGAAGAAGTGGATGGGGTGTTGGGGATGAATGAGGTAGAATGACTTTAATATATTTTTTAAAAGCCAACAACTTATTATTCCTTTTTTTCCCAAGCCACACCATATCAAAATTGTAATGATATCAACAGGGTCAGCAAACTTTTTCTGCAAAAGGAAAGGTAGTAAATATTTTAGACTTTGTAGGCTTTATGGTGTCTGTTGCAACTATTCAGTTCAGCCTCTGCAGCACAAAAACAGCAATAGACAATATATGAGTGAATGATCATCGCAGTGTTCTAATAAAACTTTATTTACAAAACAGGCCATAGGCCTCCCAATTTAGAGAACTAAATCTATGTCTGAAAATAGTTCTGTTCTCTACAACCACTAGTATGTTGAATCTGCCAAATTATGTTTCTTACTAATTATGTTGCCAAAGTAAAAACTTGAAATATCTTCTAGATAAATTATTTGAGTTACTTTGTGACTTAAACATCTAACACAATGCCTGGTAAATAAAAAGTATCCAATGTTTGTTAAATAAACAATGGTGTTCTGTGAAAGATATGGGGCAATTAGTAAACAGAATATCCTGAAAATTTAGTAATAGTTGAGAAAGCAATGGAATGTAAAATATTCAAGAAAAATTCTATGAAAAAACATCAAGACAAAGACTGTTTAGCTGTTTTACATTTTAACAAAGTATTATGGCAAAAGTTAGACTCTTTAAAACCTAAACTCTTCTCTTACCCAATTCCTAAGAAAACTACAGGGGAAAAATTCAAATGTAAACAGAATATATCTTTATTAAAAATTCCTCAGGGGGTTGGGTGTAAAAAAATCTTATTTCATTAGAATACTTCAATGGAGTCAAGTCTTAATCGTTTTACTTAAAGTAATAGAGTTATTTTTATCTTGTGTTCAGTGTTCAACATCTGTGTTAAAATGTCATAAGCAAGATCAGAGGAGTATGTATGGTTAGTCTTGGTTTCCGGTAGTTGAACTTTCACACAGGTTTATAACTGATGGCTGATTTTTAACTATGTAAAACCAGAATTCTGAATGGGAAAAATATAAATTCAGTTATTTTTGAGGACAGAGGGTAAAATAGAAGAAGCTGACAAACTTTTTTTTTTTTTCAGTCATCTCAGAATTTGGTTCAAAGTGTCAACTGAATTCCAAATTCTTATGGGAAAATTTAATGTTTTAGGATAAGTACTATTATTATGATAGCTTCAAGTCTATATTAGGTTATTTTAGACTTAAAATTTTACTCAGAGGTGTCCAGAGTCAGCTTATTTATATTGAGATGTTTATCAATTAGGAAAAGGCATATACTTGCTTTGGGAACTCAAAAGACACTGATATTAAAAAGGTCTACATTATTTTCAACAATCACACTCCGTTTTGGGCCATTATCATCTCAAAAATCATCTCCTGCAACTGACCCTTCACACATCACATTTCCTGCCCTGCACCCCCTGAATCTACATTGTGTGCTATTATTAGAAAAGATTCTCCAGAGCTCTACTTTGATCATATAGCTTTTCATTATCCACAGAAGAGATACATTCTTGGCTGGATCTCTTTGTCCTGTTATCCCCACTTGGTGAAACTATTATTAAATCTAAGGGCTCACCTTTCTTCAGGCTTACATTCTGGCAGCTGAGGTAAAACCAGTTGTTCAATCCTGTATTTTTTGAGACAGCTATTTCAAACCTTGTCCATACTCCGCAGTTACCCAACCCTACATATTACTCTTGATTACCTCAATTCATAGAAAATGGACTCTAATATCTCAGCATTCTGCCCACAAATTACCGATTTGCCTTCCCACATACTGTTCCCACTACCCTCTTTTTTTTTTTTTTTTTTTTAAGAGAAAAGTGACCCTTTAGCTAAGACCAATCTCTCTAGCCATGTCCTAGATCTTATACCCAATAATCTACACAGGAGCTTCACTCTATTTCCATTGGTTGCCATCTCATTTCTGTATCTTCAATCTTTTATTCACTATTAGCTTTTTCCCATTAGCATATAAATATATCTCTTTTATACCTATCTTCAACCCCAGCTTAATCTAGCTAACCTTTTTATATTCTCTACATTCATGACCAACTATAGTTTTCTGTGTGAATTTTCTTTCTCTTCCTGCATTTAATTCATCTAGACTTGAATATGACTTGTGCCTCTATTAGTCCACCAAAGCTACTCTTTCCCAAACACTAAGATAAACCCTCGTTGCTATATTCAATGCAACAGTTTCAGGCTTGTCTTAGTTGATTTCCTATAGACAATTTACATTGCCTTCTCCCTTCTTAAAACACATTTCCATTCCCACACTCTCCAGGCTTTCCTCTTACTTCTCAACTACTCTCATTAGTTTCCTTTTGTATATATCTTTCCTTTTCCCTAAATCTTTGGGGCTGGCTCTGACTTCCTAGGCTCTTTCAATCTTACAATGAGTAATCTCTTCCACTCATGATTTCAGTTATTTGTTGATTCACAAATCCTTAGCTCAGGCCTTTTTCTTGGGAAACAGATCTCTATGTTTAGGAAGCATATTGATAACTGCTTCTTAAACATCTTTTCTTGGATATCCCACTAAACACCTCAGATTTCTCATGTCTGAAAGTGAACTCCCAGTTTCTATCTCAGTAGATCTTACTATCATCTACCCAGAAGTTCAAGGGAAAACCTGGATGTTCTCCCTTTATTCTTCTCATCTTTAAGACACTGATTTTACTTTATAGATCTAAAATCGATTCTTTTCAATTACTGCCACTATTAGAGCTTAAAACATTTTTTGTTTCATTATCTGATACTGACCTTACAATACTGGCTATGCTTCCCTCAGCAGCTTCATGGTTTACCATTTTCCTACTCCTTCTGATCCATGATTCCTATTTTATGCCTCAGATCTGAAAAATTACTCAATATTCCACATACGCTTGCTCTTTTTAAAAAATTTTTGAGACACCTAGGTTGGAGCACTGTGGTGCAATCGTGGCTCACTGAAGCCCTGACCTCCCAGGTTCAAACAAGGTGTGGGCCACCACACTGGCTAATTTTGTTTGTTTGTTTTGCAGAGATGGGGTCCCACTATGTTGCCCAGGCTGCTTGCTCTCTTTTTTCATCCAAATTTTCCATGTCGTTTGCATTGCCTGAAACAACTTCTAATACATAGGCATCCTTCAAGCCTCAGCTTAGATGCAAAAATGTAGGAAACCTTGCCTAATTCCCTAAATCTGAGTTCAAGTTCCTTTAATGTGCTCTTACAATTCATCGCTCTCTTTCTGATCACAGGAGTTATCATCCTTCTACTGAAACTGCCTATCCATTTTTCTAATCTTCATGACATGGTAATTTCCATAAGAGCAACAACCATGACTTTAACCATTCTATCCCCTTAAAGATAAAAATCCCACTTAAAAAATGAAATACATTCTATTTATTGAGTAAATGATGTAGGTCTTGTTTTCTCCCTTAGATGGAAGGGAACTATTTGAACCTTTCACAAGGCCTAAGAGCATATTGTAGGCATTCATTAAATACTTGCTGAACTAAGAATAGAATAGGATTGCATTTTACTGCCTCCTTTCCATGTGCCCACTTGATACATACAGCAGTACAAATGTGGTGAAGTATAAATTTAAAACTCATAAATTATATCTGGACAGTTCATCTCAAAATGTACAAAAACAAGATATCAATGATAGAAGCAAAACTTTTCATCAATAGAAATTTCATTACATACATTGCCTTAGAATTTTTTCTAGAAAAGTCCAGTTAAGTCTCTTAATCTCCAGTCACTAATTTATTCTATGAAGAAGAAAAACACAAATGAAACTAATAATGAGTTTTAGCATCATTTCCAAAAAGGCAAAAAGAAGTATGAAATATCAAGAATAATGAGAAAAAATAATACTTTAACATTAAAAATCAGATAAATATAACAAATATTTCTATAAATACTTTATAAAAATAATGTCCTTGATTGACTAAAAAAAAAAAAGAATGTTAAAAAATAAAGAAGGAAAGTTATCAGTGAAAGATAAATAAAACTGTAAGCAGAACAGGAAATAGTACTAGTAATTTTAAAAATGAGAAAGATCAAAAACAGCTCCTCATATGATACTAAAAATTTTAAAACTGCCCAAAAGGATTTTGAAATTAATTTGAAAAAGTAGTAATTAGGCATCTTCCATCTTATTTTTCTAGGATGATCTCATATTTAGTGGGGTGAATAATCACATTAAAATAAGCTTGATATTTATTTCTTAGGAAGATACGATGATTAAGAAGCTTAAAGGACAAAATACGGTTCTGTTGTAAAATGAACTAATGCATTTACTTCTGGCAAGCTGTAAGAGCATGAAATGAGGATGATATAAAGAATTCAAAATGAAGCTTTACATTTTATTCTCCATTCATGACAGTCTTTAAGAAATATGTGTGTATATTTTCAGATGAATTATAACTAAAAAACAAAAGCACTATCAGGTTTTTTGCCTCTCTTTTTCCTAACATGACATTTGATATTTTTAGTTATCCCAAGAACAAGAAACAGAGGTTATTTTTTTCAGTTTTGATTCGTCTTTTATAGTAGGAGAATCTACTTTGGCCAGCCTTTAAAATTTTAATCATTGCATGTTAGATACTTGAAATTTTAATCATTACTTTCTGAAATAGGTTTTAAAGTTATATACTTGAATAACTGAATCTTGGGGGCCATAAAATCATTAACCTATTAAAAATATAGAATTAACTGCTTTTACTATTTTAATATAAGACCTGATGCTACCTATTTTAGCTTTTAAACAAGTTTTAAAAAGAGTAATAAAAATAAAACCAAAACTTCCCCAACTTCCCCCAAAAATACTCCTAAAATATATAACGATGCAACTATATATCTTTAAATTTTCAAATGTAAAATTTCTCTCATGTTAAGCAAGTGATCAATAACTACTTCCATAGTCCTAAATATCCTATGCTGTTGGAAAAGGCTACATTGGCAACTATAGTGTTCCTATCTTATTTTTACTAGGTTTTAGCAGGGCTGCCCAATCTTTTGATTCCCCTGGGCCACACTGGAAGAACTGTCCTGGGCCACACATAAAATACACTGACACTAACAATAGCTGATGAGCCAAGAAGACAAAAACAAAAACAACAAAAAGATTCAAGCAAATCTCATAATGCTTTAAGAAAGTTTACGAATTTGTGTTGGGTCACACTCAAAGCAGTCTTGGGCTGTATGTGGCCCACGGGCTGTGGGTTGGACAAGCTTGTAGGGTCCCTGGGTCTCCCTGAGGCACCAATCTCAGGTCAGTATAATCGAGTAAAGAATGTAATTATTTGCTAAGGTATTCTGGTTTGTATTTTGAATTTGGCATTACCTTAACAGTAACTTGTATATGGTTCTTTCTCTCTTGCTAGGTTATGGATTATCTGTGAAAAAGAATACTCATCTTTATATCTGTGGAAAAGAGCTCAATGCCTAATATCAAAAAACTACTCAACAAGTTTGCTGATTTATTTAAAAAACACTGTTGCTTCAAATAATCAGTCTTAAAGTGAGTTCCAAATGACATAACAACTTAATGGTTGATATGAGATTCATATCCTAAGATAATATGTTGCAGTCTATGAATTTAACAGATAGTCTTTACTTTTTTAAAAACATGGTCTCATAGTTGTTATTGATTTCTCAAGAGAGTAAATATTCATTATAGTGCAGTAATTTTTAGTTACTTGGTTATATTTATCTGTCAAACTGCTTACTGATTTTATTAGATCAAATGCAAAAGAAGATAACATCTACATTATCAAAATAATACATTTTAAAGATCGTCTCTGTTTCTACTACATATATTTTTATTTGTGTGCAATCTTGGACATATTAAGAGGTGGGGAAGCGCACTGGTACATTTAGCAGCACCTAATTTCATGAGTTTCATACTAGGTGCCAAGAAATTAGGTTGTCCAAATATTTTGGAAACAAATTAAAACTGAATCAGCTGTTCCTTTTCTACCTGTTATACTTTACTCAAGGCACCTACAATGAAACTTTAAAATTAAGTAGAGAAGAACTTACCTAGGGATTTTGAAAAATAGTTTGCCATTTGTCCATTGTTGTAAGACTGTCGTTTATGTCTTTTTGTTGACATTTCTGTGGTCTTCCATGGTGGTCTTTTTCTTTTGTTCAAATTGCTAAGAACTTCAGAACTATCAGGATTCTTGTCAAAGTTAACACATTTGCTTAATTTACTATTGTCAAGATGACCAACAAATTCATTGGTTGAAGGACTATTTGCTTTAGCATTTTCTATTTCTTTAGATTGCTTTTTAAAAGAATTTTGCCTAGCAGAATGAGATCTTAAAGTAAAGCACTTTGATTCTTTCGTATGAGTCTGATGATTATTTCCACTGTCAGTAGATTCAGGAGAGTAAATGATTGTATTTAGCTTAAAAGTATTTCTGTGTTCAAGACAGTTGAGCTTCCTCAAAAATATTCTACAGTCTTTTAAGGTTTTTGACCTCCAATTATTAGGACATACATTTTCTAGTTTTGGTCCCTTTTGAAAGTCTTTTTGGCTGCAATCTGTTCCATTCTCTTTTGCTTCTGACTTAAATTTATTCTCGAAACTAGTATGAATTTTGAAGTCAGGCATTGTCACCCTTTGCTGCAAGTCACCCCTGATCTCAGGTGGCAAAACACACTGGTTATCTACTATGCTTTTTCCTTGGAGTGGGATGTCAGCATTTGTTTCTCCCTCAGTCTTATTTGAAAATTGGTTCTGGCAGAAAAATGTTAAGTTTCTCCTTTTAGAGTTCCAGTCAACCGTTCCATGGTTGTGCAGCTTTCCCTCTCTTTTCCATCTTTCATGATGCAACCTCTTAAACTCAGTCCTTTTTAATCTAGCTATTGCTAAATTACTTTTCACATTTAAGAGTGGAGAGTTAGCCACTTTATGCAGTATATGTAACTTCTCTGCTGATTTTGAAGGAGAAGAGAGCGCAAATTTTTTAAAGTGCTTTCTGAAGGGGCTGGCATTAAAGTCAGAATATTTGGTCCCTAATTTGATTCCCCTAGTATTTATTACTTCCAAAGGGTTTCGGGCATTTGCTTTTCTAACTAGTGAAAGAGACTGTGTTTCTGTTGTTTGCATAAACCAAGTACAGAGTTCATTCAAATCATACTTTTTCTGAAACAGCATTTTTACAGGTGAAACTTCAAGTTGTAAAAGACAAGTTTCCAAAGGGCTTTCTACTTTGAAATGATCATTTTCAATGTGTTCTCTTTTTTTATGAACACAATTTTCAGCTTCATCTCCACTCACTTGTACCCAAGCATTTGTTATTTGCTCAAACCTATTGTTTAACTCCTCCAATAAGGAATCATTTGAAGCAGAAGTAGCCCACCACCTGAGCAAAGGGTTTGATGAAATTATAGGGTCCAGGGATACTTCAGAAATGGGTACTAGTTTGTTATCTTCTAAACACTTTTTTGCATTCCTCGAATGTCTGTTTTTTGAGGTATCTTTGTAAGCTATTTTCATCCTTGACTGCCTATGTTTTTCCTTCTGAATTTTATTTTTCTGCAAATGCAGTTTATATGATTTATGGAGCAGAGCACTTCTATATATAAGTGAGCTAGAAGATGCTAATGAATGTAAGAAATGCAGAGATGGTTTTCTATCCCTAATAGAATGTCTCAAAGGTACAGTAGCAATCATACGTTTTGATCCATTCCTAAATATATCAGCTTCAGTGTGTCTTATTTTGTCCATTTTAGTGCACTGTTGGTCACACTTTTCATCAGGCAGATTTTTTCCTAACATACTATCCTGTTCCAAAGGAGGCAAGCAGCTGCTAATACTTACTTCTCTTTCCTGAGGTGAAGTTCTACTAATAGTCACAGATATGCCAGAGATTTTCACTTTTGCTGGTCTACCAGGCTTCCTACTTACTGCCAAAGGTTTCTGATTTGGTCGAATAATGTTCTTGGAAGGCTGAGGTATCACAGATTTGTTCTTGATGGGTCTCACATATTCAAAGCCAGACCCCAAGATCTCACTTTCAGTAGTCAAGCTTGCTACAGCACTTATTCTTTCACCCAAGTCAATTTTGTGTTCACTAATATTTCTGAGACTATTATGCTCAGTTGGAAAATCACCAGCATTATTGTTTAAATACATAATGTTGCTTACGTTTACACTTCCTTCAGAAACATGCCTTTTAGTTCTTCTTGATCTTCCATAAATAACAGTTACTGTAATACTATTTTTATAAATACCTTCTTTTACTTCTGATATGAGAGATTCTGGGCTTTTCCTTCCAGCACTAAAGGACTCATTTTGGCAACTAGTGATGTCTGTTTGATCAATTTTAGGCTTTGGTGGTCTTCCAATTGGTCGCTTAATCTGTTTCACAACTTGGGGTCCTATTTTTTTTGGTCTGCCTGGTTTTCTTTTAAAAGATGAATCAACAGCACTGCTTGAATTGTCCTTCGGTTCTTCTTGTGGCTTATCACTATTTATATCACCTATAAACATTGTAGAGGATCCTACAACTTTTGCATGATTGAATTTGTTTACTTCTCTTTGAAGATTATCAGTATCATAATGATTAGAGTGATAATTTTCAGAGTTCGCATTTGAGATAGCCTCATTTGTTTCTGTTTTTCCTTCAATTACATGATGGGTTGTATGTTTTTCAGAAGGAAGAAGAACATTTGATTGGGAAGTACCAACTGAAGTTAAAGTATATTTGACTCCTTCACTACTTTTAACCTCAGATAAAAACATGAGTTTGATAGGACTAGAATAGTTGGAAAAAGATGAACTTTCAACACCTTCATATTTTGCTTGTACATTTTCAACACTGGAAATCAAGCTACCCATATCTAAAATAGATGTTTTTTTCAGATTTTCAAGTCTTTTGTTACTCAAATCGATTGTAGGCATACAGTGACTATTGATAATATTGCTAGATGCTACCACAGATTTTGATAAGCTCTGTTCTTTACATGTCACTCTATTCAGATTAAGAGTCATATTTCTGTCAGCATTTTGGTCTTTACCATCAATTTCTATCAATTTCCTGGATGTTTTATATCCTTCCGATAATGGCTGATTATTCCAGGATTTTTGGGCTATATTTATTGTATCTTCCAAACGCTCCACAACAACTTGTAAATTAGAATTCATTGCAATTTTGTTTAGGTCTATATTGTGTGAGCTTTCAACGTGAATATTTTTCACTGGGTCTTTTTTTGTTGTGGATTTGGATACCTTTTTGGCTTTAGGGGATTTTTTAAAAACATAATTATTTGTTACATATATAGAATACCACCCTGGCAGCACAATATTTCGTTTAGTTCTGCTCAAAAGTCCAGAAACATCATTTCTCAAAAGAGCATGAGTATTTCCTAATTTTGGATTTTGCCTATGGTTTTGAAAAAAAATTTTTCCATCTGCAGATTTCTCCAGTGGCTTTCTTATGCTCATTTTCTCAGTGGAAGTTGTTTTAAAGCTTTCTGAAAATGCATTAAAAGACAAGTTAGTTTCTAAACTATGAAGAGGTAGTTGCAGTGATTGTAATGCATAATTTGGTGAAAGTGATGTTTCAGCATGATTTTTATCTTGAAGGTTTTTAGAATTTTGTAAAGATGGCCCTTGGTCATGACAAAATTCTCCTTTGTCTGATGCAGATGTCTCATCATTGTGCATCAATTTCCTTGAACTTTTTTCAGTGTATTTTCTTCTTGTAAAATTTTCATCAAGACTAGCAAGTTCTCTTTTTATCTGTAAAGACTGCCTTCTAAACATGGGTGAATCAGAGGAGTTGCGCATTGCAAATAAAGTTTCTTGACGCTTTCGAAATCTTGTCTGAATAATTTTATTTTCTACCTTTTTATCATGTTGACTCAATAATTCCATAAAACTGTAATCACTAGCTTTTGCATTATGCAAGAGAGACGTTATGAAATCTCCCAATTTTAAATCATTATATGTATTACAATCACTGCTAGATAATTTCACAAGGCTTGTCATATCCGTGGTTTCTATTGATTTTAGTTTTTCATTAATGCGATCCATTAAATCTTGAAAAATTACAGCAGTTTCACCTTTTTCATGATTTATAGTAGAATTATTGCTGTCATTTGAGAGTAAAGAATAAGAGTTACTGGATTTTTTAGTTTTAAGTATTTTATCTTCATGATCACCCTTAGTGTTGCTTATTTCTGCTGGTGTGAGAGATGGAGGCTGGTTAACGTTTGCTTCAAGTTTGTTACTTTCTAAGGATGAAATCTCCGAGATGGCATCTTTCAATTTTTCAAATCCTTCAGTTTCTACAGGCGATAATGGTGGGGGTGAGGGACTTCGAGATCTACAGGCATCTTTAAAAGTGACTGAAAGATCACATACTTCCTTTGACAAAGGAGGACTACGAAAAGCTGATTTTGCAGAGTGATTGTTTGGTAACAGTCCAGAACAGCACCTGTGAGAATTATAACTGTCTGCAATTCCTCTATTCACTACTGTCTTAATGTGTTCAACAGTTACAGTTTGGCAAGATAAACAATGTAAATCTTTAATACAGACTGGCAGAGGCTCTAAACCAGGGCTTTGTTTTTCATTTTGTAAACACCCTCTTTCTGCCAGCCTATATTCACAACTACAGAATAGACCATATAAATCATCTTCGATTAAGGGCTTTTGAGATTCTGAAGACACAACACATGATGTATTACAACAGCAAAGAGAAGCAGCGTTCTGCTCTTGGACTAGAAATTTCAACATAGCCAAAACTTGTTGCTGGTGATGTATGCACAAAGATTCCAAAACTTTGCTTAATGCTGATTTTCTTTTTTCCATTTTAGTAGCTTCCTCTGATTTTGCATCAACAGTTGAACTAAAAATAAAAATCAAACAAAAAATGAATTGCAGCAAAAATACCACTATAAGGAGTTACAACTTTAACAGAGTTTGAAAAAAGATATTTTGGTATTGCTGGACTCCTGACTCCTAGAAAGCTGCAATAATGGCATTTTGATTATTGTTTAGCAAAATATATAATGAAGCACTGATGATAATTTATTTCCTACGACAAAGTATAAGTTAAAGCAAAGCCCTATTTTTGCAATATAACAGCTGATGACTATACATATGATTACGTCTATATATTAATAATGTCTGTTTTGAATGTATTAAGAATATTTAATGGAAAGTGCTTCAGAAGGAGTTAAAATTTTTATAAAGTAGTCATTTTATAAGTTATTCTGATACATAATTATCAGTCTACATTAGTGCAAATAAGGAAAATAAAACGTAGGAGTACAATCTTTATTTAAAATAGATTTTTTTTCAAGACAGTGAAAATAATTAATGAAAGAGAACTTTCTATAATCACAAGAAAATTAAGGGATTTAGATTTCATGTAAACAGAATGTCTTTCCTAAGATTAAGCTGCAGGCGTTAGCTATTTAAAAATGGTATCTATTTTTAATTGATGTTAAATACTAAAGTAATTTCATAAAAACTAAAGGCATTACTTACCTAATTATTAAGTTTCAAATGCTGGAAAATGGCTCACTGCAGAAACTAACATACATCTAACTAAGAACCGGGATTGCTTATCAACCAATATAGAAGTCTATGAATTTTTTTTTATTCCAATACCAGCAGCAGGAAGAATAAAATATATTTAAAGAGTTCTGTTTCAGAAAAGTATCTGTTTTCATTAAACATATCACCAAACTCTGTACATGAAAATTGCCTTTCATTTATGGTTACATTTGTTGTTACTAGCTTCTGATTTCTAGAAATTTTATTTAAGGTTGGAATAACGCTGATTATGAACTACTACTGAACAATGTATTTTTGTTTAAATACAGAATTATTATGCTCATCTACATTAAAAATTGTAACAGATTTACTTTAAAACAGGAAATGGAATATTTTTATTTTGCTGCCTAAAACTGGTACAGCCTGTTTCACAGATAAGTATGTAATATTTCACTTATATTTTATAAAATTATGTTATTTAAGTAGCAAAAATAAAGCAAATTTTAAACATCTTATCAAAATTTTCTGGAAAAAAAGATGACTTTACTAGATTCAATCAATGTTTCACGAAAACTAGTGACTTGACATAAAGAAGCTATCAAAGTGAGAAGAGATGTGAAATTACAATAAAACTTTTAAAGTCCACTGCTGCCTCTAGACATATGAAGATAGGACATGACCCCAGTATCCTTTCCTTTTTAAAAAAAATTTTTTTTTTATAAATGTTGTCATGATTGGGAGTATAAATGATGCAATTAACTCCCAGGATTCAATGAGATAGTTTTAAAAAATATTTGTAGAGAGCAAGGAAAGGAAGAAATGATGACTAACAAAGATTAATACATAATTATATTATTTCCCAGCAAATTAAAAATGATTAATTTTCACACACAGAAAGGAAAACCCAGAATGTTGTGAGAGATGTACTTTAGTAGTTTCTACAGTGATGTTATGGCCTAATAAAGAGAGAATTTACGTGTTTCTTGGAAAAATATGCTATACTGTATGTTAAAGATCAGTAACCTTTCTTAACTCTTCCTGAAATGCTCAAAGATTTTTTTCTGTTAATAAAGTCAGGTATGCTGTATAAATAATCAAAACTAATGACTAGTTTTTATATCCCTTTTCTGACATTCTAAGCAAATCTATCTTTTAAAGTTTTCTTATTCAGTTTATTAATAATGGAATTTCAAAAATACTATGGTGGCCAGTAATTCCCATCTAATGTTGTAAGAACAGCTTAATAAAGGTATAGATATTCAGATATTAGATTATATCTTATATATCAGATATTAGATCTTTATGTATCAGATATTAGATAACTAAGATCCCAAATTATAGAACTTCACAATATGCTTAATTGGCTTCAAACATTTTCCCCATATTTCTTGCATATTAGGATCTTAAAAAAAAACCTAGTAATGAGTAAATAATAGTTGAACGCACATATAAGTATCCAGTCTAGAATTTATTCTCAGGTGATCATATAAGGTTCTAAAATTGTATTTTTTTGATAGATCCTTTGCTTTTAATGTTAAAGTCTTCTAACCTTTTCCTGTTTGATTTATAAAGCAAACATCCTGCCTATTTTTAGTATGTTACTATCCATTTTGCCCATCAGAAACTTGTTGGACTATTTCTTCAGAAAAAGTAAATTTCTAATACTATATTGAATAAAACTGCTTCCTAAAGTGAATCAAAGAAGTCAGTGTAGTCAGTTTTTTCTTTTACTGAATGAGTAAATCAATCACACACCAACAGTGTTGTAAATTTAAGTGCAAAAGCATTGAAGTGCTTTACTACAAATTACAACCTAGAAACACGTTAACTGAACAATTAAAATTCATACAATCAGATTTAGATATATAACAACACAAAGTAGGAACAGAATTACAGTACATTTACAACACAAGACAGATACATGAATTCATTAGAAAATATTGTAATAAATAATTCATGAATTATAGTGCAATTGATTTATGCATAAATATAACTAATTGCCTAACAATCAGTTTATATTAACAAAATCTGTCAAAATCAAGGCAGCCACAGAGTTTTACTAAATTACTGCGACAATGGAAATACTGCAATTAAAAAACAAATACAAGTATTTGTACTGTAAACAACTAAAAAAATCAGTCTCACTAAAGTTAGTATACAATTTAATATAAAATTGTCATTAGCTACCAGAAATGGTTTAAACAACTTTACTGAGCAGTAGTTTTCTAAAAACAGAGGCACTGTTTTTTCTTTTCCTTCTTTTTTTTTTTTTTTAAATATAAAATACTTGAGGAACATTCAAATAAGTAGAAAGCACATAGGGGTTGCTTTCACCTTCATTAAAAGTCTGCTGAAACTGGATTTTTCAGAAAATTGTCAATTAATAAATAGTAACTGGTAACTAAATTCATAAAGTACTTTGAATGTTTAACATAAAGTTCATCTTAATAGAATCACTGGGGAGAAGGGGAATTTCCCTGCCTTTCCTAGTTTGTATAATCAAAGAGTTAACTCAATAATAGAAACATTTTGTTTCTTTTAAAAGTTATGGGTTGATTATTACCTATAAACTATCAAAAAATATTTTAATTTACTATTTCTGACCAAAAATAAATAATACAAGTACTAAAATGCTGCAAATTAACTATAATATTACCTATAAAACTACTGATTACTGTGAAGTCAATAGCAAAATGATCCCTGATTTATGAATCCTGTAAAGTTTTTGGTCAGGTCATCTTTTAAATGATACAAAAATGTTCTGTAAGTTTCCCTTTACTATAAACTTCTCAATCAATTTATTAATGTAAATATAGTGTGAGGAATAAAAAAGCTCAATACAATATAAATATTATGTAATGCATTCAAGCCCCCAAAGTTTTCCAAGTAAAATTCTGTATAAAGAGGTCAATAAAATTGTTTTGAAACATGTACTTTATCTTTAACTTTGTTTTTCAATGGGGGAAGGGAGAAATATACTAAATAATCCAAGTTCTGGCCCTCACAAAATATGGCTTAATTCTTTAAAAAGAAAGATGACCCTGACATCTGCTGTCCTGTAATCTATTATGAATATTTTCTTGGGGTGAAAATAAAAGAGGATTCATATCCTAGTGTGCAGGTAACATTAATAGCTGAAGAGGGTTCAGTATAGATCTCAGAGACTAAATAACTGCTTGGTTGTACAGTTTCTCACTCTTCAGTTTCTTTAAACATGTAAGCAGTTTTAAAATTTAATAGCTGAAAATCTCTTTAGTATTACACGTATATGTGATTATTAAATACACACAAACACAAGTGTAAAAACACAAGTATTTGACAAGGTGCACTTATTTTTTAAATTCAGCTAAAATTACTCCTTTTGGACTTAGGAAAACTGGCTTAGAAAAATGATCAGAACCTGAATTTTAACAGAGAAAGGGGGCACTCAGAGAATTTTGAATACATAAAGCAAATCCCCATTCTTTATATGAAGGCATATGCTTTATAACATTTTACCACTACAGTTGCATACTCCATAAATCCAACAAGGATACTTTGACCCATATTTTAAAACTGCTATGTAAAAATGACCAGTCTCTCTTATGAGTCTAGTAAAAGTTAAAATGCACTGCCCAGCTTCTAACTACCCAATTAGTAGAGTTTACATTACTGAAAGTTCAAAACAGCTTCAGTGTTAAATATCTGTAAATCTATTCAAGACCCTGAACAAACTGCAAATTTGGTTATTAGCAAAATGATAATGTATCGCCCACCAAAATGAAATCTGCAATTCATTTTGATAAACTGAAAATGTTTTGAAATGTCACAGCAGCAAATATATTAAAGTTACACTGAGGTTTTTCAATAGGAGTGTGTCACAATCCTTAAAATTTAAAGTAGTCATAACATCAACTAACCAGCACATTTAAACCAAAATTATCATTCTCAAGCTTTTTCTGTGCACATTATAAACATGCTCTAAGTTGCATTCCAACTTTCTTTTCTAACCTTACACATTAGCTTATTTTTCAAATGAAAAACAAAATTAAATTATTTTCATAACTAAATTTAAATGATTTTTTGTTCTTAGTACTCCATATTATATTAAAGGGTTCTATAGCTGCTGGGGTTAACTATTTGTCAGTTTTTTGAAGTATATACCTTATAAACCCCAACTTCTTGCTAAATCAACTATTAAATGATAAATATTAAATTTCATTATGCATATCCTTTAAGGTTTTCTTTTCTATTCCTGGTGGATGCACTTGAGTGCATTTTGTATTTCATAGAATGCACTGTAATGTACTAATACTGTATATATTAATTTTTCTTAGTATGGAGATAGTTGTCTATTTAAATTTTGATTGGTTGTTTGACATACATACAATGACTGTAAGTATGTTGTATAGAATGTTTATAAACTATCAATATCATATTTCCGTTATAAGATGGTTCAACTGAATGGCTGGAATGGTCTTTCACCAATAAAAATGTTTCACTTGACAATTACTCATTTTCCCACAACGCTTTATGCTATTGACTACTAAAGAAAACCTGAATCTTTTTCACCTATTTATACAAGGATTAAATACAAACTATCAGAATTAAGTAAGCAACTATATAATTCTGTCCACAGTGAAAACCCTGAATAAAACTTTTTTTCAAAAGG
The DNA here is from genome assembly GCF_009761245.1 of Sapajus apella. Taxonomy (NCBI): domain Eukaryota; kingdom Metazoa; phylum Chordata; class Mammalia; order Primates; family Cebidae; genus Sapajus; species Sapajus apella. The sequence continues at coordinate 7,531,131 of NW_022436945.1, forward strand.
CATGTAAGTGGTTTTTGAACTGTAAAATTTCATGTCTCCTGTCAGAGTGAGCATATGTAATTCCCACATGTGTGTATATAGACACACAAATACACACCTGTGCACATACACACACGCAAACACACACACACACACACACACACACACACACACACACAAACATTTTCCTAACAAGTAATCTACACAGGCTTGCTGTTTTTGCAGCTGCCAGTCCCTGAATCTGTCATATTATATAACCCAGTGTCTGGTAATCGTAGTTTCTTCTTCGGAGGAGTCTTCAGTGTTCCAGATCTTTCTTTTACCTTGTATTCTAAAGTGCTGTGAGGTACCCCATAAATTCCTTGTGCTTTGGAAACACTCATTTTTCCGCTCATTACCATTGCAATAGCTTCTTCCATTATTTCATGATCATATTGCCGATAGCGGCCACGTTTTTTCCTGGGCTGCTTACTATCTTTTCGATCTAATCCATCTTCAGTATTTTCAGAGGTTCCATCAACTGTTCCATTTTTAGAATTAAGACACAAAGGAGAGAGGTCCCCATGTAGAAAGTAAGAGTCAACACTTGAGTGAGTTACAGGCCCAGAACATTCTATTTTGTTCTGTTTAGGGAGTATATTTTTCAGTTTTTGGAGAGCTGATCCTTCTAGGACTGAAGAGGTTTTGGAAACTTGATACATAACATCCAGCAGACCAGAACCATCAGGTTGTGATTTTGAAACAGAACTTACTCGAAGCTGAGGAATTTTTAACTGTACAGTAGGATTTGAAGTTTCGTATTGGAGGCTTTCATTTTTTTCTTTAAATTGAGTAACCATTTTCTGTAGAGTTAGCTGATGGAGGTAAGTGGAAGCTGTTGGGAATTTTAATTCTGAGGTTTCAAGTAGATTGAGTTTACTTTTTTCTGTGCGCTCTGCTTGAGCTCTTGCCCACAAGGCTACTTTTTGCAGTACTGCACAAGTTTCTTTACTGTCCTTATATGAATAACTATCATGGAAATCTCGAGTTTTGTTTTTAAAAGATGCAGGCTTCCCTGCTGGTAAGGCTTCTAAGTGAAGAAGTAAAGTTTTTTGAGGTATGCCATAAAGTATGCCTGCTTTATTTATGTCCAGTGCTCCAGACTGAATGTCTTTCAAAGCTTTTGAGAGCAAACCATCTGCAAACTCAGCACTTCTTTCCACATAGTCCTCTCTGTTTCTGTGTAGTCTCCTGGATGGATGGAATGAAACGATGGTAAACTGATGCATGAGAGACTCTCACACAGCTATGGAAGGGGAGGGTCCACTCCTTTATTATACTCCTTGCTTAGGTAACATCACTGCTTATGACACTTTTAAGTCTGTGAGATGTAGTAGTTACTCCTTATCAAAGCAAACGCTACAGTCCTGGTAGGACAATGTGTCAATGATACGGTGGCCTCAACAGGCAGACCTTCCAAGAACATAAAATCCTAACTCAGTATTTGTAAAAATATTCTCATGATGTTGCTATTCCTCTGACAGATGCTTGCAGAGCAACACTTATAAATTTTACTTGTACAATTAGAGTTCCATTATAAAAAGTACCCAAACCCTAAAGGAGTTTTTGTTAGTACAAACGTGACGTTACCGCTAAACAAGTAATAAAAGAGTCAACCCCTTAAAAGGAAATTTGTAGCAGCAGGAATATTTCCAAACACAAACATCCCATATTTCCACAAAACTAATTTTTCTCTAGACAACAGCTTAAAACTTGAAACAAGTAGATAAGTTATATTTGAATAAAACAATTTAATTTTAGATATTCTAAATGTCACTTCTATTTCGAATGTATCACTGTAATGTTCAAAGTTTCTCAGACAGAAAGCTTACTAGGTCTTATGTCTCAAATACTACTATAGCCATAATTGAAACAAATTAGTCTACCTATAAGATTTAAATGTGACAAAAAAGCTTCCTATGCAGTTAGTTAATGGGAAGATGCAAAAAAATTGTAAAAAAAATCCAAAAATCCAACAGAACAGCATTTCACTACTAATTATTTATTTAATGATTAATGATAGTTTTCAAAACATGAAAGAACTTTTTGTGGTGATTACTAGATATATTTAAGTAGTCTGCCACCACATCTAAAGTGCAATAAAAAACTAAACACGATAAACTAGCGTTAATAATTAGTAAGTACAGTACTTTTAGAATTTTTTCAATGTTTTAAAAAATAAATTACAGATTTCCCTTAAAATTGCCTCCTGAGTATTTAATTTAATATCCTCTTACTTGTCCTGCTTCTTAGTTTGTATTCTATGATTAAGTTGGTAGTTCATTTTAGTAACATGAACTAAAGTTTGGTGATTGTTCTGATAACTTTTCTTTAACAGAAAGAATAAAAAAAGAAAGAGAAAGGACAAGATGAAAGGTATGAGAGAGAGAGACTTATGAGTGACAAAAATTCTGGAGGAAAACTATATACGTCAATACTACTCAGAATAGTATTAAGAGTTCTCTGCAGAGATAATTTTATATTAATATTAAATTATATTTCCTAGATATTGCTTACCCAGCCACTGAATTTTCAGAAGAAGGATCACATATGGATGACTCTTCAGATTTTATGCTGGTTTTCTTTGTAGAGAGATCTAACACTCCATCCCCTATAATTTTTGCAAGAGAAAAAACTTTATATTTGCAAGAGATAGGCAATCCTTACATTTTAATATTTCATATTTTGTTGATCTACTAATTCATAACACTAGTATTTGATGTGTGGCCACCACCTACTCATCTTAAATGGCTTTAGGAACACAGTATGACTGGGAAGGCACTATATAGGAAAAAAAGAAGAGGAGCTGGCATTGCCAGGTGATAGGAAGAAACTAAATATATGATGTAAAATCTGTCTAAAATAAACTTAGTCACCTCTCCACCATTTTGTAGTGAATAGCCATTGATTGCTCATTTATAACAGTTTTCCATTCAAAGCTGCCCAGATAATGCTTTGGGAAGGTGGGAGTGATGTGAGTTGTACAAAACGGAGAGAATAGAAAATGTGATAATGAGTAAGATAATTAAATAATTAGCATTTACTAGGACTAGCAAAAGGTAAACTGTGACTTTCTGCATAACCATGTATTTTCTAAAACTCACAGTGTAAAATTTTACTATTTTAAATTATTTAACTGTACAATAGTTAAATCATTGCCTACATAATATATTGTGTTTATGACTAAATATACAACTTATAATAATGCAACTTTAGAAAAATGTTATAAAAGAACTGCCTATGCATTTGTTATTAAAATGTAGTTACAACATTTACATAAATAAAACCTCAATGATTCAGACATATTGTTAATCTGGCATGCTTCAGGATCAAAAAGGACAAAAATAAACTATGAATTTAAAACCCAGTGAAGAATTCCGTGAATGTTTTTATTGTTAGCTAAAAAACTAAAAGCTTTAGCTATAAGAAAAATTATTTAAAAATATACTAATTCAACTGGCTTAAAATTCAACAGGGTTTTACAAATGTAACCACAATCAATCCACGAAATATGTATGTTCCTGGGCAGAAACAAAGATGAAAAATAAAATAACCTAGCTATAGCCTCCTATATGGACTTCAACCATAATTTACTGAGTGCTCACTATGTGCAAAGCACTATTTTACGCATTGGAAGAGCAACCAAAAAAAAAAAAAGTCACACAAAGTACTTATTGTCATAATTCTTAGGATCTAATCAGATAATTCATACACCATCACAACCACCAGCAATTACCATAGTGCCACCCGAGAAAGTAACACAGAATAAGCTGATAGAGTAATGAGGGTAGGGCTGAGGACGCTGCTGTTTTATAGTGTTATCAGTGCAGGCTTCTTGATTTGAACAGGTCCCTGAATAAGGTTAGGGTCACCAATCAAGCAGATACATGGGACAAAGTTTCTGGAAGAACAGTCTGTATAGAGGCTGTGATCCAGAATCATGTCTGGAATGTCAGAGGAATAGCAAAGGCCAGGGTAGCTGAAATGAAGTAAGCCAGGCCAAGAGTGAGAGATCAGAAATGTTGTAGGAAGAGGTTACACAGGGCTGTTGGGCTGTGGTGAGAAATTCGCATTCATTTTGACAGAGACAGGAAGCCACTGGAGGATTCTGGGCGGAAGACTGACATGATTTCAATTTAGTTTTTTAAAGGAGCTAAAGGTGGAGCAGGGAAACCTGCTGGGAAAGTGCTATGCTATTTCTTGTCACTTGCTTTCACACTTGGAGTTGCTTTCCACTGCCTAGATGATTCCTACTCCTCTCCTGCCCCCCCACAATCCTAATTCTCACCAAATCTTACTCATCAGTTGGTCACTCAGGACACAGCTTAGAGTTGGTTGACCATCATTATAGGCTACTATACTAGTAACATGACCTATAGTATTTAGCAGGTTGTAGTGCCAGTTGCTCGTACATTTACCAGTGCTAGCCACAGACTGTAATCTATGTGAAGGCAGAGACCATGCATATTTTATTCATCAATAATCCCTGCTGCTTAGAATAGTGCCTGGCATACAGTAAGTATTCCATAAATGTTTGCTGAATAGAATTTCAAAGAACTGGAAAAACTCAGTGTGGCTAGAGGTTACAGTTCATAGATTAGAAGAGTAAAAAGGGGAGACTGAGAAGCAAAGTACCTGGCACATAGTATCTTGAAAAATTATCAAAGACAGCTTCTTGCCCCAGTTTATCCATCCAGTTTAATTTTAAGCTTAGTCTCTAACTCATCTCAAATCTCACACATCTCACTAAGTACTTAAATTCCCTCAAATGTGCTATGCAGTGTTATGCCTCTCAAATTGCAGTATTGTTCCCTCTGCCTAGAATACTCAACCTATTTGACTTGTCAAACTTATACTCATCCTTAAAGCCCCAGATCCCCTGCCCAAGCAGAAGATGCTTATTTTGTCTCCCTTCGTGGACGGCATCCTATAACACTTATGACATTATCAAGCAATTACTGATTTACAAATCTTTTCTTCCATGAAACTGAATTCCAAGATCCAGGATCTTGACTTATTCATTTGTATTATTAAACATTGGTAGAGTGCTAATACCTACTAAAAGGAGAAAGAAATGTTTCTCTTTTTTGACAATTAAAATTTTATTAAAAACTTGTAAGAAAGGATAACTGCTAAACCCGTATTTATCACTTTATTCACTAATTTTGATTTTGTTTATTTTATGTAAGTTTATGGCATATAAAACACACTTCCCTAAGTCTGTTATTCTTAGTCTCAAAATGAAGTAATGAAATTTTTCCAATTCTAAGCTCTCCTAGACTTGATATGCGCAATTTAAGATTATTTCATAAAACAGAAATTATGAAAGGAAGTACAGGAAACCCCTTTCTCTCATTTACAGATACTACAAAAACTGGGCTGCAGCTCTCTACCGAGGGCAATAAAGGTTCTTTTCTTTTGTTTGGACTACTCACACACAAAGCACCTAGTACAGCTCATTTTATTCTGGATGAGCTACAGATAAGCTCTACTCCATCTTTCAGAAACCTATGCAAATAAGCTTATACTTCTGATTCTTTCTCTTTAGGAAGTCTAAACAATGACCCTGGTGAGAAATGCTTTTATCTCTTCTTCACAGCCCTTTCTCCACATCTAGGCTCCCTATATTAAAAGTTTTATTCTAAAAAGATTTGACAAATAAAGTAATACATTATAGTCTGTTAGTCTGTATCTAGTCAAAATGGAAAATGTACTCCATCATATTTCAGTCACATTGCATTAAAATTAATCAATTAGTGTTTACATAGTAAACACACAAGATATATAAATATGTAATAGTTCTAATACCATTAAGAATTTTAAGATAAATATTTGCTATCTACAGAAAATCTCACTTTCTGTTAGTAGTATTAACCATCTATATCATGGTTCCCTTTTTTATCATAAAGCCTGTAATTCAAGGGCTGGAAAAGTCAAAAGGAGTTACTCCTAGGATTCTCTGTATTAGAAAAACAAAAACAACGAGAGACACCTTGTGAAGGACAGAGAAAGACCAGGAATTGGGGAGCTGGGGGTTGAAGGATATTTTCTTGTTCCTGATAATTTACATCTATCTGAAGGGTGATTATATCACTCCTTCACAATGGAGATATAACTAGATTTTGCGTATACATCATTCCAAACTATAAAATTAACTCAAAATATATAAAATCTGTTTAAAATCAATTCTTGGTCACCTCTCCCACCATTTTGTAGTGAACAGTGTAGATAAAACTAAGCACTTAGCATGCTATTACAGGATAATATAAACTAAGTAGGTGGGGGGAGGTAGTTAATTCAATTTATTGGTATATTCTCTGTAGACTATCTTATTATACTGTAATTTATTCCCCATTTATTTACTGGTAGGTATTCAGGTTGTTTTAGTTTTTCACTGTTACAAACAATGCTGAAATGAACATTCTTCTAAATTATATTTTGTCTTCGTGTACAATAATTTCTCTAAGATAAACTCTCAGAAGTGCTGAACAATAGATATTACCAAATTTCTTTCCCACATCCTTGATAACACTTGGTGTTGTTGTGATTTTTAAGTTTTGGTGAATAAAGTAAACCTCAGAATTAAATGAACAAGAGAGTGTATTTAGTATGCCATTTATGTCAATATGGTTATAGATACATAATAGGTGGTATCATTGGTTGCTTTCAAGGGTAAACAAAAGCTCTAAAAGGATCTTCTGTATTTCTAGAAATACTTTAGTTCTTTAAGAGAAGACAAATCAGAGGTAAATATGACCAAATAACACATTTATTAATTCTGGTTAACAAGTAGATGATTATTAAATTGTATTTTTCTGTATATTTAAAAATTTTACTAACATTTAAAAATAAATACAACATTGTTTTCATTTACTGGTTGGAGACTGGGCATTTAACATTTAATTTAATTATTTCTGATCAAACACTATTGTAAAATGTAAAGATTTAAGGATAAGCTAATCCAATCTTTGAACAAAGTCAGGTAATTTTCTCTGTAACACTACCAGAATTAACTTTAAAAATGAAGTGACAAAATCATGACCAAGGGGGCAATTTCCTGCATACTGACACTTTATTAGGTTTTCAGTTGAAATTCAGATTTCAATTTTTCATGTATAAATTGTTTTCTCTCCTGTATTTTCACACAAATTTCTGATAAAGGATGTTTTCAAAAAGGACAACTGGAACCTTCATAATATAGAACTGTTTTCCACCCATTCACGGAAATAATTCTGTTTCATCTCTTATCTGGCTTTTTGCTATTCTCCTCTCTAGGAGATTCTTATGGTTTTGTTATTTACATTTGACTGATTGCTAGAAGAAAATATTAGTAACTTAAAATATTATTAAATCCAATGTGTTTAAAACTATATTTTTCTTAGGTGTACTTAAAGTGTGCAAAGCATTTGCTAGGAACATTACATGTCTTATTCAGTTCTCACAACTGGATGGCAAAAATAGGTTTATTAATGTGCAAATTTTAATTATGATAAAACTGAAAATGAAAGAGAAGTCAACTACTCGAGAGGGTGAGATGGAAGAATTGCCTGAGCCCAGGGTTTAAGTGCAGGCTGGGCAACACAGCAAGACTTCTGTCTCTTAAAAAACACAAAACAAAAAACAATTTAGCTACATGTCATCAAAAATCTTAAAAATGTTTACACTCTTCTAGGTATTTAAGAAGATAATATTTAACATAAAAAGGTTTTATATACAAAGACATGCCATAGATTATACATTTAAAAAAATCATAAATATTTTAAAAATGGTTAAATTATGGTTCTTTCGCTTGCTTGAGAATTAGATTTAACACTGTCATTAAGGCAATTAATAAAGCATGAAAAACTGCAAATGCTACTGTTACATTTTTAAAAGGTATGATATAAACATCTGACATGTAGATGATGTAAATGTGTAAATGCAAATACTACTGTAATGTTTTTAAAAGGCATGATATAAAAATTTGATATATAGATGATGTAAACATGTTTCATATGTAAAACAAGAAGAAACCTCAAATAAAATAAAATATAAAATAAACTGTGGCAGTAAATATATAAAAATGGGAAAAATGGTGATCTTTGGTCGATAAAGCATGAAGTAGTTAAAACGTGACTGTGTGCATGCACAGGCCTAGGTATATATGCATCTACAAACACGTTTACACACACTTTTCTGCCTTTCCCAAGTTTCCATAAAGAAAAAAAAAAAAAAAAAAAAAAAACCCCACAAACTTAATTAGCAAAAAAATGTTTAAGTATTTCCTGGGTCTATCCAAATTTCAATTTAAAAAAATTTGAAGTCTTATGTTTACTGCAAATAAAATTGTTTTTATTGTTACTGTTTATGGGGTTTCAGTCACGGGAGAAATAATACAACAAAAGAGTAGCACATTATTCAAGCCTTAAGATTGTTTTTTTCCTTTCTTCATTTGCCTACCTCTGCAAGTCAAATAGTATTTATTTATTTTTTGCTTTTGAGATGAAGTCTCACTCTGTTGCTCAGGCTGGAGTGCAGTGGCACCATCGTGGCTCGCTGCAACCTCCACCTCCCAGGTTCAAGCAATTCTCCTGCCTCAGCCTCCCAAGTAGCTGGGACTACAGGTGCCTGCCACCATGCCCAGCTAATTTTTGTGTTTTCAGTAGAGACGGGGTTTCACCACATTGGCCAGGCTGGTCTTGAATGCTTCGGCACAAGTGATCCGCCTGCCTCGGCCTCCCAAAGTGCTGGGATTACAAGCATGAGCCACCATGCCCAGGCTTAAATAGCTTTTTTAACTTGAAGGTTATTTTCTTCCCAATGTCTTTTATTTTGTACATATATTGCTGAAATACTATATTAATCTATTTATTCATAATATAAGAGATGATATAAATCAGAGAAGAGTGCTTATGGTGAATTTAGGATGTAAAAATTTATAACAGCAAATTCAGGAAAACGCTACAGGTGAAATTAAAATAAGCCTTCAACATTTCCACCAAATGCCATTTTATAATTTTATTGTAATTTTTTTTCTTTCTTCAGTTATTCCTGCAAGTACCTAATTAAATCATAATTTCAAAAGGCTTCAAGTCAGTACCTATGAAAAACATTTAAAAAGCAAAAAAAAAAAATTTTCTCTTTTATCCCCTATATTACACTGTAAAAAGTTTTAGTCAAATATATCATTTAAAACACGGTTCATATATTTATTACAACAATGTCATAGTGGAAGACTTTAGATTTTTTTTAACCAAACATTTGAGACCTCCTTGTCAAGCTCATCCAAAACTGATTACTTTTAAAAAATCTTTCATAAACATGTTTTACGTAACAAAACTACATCTAACTATACAGTTTAATGAATTTTCACGAACTCAACCTTCCCATATAAAAACTGCACCTAGGTTACCAGTGTCAACCCAGATGTTCCCCCACCTCAATATCTTCTTCTGGTCACTACCTCACCCCTATCCCTACTATGTTGACTTTCAACAGCATTATGCATACGCTTAGATCCAGCAATTTCACTTCTAGGAATTTTTCCTGAAGTAAAAATTGAGTGTAAAACCTTTTTACATATAAAAGACACACAATTAATATGTGATCCTTCCATACTACTAAGTAAATCAATTTAAGTATTAAAATGATTCTACAGAAAAATTAGTAACATAAGGATGTTAAAAATACTAATTATAAAAACAGTTACAGAGGATATATATCTCATGCAGATCAGTGGGGCTGAGCACTGGGAGTGTGTTTTGTGCACATGCAGATATTCTTCAGAAAATGGTTTGGAAGGACTGAACACGTGAGCACCTGCAAATACCTCTGGGTGGAAGAACACAGGATAATTGTTATTTTCTTCATTTTCTTGTTTTTTCTAGTTTTTATTTTGTTTTGCTTTTTTTTGTTATTTGTTACTTTCTAGTTTTTCTAAAATAGGTAAAGCTAGCCTCTAATGCCCAGTTTGTATTGAAATTTCTTGAGTCCAAAATGTGTTTTTACAGTTCAATTTTACAGGTATGTTCAATTAATGTCTCTGTGTTACATTTAATTCTTAGTGTGATACATTTGATTCTTAGGTTATTTATTTATTTATGAGATGGAGTCCTGGCTTTGCTGCTCAGGCTGGAGTGCAGTGGCATGATCTTGGCTCACTGAAACCTCTGCCTCCTGGATTCAAGTGATTCTCCCGCCTTAGCCTCCCGAGTAGCTGGGATTACAGGAATGCACCACATGCCCAGCTAATTTTTGTATTTTTAGTAGAGTTGGGGTTTCACCATGTTGGCCAGGCTGGTCTTAAATGCCTGACCTCACGTGATCCACCCACTTCAGCCTTCCAAAGTGTTGGAATTACAGGCGTGAGCCACTGCGCCCAGCCATGGTCTCCAATTTAGAGAAGCACAATGACATTAACTTTTTAAAGAAACTAGATCATGAGTTCTACTGAAAATGTTTTATGTTATGGATTACAGATGCTCCTCAATTTATGATAGGGCTATGTCTTGACAAACCCAGCACAAATAAAAAATATAGTAAGTCAAAAATGCATTTAATATTCCAATAAACCCACTGTAAAGTTGAAAACCTGTAGGTTGAACCATCTTAAGTTGATGACCACCTGCACTGCTTTCCTGGGGTGTCATTTACTTTGCTTTAAAAAATCTCCTTGTATAGTAATTTTGATACACTTGGAACTGGTAATAAAGCAAGTAACGTTCAAACTTTTGGATTTCATAATTCCTTTTTACTCTTAAAATTGTTGCAGACCCTACAGACCTTTTCTTTATGTGGGCTATCTCTAGTGATATTTACCGTAATAGGAATTAAATAAAAGCATTTAAAAAGTATTTACAATTGATAACAACCCTAAAAATGTTAATGTTCATGAAAAACGTTTTCAAAATGAGCAAAAAGAATTACATTTTAAAAACAGTTTTGTAGGTCTCTTTAATTTCCAGCTTACTAGAAAACAGCTGAATTCTCATATTTGCTTCCATATTGACTGTGTTGAGATATCACACATCATGTATCTTCTGGCCGACTTTACTATACACACTTGTGACAGAATCAGAGTAAAAATAATAAATATTATTAATTTTGACCTGGTATATCTCCTGAAAGGGTTTCAGGGACTCTTAGGACTTCCTGACTATTCTTGAGAACCAACGGTCTAAGAATTATTTAGATGCATGTTTAACGTTTTTGATAAGGATACTTCACAGTGAAGTGACATATCATGAGGTACGCAGTCTATTTTCAATGATGCTCAAGTGATCAGTGTGTGTTCTGATGGTGACAGTCTGACCCCACCACTGTAAAGTTCTTAAAATAATCTTTCCTCTAATACTGTTTATCTTCATACACACACACACACACACACACACACACACACACACACACATAAAAATATATATATGTATATGTTTTACTGGTTTGAATTGACACATAATTTTATCTATTTATGGAGTCAATAGGATGTTTCCATACATGTGTACATGTACACATTGTACAGTAATCAGTGTAATGAGCATATTCACCACCTCAAACACTTGTCTTTGTGGTGACAATATTCAAAATACTTTTAGCTGTTTTGAAATAACATGTTATAATTAACTACAGTTACCCTATTGTGCAACAGTACCCCAGAAGTATTCCTTTCTCCTACCTAACTTTGTACCTGTTGATTAACCTCACTTCATCCCCCTCCCCATACCCTTTTCTGCCTTTGGTAATCACTATTCTACTCTCCATTTCTATATGATAGACTTTATTTAGATTCCACATGAGTGACAAATATACATATTGTATTTGTCCTTCTGTGCATGGTTTATTTCATTTTACATAAAGTCCTCCAGTTTCATCCACGTTGTTGCAAATGACAGGGTTTCATTTTTTTTATTGGCTGAAATAGTATTCCACTGTGTACATATACCATATTTAAAAAATCCATTCATCTGTTGATAGACATTTAGGCTGACCCTATACCTTGGCTATTACAATTCAGTGGTCTTCACTGTATTCAGAGTTGCACAACCATCACAATTTTAGAACATTTTCTCCACCCTTGAAAGAAATCCTGCACCCTTGAGAGACTGCTCTCCCTTGTCCTATGACTCCTAGCCTTTGGCAACCAGTAATCTACTTTCTATGCCTATGGATTTTCCTATTCTAAACATTTCCTACAAACATAATCATATAATATTTGGTCTTTTGTGACTGGCTTTTAATTAGCACAATGTTTTTAAGGTTCACCCATGTTGTATCATGCATCAGTACTTTACTCCTTTTTACTGTTGAATTTTATTCCATTTTATGGATATACAATATTTTACTTATCCTTTCTTCAGTTAATGGACATTTGGGTTGTTTGTACTTCTTGGCTATTATGAATAATGCTGTTATCAACATTTGTGTACACATAACGTTTTCAGTTCTCTTGAATAGGTTCCTAGGAGTAGAATTGTTGGGTCATGTAATAACTGGATGTGCAACCTTTTGAGGAACTTCAGACTGTTTCCAAAGGGGTTGCACCATTTTATATTCCTACCAGCAATGTGTCAAGGCTCCAATTTTTTTTTGCATCTTTGCCAACACCTATTTTATCTTTTGGATTCTAGCCATGGCTAGTGGGTATGAAACAATGTATTACTGTGTTTCTTTTTTAAGTTTTAATTTTTGGGGGTAGTTGCTGAGTATGGGGTATATGAGGTACAATTTATATGTACAATTAAACTGTTATTGATTATAGTCATCCTGTTGTGCTACAGATCTTAATTCTATTTTTTGTACCCATTAACTAACCCCACTTCCTCTTTACACCATCCCCACTATCCTGCTCAGCCTCTGGTAACCATCCTTCTACTCTCTGTCTCCATGAGTTCAATTGCTTTAATTTTTTGCTCCCAAAAGAAGTTGAGAACATGAGAAGTTTCTTTTTCCCGTGCCTGACTTGTTTCATTTAGCATAATGGACCTTCAGTTCCACCCATCTTGTTGCAAATAAGAGGATGTCATTCTTTTTTATGCCTGAATAGTATTGCATTGTGTATATGTACCACATTTTCTTTATCCATTTGTCTGTTGATGGACACTTCCGTTTCTTCCAAATCTTGGCTACTGTGAATAATACTGCAATGAACAGGGGAGTTCAGATATTTATTTGAAATACTGATTTCCTTAAGGGTATACACCTAGCAATGGGACTGCTGGATCATATGATGGCTCTATTTTTAGTTTTTCAAGGAACCTCTAAACTGTTCTCCACAGTGGTTGTATTAATTTACATTAGTCTTTATCTTCTGATGCTGTTGTTTTATTCAATTATCTTATTAGGGGTGGAAAAATAGTAATATTTTAAGTCTATTATGCCTTCCATATTTATTAGCCAACATTCTTCAAGAATTTTCTTTCAATGATTATTTGGTTATCCTGAAACAAAATTTGTATAGAAAAAGATAAAGTAAATAAAAGTAAGATAAAAAGTAAGTGTTAAGATAGCTTAACACTATCCTTTAATTGCTACTGTTCACAGTAAAGAATTGGTGTGGTATATACCTCCAATATAGACTATTGATTCTGAGGGACACTTTCAGTTTCTGGTTCTCATAAATGAGTACATTTTAAAAAATTCAGTATTTTTCATTCCACTGAAATTGTTCTTCCTACTGATGATCAAACGTTTTCATATTTGACCAGCTGGGAACTTTTAATATTGACTCCTGTATTCTTTCAACAAATTAGTCTTTGGGCTTCCTTGCCTTCTGGCAAGGAAGATGTTCCAGGCTCATCCTGTACATTTCCTAGTCTAAACCTGAAGTCCAAAGAGACCTGCTTCCTTTTAAAGGGAAATAATGTTTACAGACCCCATTCTAGGTTTAGGTTCAATGCCACTGAGTTTTCACTGCTTTTAGGTTATTTCAGTGGTGAGATGAGGAAATGTGTATTTTTTTTTAAATAATTAATATTTTGCACTGCATTTCCAATCCACATGCAGTATAAAGTTTTTAACTTGATGCTGATTGTTTCTTCTCTTACACTGAAAATACTGGTTTCCTAATGATGTTAACATGATTATATATTTGATTTGTTCTATAGACTCAAAAAATAATGACAATATTATTACTAGTATTAGTTAAAAAAAAGGTTTAAGAGTTCTTTAAATTATTTTTTTGCCCTTAGAGTATATTCTATTGCCGTTGGAACGTATAGTCAAAATCCTGGGTAAAATCATTTGATGTAATTCTTTTCTCAATGTTATGTTACTAATATTATGTTACCAATTTTACTAATTTGACCCAGCCAGGTTTGTTATATTCTACTTCAAATTTTGCAGATTCACCTTTTTTTTTTTTTTTTTCCGAGACAGAGTCTTGCTCTGTCACCAGGCTGGAGTGTAGCAGCGCAATCTCGGCTCACTGCAACCTCTGCCTCCCAGGTTCAAGCGATTCCCCTGCCTCAGAGGCCTCTCGAGTAATTAGGACTACAGGCACATGCACCACACCCGGCTAATTTTTTGTATTTTAGTAGAGACAGGGTTTCAACATGCTGGCCACGATCTCTGGACCTCGTGATCCACCCGCCTTGGCCTCCCAAAGTGCTGGGATTACAAGCATGAGCCACCACACCCAGCCATTGGATTGCTCTACTTTTAAAAAATTTTTACCCTTTGGAATATGCAGAATATAAATAACAAGGTCTATTCAGAGCACTTCTATTCCTGTCTCATCTGCCTCGTTTACTTCATTCCCTTCTGGGTAACCATGTTCATTATCATTAGTTTTTGGCTTATCTTTCCCATTTTCTACACAAAAGACAGCATGTAATACATGCATTTCTGTACCTTGTTTCTTATTACCTAACAAGCAAACCTGGAAATTCACTATCAAGAGATCATTCTCATCCCCACCTTTTTTTTCGATGTTTGTCTTCCATTTTGTGAATATAAATAATTTAACTAACCAAGACATTATTGATAGATATTTTGATTATTTTCCAATGTCCTGCTATTCAAATAATGTCACAGTGAATAACCCTGAATGCATATCATTCCGTATTTGTGCAGGTGTAATTAAAGGCTTGATTCCCTGAAATGAGACTGCTAGGTCAAAGGACAAATGTTTATAAAATGTAACAGATACTGTCAATTCTTCCTAAGGACTGTACCAGTTTGTATTTCCAGTAATGCATGAAAATGTCTGTTACTTAACAGCTTTGACAAACAGTGTATATAGCTAAACTTGACTTCTTATCAGTGTGACAGGTGTGAATCACACAAGTATGGCTGATAGTATTTTCCTATGTTTAAGGACTTTTAAAATTTCTTCTATGAACTGACAGTATAATTATGTTCATTTTTTCTATCAGGTTGTTGATCTTTTACATTTCAATTTTTTGAAACCCTTAAGAGATTAGAATCATTAGTTTTTTTAATCTTATAAGGTATAAATTTTTCATAGACTACCACTGACTTTTGATTTTTCTAATAGTGCTTTCTTCTGTGTCATGCAGAAGTTTCTTTTGTTTATATATTAGAATTTATCATTTTCTTATTGTTAAGGTGATACTCTAGCTAAGATAGAAATGATGAACAGGGGCAAGCCAAAAGAAACAAGAATATCTGAAGGTAGAGTAACCCAGGCAAAGGGATCAGCAATGATGAAGGTCCTGAAGAGTGAGCTTGGCAAGTGTCAGAAGTAGACAGTGTGACTTGAATCTATGCCAGGAAGAGATGGAAAAGAACAAGTCCAGAGAGGTAGGCAAGGACAAAATCCTGGCAGAACCTAATAAGTCATTAAAAAAAATACAAGTTTTGTCCTTAATTTAACAGAAAACTAAGAGGAAGATTAAATACAGAATATCAGCTTTAGTCAAACTGGGCATAAGAACCCAATTTTGACTACTGATAAATTCAAGGTTATAAGGTAGATATGAAAGTTATCTCTTTGGGAAGAGAATACCTGGAGAAATTACAAGGGAAAAGAAAATAAAACAATGAATTGACACTTAGAAACCCACGGGGTTGGTTATCAACTTTATATTATATGAGTAGTTAACACAAACTGTTGCATGCACCAAATTACTTAAAATATAATATAAAATTACCTTCAGGCTGTTTGTATAAGGTATATATGAAACAAATGAATTTTAGGTTTAGACTTGGGCCCCATCCATAAGATATCTCATTATGTGTATGCAAATATTCTAAAATAAGATCAAAATCTGAAACATTTCTGGTCCCAAGGATTTTAGATAAGGAATGCTTAACCTATACAACAAAGTTTTGTAAAAAATTGAACAGCAACAGAGAACACTAATTTCTTTTTTCTTTTTATTTTTGCTTCATATACCTAATTAAGTTAGTCAAGTGACATTTCAGACGGTAACACTTATGAAACTTCTGAATTTAAAGTGCATGATTTTTTAAAATGACATTCTTTACAAAACAGAAAAAAGAAAAATCCAGCTTATATATATATTGTAACAATTATATTTATTGACATTCTATAATCTCACTTTATTAAAAAAGCTTTGAACAATCTTTTGGTTTTCACCTGACTGAGACAATCTTCATACAGTTCCTCAAACATATCTGACATATGCCTGCCCTGAGTTTTGATATTTTGTATTTATATTTGGTATTTCTTCTGACTTAAATGCCCCAACCTCAAATCTTCATGAAAGACTTCCTCTCATTATTCATATCTCAGCTCAAACTCACTTCTTCATGAAGGTCTTCCTGAACCATCTTATATAAAATAACCCTCCCAGTCACTTTTGATAACTTGCTTAGTGACTCTTTTGTAAAATTATGAGCATGCTGATAAGCATATTTGGAAAAAGTAACAACTAACTTCTGGAAATGGAAATTATAATGACAAATTAGAAACTCAGGACGCAGGTTAAATCGTGATTAAAAGAGCTTGAAAGACAATTAGTAAATTGGGAAATATTTCTGAATAAACTAATCATGATATTATATAGAAACAAAAAGATGGAAATATGAAAAGGAAGATAAGAGATAGGGAGGATAAAATAAGAAGATCAAAAATATGTTTCAATGGATTTTGACAGGAAATAAAGTGAGTAAAAATATATTTGAACAGATAATGGCTGGAAAATGTCCACAATTGATGAGAGATCTGTCCTTAGTTTTAGAAACCATGTAACTCCTAAGTAGAATAAAGAAATCTGCTTCCCTGTCACCTCATCAAACTGGATGTGACCTGTGCCACCTTGCTGGATTGTCAGAATGCAGATAAAAATGTACCTTTTTAAAAAAACAATATAATTGCTACTTGATAAGGACAGAACATCATTCTAGTTTCATGTTTAATTTGAATTAAATATATTCTGTGGTTTATATGAGAAAAAGAAACCTGCTTCCAAACATATCTAAGACACCTGCATGCAGAATGCCACAAACAAAACAGAGAAGAATGAGAGAGCACCCAAAAGTAGAGTGTGTAAAGTTACCTATGAGGAAAAGACTATTAGCTGGCAGTCACACAATCATAGCAACAAGACAGTTATGTGCCTAGACAAAAGATCTTTTAAGAACAAAAGTGAAAAAGAAAAAGAAATAAAAAACCAAAAACAAAACCCCGAGAGTTTACTACCAATAAACCTTTAATTAAGGAATGCCCGATCCCAGAAGAACACGTGAAATATATGAAGGAATGATGCGCAAAGGAGATGACAATCAGGTATGTAATACTCAACAAAAATTGATGATATAAAACAAATGGTTGTTGTGGAATCACCAGAAGGGAATCAGCATTGAAGATGGCTATAAGTGTCAAAGCAGGTGACTCTAAATTTCTATTAACTATACCTTTAAAACCTTCGAGGGTAACTACAAACAGAATAGTAGTAGAGTACATAACTTCAAAATAGGCAGAGAAGGAAAAGTGAGGAAATTCAATCCAAAAGAAAATAAGGAGGAAAAAAGCAAAACAACACAAACAGACAGCAGATAATAAGATGGTTGAAACAAATAATTGCAAGGGCAACAAATGCCACAAAACAATACATGATATTATATGAAAATACAGTAAGAATCCCAAACTAAATACGAGCAAGAATATCAACATGTGTGTCTGCGTACATCCAATTTAGAAGGTATGGAGCAAGTTTACCTAAGAAAGTAATGTTTAAAAGGAGACCTGGAAAAAAGATAGTATGTATTTACAAAAAAACTGATTGGGTGTAGAAGGTAGCTTTATTGTTGGCGTTCTGAGGTTCTGAGAGTGTATGACATATTCAAGAAAATGAGAAAAAGCCAGTATGAAGACTAAAGAAAGAGAGACACAAGATGCAGCTGGATACATGGGCAGGGGCTGGTTCCTGGAGTTTAGGATTTTAGACGTTATCTAAAGGGCAATATGAACCCATTAAAGGGTTTTCAGCATGAGAGTGTAGGCCTAGATCTGGAATTTTAAAATATCACCTGTTTCTTCTATCCCTGCAGTCAGAGAAGGTTAGATAAGGGACACAGGACCACCTAGACATATGTTTTATTTTTTAGGTCGACTAAAACATGGCATCTTCCCAAGCATGGAATATAACATTTTTTTCCACATGTTTTTAGCCACAGAAAACAAAAGCTCAGCATAGAAAAACAAGATAGACAACTTCATTAGTGAACATAGAAAATTTTTTAAACTGAACTTTAAAAATTGTTTAGTGATTTCCAAACAGAATTATAAAACTTAATTTATAAACCACACATTTAAGCCTACATAACATCACAAAACTATACATGGCTGTCTTACACATAGTAACACCTACCTTAATCACAGCCAAGAAAGCAGAAGAGTGGCGGTGGCAGCCGCAACAAAGAATACTTAGTAACAACTAAATATGATGCTAAAATTCATATATTTTATTCATATAGTCTCTCAAATAGTCACTGGAAGCCAACTTAGTATTAGCCCTATACATAATTTGTTAAAAAGAAATTTAGACTAGAAGTTGTAGGTTCTAAAGTTTACCCTACTGATAACATTTTGAAGTAATTAAAAAAAAATCTTACTTATCTCTTGCTAATTAAGAGAAAATCATCCTAAAAATTTCAAAATCATTACATGGTGGTGCAATAGTTAATGTCCATTATTATGACGCAATGTTCCACATCGAGTTTTGAAAAGCATTAAAAAGTACAGTGCAGAATATTTTCCAACCAAAATGTTTAAAATAAAAAATTTCATTGTGAAAACATCATAAATGCAATGGTCAAATCACAATTCTCATTTTAGTTATCAGTGAAATTTGAGTATGATGAATATTTTTAATTTACTAAATAAATCTGATATACCATAGACCATATCAAGCACTGGAGACATAAAAGTGATAAAAGACAAGTTTCCTTCTCCCAAAGGTAGATTACAATGGAGAGATAAACATGCAAACAATTACAATGCATTTTACCATAATATATATATATATAGAAGTTTACTATAATGAAAGCTCTACCAGAAAACTCATTGGATCTTACGGTAGAAAACTGCATCAACAAAGTCAATGAAGTACTGCTGTTCCATCTCTGCCCACATCCATTCTTGTTCTGTATTGGATTGGCCTAGTCTTCACAGTTGTTACAGTAATGATAAAGGTCAAGTTGCAAATTTCTTCTTGTACACTGGAATTTGTGAGAAGTTTTTACTCTGGCCCCAGATTAAATCTGATATTTCAAAAATATATACCTGGCACACTAATGTTATTTATACCTGTTTCTTAACTCAATGTACTAGGACAAAAAAGAATCCTGGGTATGGGCAATACATGCTTTACCTTCCTACCAGTTTCTGAAGCTCAGAGTATTTATACAAATCCGAAGAATTTAAAATGTACAAAGAAATATCCTCTAATATTTGAAATGCCTGGATAGAATAGTACAATGGAGATGAAAATTGCCATGTTTTCCTCAGGGTAACCATATTTTAAGTCAGTATAGAGTTGTGAAAGAAAAAGGCAGTAACAATTAGGAAGATGGAAACTGACGTATGAAGAACAATTAAGAACGCTGAAAAGATTTGCATGGAAAACAGACATTTGAAGAAACATAATAGTTTCAACAAATATCTACAGCATTACTATGTCGAAGGACTAGAGTTTCTTATATTGGTGCACAAAGAAAAAACAAAGCAAAACAGAAGAAAACCCTAAAGGTTATCATGGAAAAGTAAAGTCTTAGAGATGTAATAATTTTTACAAGTATGTACAGTAAAGTAAAATGCTGTTGCAGATGAAAAAATATAAAACAATGAGTATATTCTTCATAGCTATGAGGTTCACTATTAGAGTTGCCAAAGATTTTATGTAAATACTTAGTTAGAGGCTGAATTACCATCTCTTACAGAATAAAAGAATCCCATATAGGGAAGGAAGCTGGACAAAATATTCTTTTAAGTATCTTTTTCTTTGCTTATTCAGCTACTCCAATACCTTCTTCTGATACTTGTTTTTGCCTATTTTTCTCATTAGTTGTCTGTCTCACTGGTTGTAGTTTTGTTAGTGGAATGCTTGCTAGATACATCAGTTATAGATGAGGCTTGACATTTCACTTTCTTCAATGACTTCTATACTTGAGTTTTAGATTTAAATATAGTCAAATATACAAAATTGTTTATGGACTGTGATTCTTGCATTTTAAGAACTTCTTCCCTATTTTGAGTTAAGATATTATCCTCTAATTTCCTCTCTTTTAGTTTGCTTTTCACATTTAGCCTTTAAACTCAACTATTTTTTAGAGTGGTATGAGGTAGAGATCCACCACTTATCCCCCTTTTGGGTAATCAATTGCCCTGGAACTATTTATGAATATGGTGTTCTTCTCAGTGATTTATCATGACATTTCTATCTTATACGAAGATTCCACTACTGTTTGGGAGCTTCTGGGCTTACTGATCTGTCCTACTTATTTTTATCCTGGGCAATAGCACCCTGGTTTAATTACTGCACTTAATAAATGTTGCTACATTTAGCAAGACTATATTTACCATCTTGATTATTCTTGGCTCTTTAAGTCTTGCTTGTAAATTTTAGGAACAGCAAGCCACATTTAACAATAAATCCTGTCAGAATTCTGCCTGGAATGACATTGAATTTGTAAGCACATTAAGGGTAAACTGCTATCATCTTTCAGTCTCACATTCATTTAAAGTATAATTACTCATTTTGCTGGTCATCTTTAACTTCCTTCAATGTATTTTTATAATATTCTCCATAAGACCTGATATAGTTTATCTGTTTCATTCTTAGGCATTTTACTGTTTTTCCTGTTGTTGCAGCTATTGCAATTATAATCTTTTTAAAACTAGATTTTCTAATTGGGTAGCTGAGTGAGGATCACTCATCAAATGTTTAAAACTGATGATGGTGTGCATTTTTTGTGTTATCTTTTATTTTAAATCTTTATGTTATAATGTTTTTGGTAGTGGAAGCACCCATCTATTATTCTTTGTTTGATAAGCCCTTTTTATCATAAATATGTCAGCTCTTGTGGAATAACTTTTTCTGTATCTATTAGGATGATATAGTTTTTTTAATTAAGAAAATTTTTCAAATGCTTAATCATTCATGCCACCTTAATCATTATTATGTTCTTATACATCACTGTACTCAACTTGCTGATATTTATTAAGGATTTCTGCTCCTTGGTTTGTAAGTTGCAATATTTCTTTCTTTTGCTACCTTTGTCTGGTTTGGGTATCAAGATAATATCAACATTTCTTTTTTTTTCTACTATTCAAAACAGAGTAGAAAAAAAGGAAAGCTCAAAATAGGGATTATCTGTTGCTTTAAGAGTATATAAAGTTACCTATAAAACCATTTGGCATGGAGAATTTCATAAAGTTATGGGTTGTACTATCCATAAATTTATCTACATAATTTATGGACATATTATCTATTGGATTTATGGATTATCATCTAATTTGAATAAAGTAACTCATCAAATAAATAACTGGCTTAAATGAGTATTGTTAAAAATTATAGTGAGAAAAATATTAAAAATGCAAGCACTAGCAAATAACAACATTAAAAAGAGCATAGCTGACACTGCTACCACTAGTATAAGCTCTTTACTGACTATACCATGAGGTAAAAACAGTGAAATCTGGCCAAAAAGGATTAAATTCATAAGGAAGCTATTTGAAATATGGGTTTATACTTTCTATCATTGCTAATGAATCTCTTCTAAAGTATATTATTATTCAGTTAAGATATTGGCAGTGAAGTCATCATGATTAGCAAGGCATTTATAAAAATTGTTTATAACATTTTAATTTAAATCCTAAAATATTTATAGAAAGATTAGTACATATAGTGTGTTGGTAGGTACATACACACACATACATATGCACACCCAAATGCATCCAAGGGTATGTGCTCAAATTTTCCTTGTTTGGTGTGCAAGCAGGCAAATTTTAAGAAACTGCCAATCCATACCATGGCAGAATGGTTTCATAAAAGAAAATATGATCTTGTTACTCTCAGTCTAGTAGCTTTCTACGACTCCAAGAAAAATCGAAATTTCATCCCTACTTACTTCTTTAGCTTCATCTGTCATCATTCTTCCCCTTGCCCTCTATATCTTAAATCACATTAAACTAAATAATTTCTACCCTCAAGTAAGACTAGAATCACATGACAAAAAGTCATCCAAAAATTAAAATTATCAAGAAGACTACTTACAGATTTATATCCACTATCACTAGTCTTTCCACCCTCAGGATTTTCACATATTTTTGCACTTTACTTAGACTATTATAATAATTTAAATAATTACATGACTTGTTTTCTATATATACTTAGATCTGTCTCGCCACTTAACTTCATAGAATCAAAATATAAAAACCGGAAATTTACTTTTAAAATCTGTTTCTCTCTAACCTCTAGCTAGTCAGTCATCCTAATTCTACTCATTGGACCATTCACAGAAAATTCAGTCCTATGTTAGGGTAACAGCCATACAAATATTTATAGATCACTATCACATTACTTCTAAGGCTTCTTCTCTGGTGGTAAGGAATAGGAGGGAGAGAGTATGGTGAGACTAGTATTTGAGTATCTTTCAAGAGTTTGTTACTAAATATTTAATTCTCACATTGCTCCAATGGGTCCATTATTATTATGGCCAAATTACAAAGGAAGAAATTAAAGGTCTGATAAGTAACGTTACCTATTACTTAAGTTACCTACTCTGTAACTTAAGTAACAGAGCTGGGATTTCAACCACAAGCCTGTCACATACCAAAGCCTATGTTCTAGTCTCTTCAGAAATCCCCAAAATGAGAGGAGACACAAGGGAATATAAGGCATGGAAAAGCAAATAAAAAAAATTCTAAAAATCCTCTGTTTTCTGATTTCCAAAATTCTATGTACTGATATTTTTTTTCCTTAAGGCTTCAGGGGTGTCCAACCCTTTGACGTGAGAATTTTTTTTTTTTTTTTTGCTTATCTGTGGTGGCAGATACCATAAAAATTGCACAGGGAACCACCACCCACCACCACCACCAGTCCCTGCTTTTTAAAGCTCAGCAGCTATCGTTAGTTTATTTTATGTGTGGCCCAACACAATTATTCCTCTTCCAATGCAGCCCAGGGAAGCCAAAATGTTGGACACCCATGTGATATCATAGTTATCTGACATTTCTTTCTCTGTCTTCTAACCTATTATCTTAAAATTTGTCAGAAATTGTCACATAAAAGCTTGCAACCTAGTATTAGGGAATGAAAAAGGAAAAATTATTCCCATATTTCAGCCTCTCTAAATTTTAATCTGATTTACACACTGAAACAACTCTCTCTTCAAACACTAACTAGTATATTCTTCTTAAGAGACCCAAACTAACATCATTGCTTTCTGGTATTAAATTTAATGCTTTTTTCTTATGGCTTCAAAAACTGACAATACGATTCCTAACCTATATTAACAAAAGCTACCTCAATTGTCCTCTGCTCGGATAAACACTTAAGTCCTCACATACACTTAAAAGCCTCTTCTTGCCATTCCTCTGTGAAGTTATGGTTCTCTTTTAATTAAAGTCCAACATGGTCTTCGTTGTGCAGGCTCCTTATGACTTATGTCTCCATACAGTTAGTTACATGATAACATTATATTTGTCACACATATTCCATTTCCTCTGTTCCCAGTTACATCATAAACTGGAAGATAAATCATCTACATTTTTCCTCACCTAAGTACAAAAAAAAACTAAACAAGCAGGTGCTTAATTAATGTTTTCAGCTGTCCACTCAAAAAACCGTTATTTCTTATAAACATCTCTTTATTTATATCCTTTATTTTTAAGCTGTTTATTAGGATTTGTTCATCATAAACTTTATTGCAAAAGGAGTTGAAATCAACTAAAATTTCCTCTTTCATGAACAAAGATGCAAATACAAAAGCTGTAAATTTGTATTCTTTCTAGTCCATATTACATGAACAAATTAAAAGTCATTACATCCAAAATAAATTTTCTTATGAATATAAAAAGTTGCAAATATGCATTTAAGGATATACAACATAAAATTATATATTACATGCACACAAAAATCTTACCTTGCTGAGTATTTTGTTCTTGCATTCGATTCACAGTGAGGTCTAAGGGGCCTTCCTGCTCTTCCTGAAGGGAGTTTTCTGCTTGATTCATTTGGATACTTTTACATACTACACTTGGTCCAATTGAACCATTTCTATTCTCTTGAGTTTTACCACTTTTTGAAATGTACTCAATCGCAAATTGACGTATCATCTTTTTCATTAATTCCTGAGCAACTAGGGGAATGTTAGGATCACAGTTCTGAGGAAGATCTAGGGAAGAAATAAATATAATAATTATTTTAAAAAGAGAAATGCAATTTTACCAACATTTAAATTTATTTTTATTACAAATTAATGATTTCAGAAGTCTTTTAGCATCAGTCCATAACTTCCACTGTTTTCTGGGAATTAGCAACAGAAGCTTTGTAGATTTAATTAGTTTTATAATAATATATCAATCAAAATGTAGCATATTTAATTATTTCATATGATTAAATATTCTCTGGTCCCAAACTAAAATACAGATAAAGAATTATACATAGAAGCTGAACAATTTATTCTCAAGAGTTCTAATATTCATTCAGATGTATTTTATTAAGATATTAAAACAGTATGTGAACATAAATTGTATGAATAACCAATTTTTATCCTAATATACAAACTGCACGCATTAACTAGGAAAACATTATAAATTCTTATAATTCTATATCCATTAAATTCTTCAATTCTATAAAATGTGCATTGCATATATATCCTGAATGTCATCATCAAGGATTTTTTATTTCCTTGATTTTTTATATAGAAAAATTTTGATCATAAAGAGAAAATGAAAAAACAGTACGATGATACAGTTTCCACTAATATTCAAGAAATGTTACTGGTCTGCCAAATTTGCTGTCTTTTTAGTTTATTTTTATTTGTAGAACCATCGAAATTACAGAATAATCACAATTTACTCCTAAATATTTCAGCATGGATATCCTAACATAATTCTGTACAATGAGAATATCATTGAGAGTTTTACCCAAAACATTTTGATCAAGTACAACTGCCATAAAGGACAGACATAATTAGATCCATATCATGTTACTAGGGCTCTACCTTAGAATTGAATTTAGAGCAAAGTTTAAAGCACAATAGATAGTGCTACTCTGTTTTATTCACCCATTCACTTTTTGTCTCTTTATATTATATTGGGGAATAAGTCCATGTGTGAGACCAAAAAACTTGGCAAAAGAGAGGGAGAAAGACAGACAGACAGAGAGAATGCTTCTCAGCTGTTGATTGGTTAGTGAGCCTCCTAAATCACTTGCACAAGTTGTCATAACTACAAAAAAGTAAGTAACTTAAGATTTAGATGTAGGTCAGGAATTGTAAAATCAACTTTTTACAAGGATCAAGCTAGTAGTAAATATTTGCCCAGAAGAATGCTGCCATCTGGAAATGGGGTTTACTGCCCCCTATTAGAAAGAAACGCTTATTTTTTCCCTTAATTCTTCATTTTCCAAAGTTAACTAATTTACAAAGCCCTATGTGGCAGCTGCTTCAAGATGGTCCTCAATAATTACTGCCTCTTGATAAAACACATTGCTGTGCAATACCCCTTCATCCTCCATGTTGTATCATGGGTGGTCTGTGTGACCAATAGTGTATTGTGAAAGTATCTGTCACTTTGGAGATTATGTTATAAATGAATGAAGGTTTTATACTGGACACTGATGAACACTGATGCTCTTGGTTGTTGTTTTCTCTTTTGTCCCCCTTCATCTCTTTTGTTCCCCTCTCTCCCCTTCCCTCTCTCTCCTTTTCTATCTCCTTCTCCCTTTCACTTGTGTGTCCCTTCATCTCTCTCTCTGTCATCACTCATTCTAGAGAAAGCCGTAACTGTGAGCAGTCCCATGAGGTGGCTCACATGAAGAAAGATGGAAGCCTTCTGCAAGCAGCCAAATGTGTGAACTTGCAAGATGTTCTACAGCAATCAAATCTCGTATGACCACAACCCAGATCACTTCTTGATTGCAGCCTTGTGAAAAAGTGAGCCAAAACCAACCAGCTGAGCAACTCTCAGATTCCTGACCCCAGAGAAAATGTGAAATAATAAATGTCTGTTACTTGAAACTGCTGAATTTTGGAAGTAATTTGTTATAGAGTAGCAAATAATAAAGATTTTGGTACATATTAGTGGGATGCTGCTGTAATAAAAACTGAAAATGTAGGCGTTACTTTCAAAACAGGACATGGGCTTTGGGAATAGTATTAATGAAAGGCTGAAGTAACTTAAATAAACTGTTAATAAAATATTCACAGCCTTTAAGAAGGCTGCAGAAGAACTAGAAAAATGAGGTAAATATTATTGGAATTATGTTATGGCAGAAAGTTTCACAACACTGTCGTCTTCAGTAACTTGGGAAGTAGAAAATGTGCCCAATGAATTGGGTGATCTATCTAGGGAAATAGCTAAGCAAAGAGTGGAAGGTGGCCCCTGGTTTCTTCTTGCTAATTATAGTAAAGTGCAAAAAGGAAGAGATAAACTAAAGGAAGAACTGTGATATGGTTTAGATGTTTGTCCCCTCTAAATATCATGTTGGAATGTGTTTCTGAATATTGAAGGTGGGGTCTGACAGGATGTGATTGGATCATGGTCAAACCAACCCAACTACCCCCATAGACTGTTCTTTTTGATAAACACAGAAATTGCCCCTTCTGGTCTTAAAAGGCTTACAACTTGTTTTATCTGAGTTCCTTCCTCAGAAAAGGACCTTCAGGCCTCTCAAAGAAAATATCAAAGAACTGAAACCCACCAGATGATGGCCCCACATCATGGATCCCTCATTCACCATGATTGCCTCCTTGCCCCTTCCCTAATTCTTGTTTTCTTACACACTGCTATGTTTCTCCCCTGTTATATCAACTTCTAGTTTTAGTCAGGCAGATGGATTTGAGACTGAGCGCCCCATCGCCTTGGCTGCAGCTCCCAATTAAAGCCTTCTTCCTTGGCAATACTTGTTGTTTCAGTGATTGGCTTTCTGTGAAGCAAGCAGCAAGACCTACATCAAATTCCCGGTGCTTTAGTAACAATGCGGGTAGATACCTCATGAATGATTTAGCACTATCCCCTCAGTGATAAGTGAGTTTTCCCTCAGTTCATGTGAGATCTAGTTGTTTAAAAGTCTGGAACCACCTTTTTCTTTCTGTCTTGCCATGTGATATGCCAGCTAGTGCTTTGCCTTCCACCACGATTGTAATGTTTAAAAGTCTGGGACCTCCTTTCTCTTACTCTCTTGTCATGTGATATGTCGGCTTCTGCTTTGCCTTCTGCCACGATTGTAAGCTTCCTGAAGACCTTACCAGAGCTGAGCAGATACTGGTGTCATGCTTGCACAGACTGCAAGAGCATGAGCTAATTAAACCTATTTTTTGGGGGGTCTCTCTCTGTCACCCAGGCTGGAGTGCAATGGTATGATCTTGGCTCACTACAACCTCCACCTCCTGGGCTCAAGTAATTCTCATGTTTCAGCCTCCTGAATAGCTGGGATTACAGGCTTGTGACACCACGCTCAGCTAAGTTTTGTATTTTTAGTAGTAGTTGGCTTTTGTCATTTTGGCAAGGCCAGTCTGAAACTCCTGGCCTCAAGTGCTCTGCTTGTCTCAGCCTCCCAAAGTGCTGGGCTTATAGGCATGAGCCAACATGCCTCAGGTATTTCTTTTTTTCTTTTTCTTTTTGAGATGGAGTGTTGCTCTGTCACTCAGGCCGGGGTGCAATGGTACGATCTCAGGCCACTGCAACCTCTGCCTCCCAGGTTCAAACAATTTTCCTGCTTCAGCCTCCTGAATAGCTGGGATTGTAGGTGTGCGCCACTGCACTCAGCTTATTTCTGAATTTTTGGTAGAGATGAGGTTTTACCATACTGGCCAGGCTGAGATATTTGTCTTTTTTTTCCCTTTTCTTTCTTTCTTTTTTTTTTTTTGAGACAGAGTCTTGCTCTGTTGCCCAGGCTGGAGTGCAATGGGCAACAGAGTGCAATGGTGCGATCGTGGTTCACTGCAAACTTCGCCTCCCAGGTTCTAGTGATTCTCCTGCCTCAGCCTCCTGAGTAGCTGGAATTACAGGTACCTGCCACCATGCCCAGCTAAGCTTTGTATTTTTAGTAGAGATAGGGTTTTGCCATGTTGGCCAGGCTAATCTTGAACTCCTGACCTCAAGTGGTCCACGTACCTCGGCCTCCCAGAGTGCTGGGATTATAGGCATGAGCCATCACTCTGGGCCGAGATATTTCTTTATAGCGATGCAAGAGCAGCTTAATCCAGACCGTTAAACAAAGAGACAGCAGGTATTAATTGTTTTGAAAATTCTCAGTCTATATAGAATGCAAATAATGCCAAAATAAAGAACTGATTGTTAAGCAAAGATTAAATCAGGAAAACAGCTAGAAAAATATACTTCATAAAGGTGACTTATTTTCTTCCAGATATGACACTTAATGTTGTGGGTCTCTTGTGAGTTGTTATGGCTGTTTTGCAGGGTGGGAGGGGGGAAATGTAACTTCATTAAACAAAAGAACTCTGGGAATTAACCATAGGCTTACAGCCATTAAGGAATGTCTATTCAAGAAAATCAAGCTATCATGGCATTTTAAACTGTACTATTCTTCTTTTGAGCTGAAGCTGCAAGGTAAAACGAACCAACAAACAAATGCACTATTCTCATCCTTCCTCCTCAAGACATACAGAGCCCTCGTGGCAAACACTGAGAGTCTTATGATTCTAGATATATAAGGAAACCTCTGTTCAATCATTAGCTGACCACTAAGCTAACTAGGTGAAGATCTCAATGGGCACAGAATACAAAGAATACTAACTTAACAGAATTAGTTTAGAAAAGTCACTAAACAAAGAATAACCATAATGACACAGCAAAAAAAAAAAAACAAAACAAAAAAAACAAAAAAAAAAACACCTTAAGGTGGAACATAATCTGATTTCCAGTTGTCATACTGTATTATTTTAAAGATTTAGTTTTTAAACAAAACATTATAGAACATGCAAAGCAATAAAAATGTACCACACATGGGGGAGAAAGTCAACAGATGACATCTCTGAGAAAGCCCAGATATTGGACTTAGCAGACAAAAAACTTTAAATCAGATATTTAGAGGATGTTCAAGAATGAAAGAACACTGTGTATAAACAACTAAAGCATGAGGAGACTATTTCACCAAATAGGCAATTATATAAATAAACAGAAGTTATAACAAAGAACCATACAGCAATTGTAAAGTTTGAAAGTACACAAATTAAAATTAAAAATTCACTAAACACACTGGTAGATTTGAGCTGGCAGAAGAAAGAACCAATCAACTTGAAGATAGGTCGACTGAGATTATTCAGTCTAAGGACAAAGACTGAATAAAGGGGAAGGTAGGTAAGTAGGTAGGTGAACAGAGCCTCAGAGACCTGTGGGACACCAATTAAATGTATCAAGATTTGCAAATGGTATTCCCAGAAGAAGAGAAGAGAGAAAAGCAGAAATAATATTTGAAAAAAAGGAAAATGCCCCCAATTTGAAGAAAACATTTATTTGCACATCTAAGCAGCTCAACAAATGCCAAGCAGAATAAACTCAGAGATCACATTTAGGTGCATCCTAATCAAACCAAAGACAAAGAATAAATTTTGAAAGCAGCAAGAAAAAAAAATCATCACAAGTAAGGGACTAAACAAATCCTTAGCTAAATTGACCAAGAAAATAACTAGAGAAGGCCTGAGTTATCTTTTAAAACAAGAAATGAAAGAAGATATATCACCAATGATCTTAAAGAAACACAAAAGAGGGGTTCTTTTGCAAGATGGCCCAGTAAGAACAGCTCTAGTCTGCAGCTCCCAGCGAGATCAAAGCAGAAGGCTGGTGATTTCTGCATTACCAAGTGAGGTACCAGGTTCATCTCATTGGGACTGGTTAGGTAGTGAGTGCAGCCCATGAAGGGTGAGCAGAAGATGTGGCATTGTCACACCTGGGAAGCACGAAGGGCCAGGGAACTCCTTCCCCTAGCCAAGGGAGGCCCTGAGAGACTGCCATGAGGAACAGAGCACTCTGGCCCAGATTATATGCTTTTCCCATGCTTTGCAACCCACAGACCAGGAGATTCCCTCCAGTGCCTATGCCACCAGGGGCCTGGGTTTCAAGCACAAAACGGGGTGGCCATTTGGGCAGATACCAAGCTAGCTGCAAGAGTTTTTATTTTTATTTTTTTCATATGCTAGTGGTGCCTGGAACGCCAGTGAGACAGAACTGTTCACTCTCCTGAAAGGGGGCTGAAGCCAGGAAGCCAAGTGGTATAGCTCAGCAGATCCCATCCCCAGAGCCCAGCAAGCTACGATCCATTGGCTTGAAATTCTCACTGCCAGCACAGCAGTCTGAAGTCAACCCAGGATGCTCAAGCTTGGTGGGGGGAGAACTGTTTGCCATTTATGAGGCTTGAGTAGGCAGTTTCCCTCTCATAGTGTAAACTAAGCTGCTAGGAAGTTCGAACTGGGCAGAGCCCACTGCAGCTCAGCAAAGCTGTTGTAATCAGACTACAGCCTCTCTAGATTTCTCCTCTCTGGGCAGGGCATCTCTAAAAAAAAAAAAAAAAAAGCAACAGCCTCAGTTAGGGACTTATAGATCAAATTCCCATCTCCCTGGGACAAAGCACCTTGCGGAAGGGGCAGCTATGGGTGCAGCTTCAGCAGATTTAAACACTCCTGCCTACTGGCTCTGATGAAAGCAGCAGATCTTCCAGCACGGCACTTGAGCTCTGCTAAGGGACGACTGCCTCCTCAAGTGGGTCCCTGACCCCTGTGCCTCCTTTCTGGGAGATGCCTCACAGGAGGGGTCAGCAGACAACTCATATAGGAGAGCTCCGGCTGGCATCTGGTGGGTGCTCCTCTGGAAAGAAGCTTCCAAAAAAAGGAACAGGCAGCAATCTTTGTGGTTCTGCAGCCTCCACTGGTGATACAGGCAAACAGGGTCTGGAGTGGACCTCTAGAAAATCCCAGCAAACCTGCAGCAGAGGGACCTGACTGTTACAAGGAAAACCAACCAACAGAAAGGAACAGCATCAACATCAATCAAAAAGACATCCACACAGAAACTCTATCCGAAGCACATCAACATCAAAAACCAAGGGTAGGTAAATCCATAAAGATGAGGAAAGAACAGTGCAAAAAGGCTGAAAATTCCAAAAACCAGAATGCCTCTGCTCCTCCAAATGAACATAACTCCTTGCCAGCAAGGCAACAAAACTAGATAGAGAATGAGTTTGACGAATTGACAGAAGTAGGCTTCAGAAGGGGGGTAATAACAAACTCCTCCAAGCTAAAGGAGCATATCCTAACCCAATGTAAGGAAGCTAAGAACCCTGAAAAAATGTTAGTGGAATTGCTAACTAGAATAGCTAGTTTGGAGAAGAACATAAATGATCTGATGGACCTGAAAAACACAGCACAAGAACTTCGTGAAGCAAACACAAGTATCAATAGCCAAATTGATCAATTGGAAAAAAGGATATCAGAGACTGAAGATCAACTTAATGAAATAAAGCATGAAGACAAAATTAGAGAAAAAATGATAAAAAGAAACAAGGCCTCTAAGAACTATGGGACTATGTGAAAAGACCAAACCTACATTTGATTGGTGTACTTGAAAGTGATGGGGAGAGTGGAATCAAGTTGGAAAACACACTTCAAGATATTATCCAGGAGAACTTCCCCAACTTAGCAAGACAGGCAAACATTCAAATTCAGGAAATACAGAGAACCCCAAGACACATAATCATCAGATTCATCAAGGTTGAAATGAAGGAAAAAATGCTAAGCGCAGCCAGAGAGAAAGGTTGGGTTACCCACAAAGGGAAGCCCATCAGACTAACCACAGATCTCTTTGCAGAAACCCTACCAGCCAAAATAGAGTGTGGGCCATTATTCAACATTCTTAAAGAAAATAATTTTCAACCCAAAATTTCATATCCAGCTAAACTAGGCTTCTTAAGCAAAGGAGAAATAAAATCCTTTACAGACACACAAATGCTGAGAGATTTTGTCTCCACCAGGCCTGCCTCACAAGAGTTCCTGAAGGAAGCACTAAACATGGAAAGGAAAAACCAGTAACATCCACTGCAAAAACATACCATATTATAAAGACCATCAAACTATGAAGAAAATCAACTAATGGGCAAAATAACCAGTTAGCATCATAATGACAGGATAAATTCACATATAACAATATTAACCTTAAATATAAACAGGTTAAATGCCCCAATTAAAAGACACAGACTGGCAAACTAGACAAAGAGAAAGATCCATTGGTGTGCTGTATTTAGGAGACCCATCTCATGTGCAAAGACACACGTAGGCTCAAAATAAAGGGATGGAGGAATATTTACCAAGCAAATGGAAAGAAAAGAAAAACAAACAAAACACGAGGGGTTGCAATCCTAGTCTCTGATAAAACAGATTTGAAACCAACAAAGATCAAAAAAGACAAGGAACGGCACTACATAATGATAAAGGGATCAATGCAACAAGAACAGCTAAGTATCTTAAATATATATGCACCCAATACAGGAGCACCCAGATGCATAAAGCAAGCTCTTAAGAGACCTACAAAGAGACTTAGACTCCCACACAATAATAGTGGGAGACTTTAACACCCACTGTAAATATTAGATCAACGAGGTAGAAAATTAACAAGGATATTCAGGACCTGAACTCAGCTATGGACCAAGCAGACCTAATAGATATCTACAGAATTCTCCACCCAAAATCAACAAAATATATATTCTTCTCAGCACCATGTTGCACTTATTCTAAAATTGACCACATAATTGGAAGTAAAACACTCCTCAGCAAGTGCAAAAAAACAGAAACAGCAGTCTCTCAGACCACAGTGCAATCAACTTAGAACTGAACTCAGGATTAAGAAACTCACTCAAAACCACACTACTACAAGGGAATTTAACAACCTACTCCTGAATTACTGGGTAAATAATGAAATTAAGGCAGTAACAGAGAAGCTCTTTGAAACCAACAAGAACAAAGACACAATGTACCAGAATCTCTGGGACACAGCCAAAGCAGTGTTTAGAGGAAAATTTATAGCACTAAATGCCCACAAGAGAAAGCAGGAAAGATCCAAAATCAATACCCTAACATCACAATTAAAAGAACTAGAGAAGCAAGAACAAACAGATTCAAAACCTAGCAGGAGACAAGAAATAACTAAGATTGGAGCAGACTGAAGGAGTCAGAGACATGAAAGACCCTTCAAAAAGAATCAATGAATCCAGGAACTGGTTTTCTGAAAAAATCAACACAACAGACCGCTAGCCAGACTAATAAAGGAGAAGAAGAATCAAACAGACACAATAAAAATGATAAAGGGAATGATCCCAGAGAAATAAAAACTACCATCAGAGAATACTGTAAACACCTCTATGTAAATAAACCAGAAAATCTAGAAGAAATGGATAAATCACTGGACACATAAACCCTCTGAAGACTAAACCAGAAAGAAATCGAATCCCTGAATAGACAACATGTCCTGAAATTGAGGCAGTAATGAATGGCCTACCAACCAAAAAAAGCCCAGGACCAGATGAATTCACAGCCAAATTATACCAGAGGTACAAAGAAGAGCTAGCACCATTCCTTCTGAAACCAAACAACAGAAAAAGAGGGACTCCTCCCTAACTCATTTTAGGAGGCCAGCATCATCCTGATACCAAAACCTGGCAGAGACACAACAAAAAAAGAAAATCTCAGGCCAATATCCCTGATGAACATTAGTGTAAAAATCCTCAACAAAATACTGGCAAACCAAATGCAGTAGCACATCAAAAAGCTTATCCACCATGATCAAGTGGGCTTCATCCCTGGGATGCAAGGCTGGTTCAACATATGCAAATCAGTAAATGTAATCCATCACATAAACAGAATCAATGACAAAAACAACATGATTATCTTAATAGATGCAGAAAAGGTCTTTGATAAAATTCAACACTCCTTTATGCTAAAAACTCTCAATAAACTAGGTACTGATGAAACGTATCTCAAAATACTAAGAGTTATTTATGACAAACCCGCAGCCAGTATCATACTGAATGGGCAAAAGCTGGAAACACCCCCTTCAAAAACCAGCCCAAGACAAGGATGCCCTCTCTCATCACTCCTATTCAGCATAGTATTGGAAGTTCTAGCCAGGGAAATCAGGCAAGAGAAAGAAAGAAAGAAAGGATATCGAATAGGAAGAGAGGAAGTCAAATTGTCTCTGTTTGCAGAGACATGATTGTATATTTAGAAAACCCCACTGTCTCAGCCCAAAATCTCCTTAAGCTGATTAGCAACTTCAGCAGTCTCAGGATACAAAATCAATGTGCAAAATCACAAGCATTCCTATACACCAATAATAGACAGAGAGTCAAATTATGAGTGAACTCCCATTCACAATTGCCACAAAGAGAATAAAATACCTAGGAATACAACTTACAAGGGATGTGAAAGACCCCTTCAAGGAGAACTACAAACCACTGCTCAAGGAAATAGGAGAGCACACAAATAAATGGAAAAACATTCTATGCTCATGCATAGGAAGAATCAATATTGTGAAAATGGCCATGCTGCCCAAAGTCATTTATAGATTCAATGCTATCCCTATCAAGCTACCATTGACTTTCTTCGCAAAATTGGAAAAAACTACTTCAATGTCCATAGAGAACCAAAAAAGAGCCCGTATAGCCAAGACAATCATAAGCAAAAAGAACAAAGCTGGAGGCAGCACGCTACCTGACTTCAAACTATACTACAAAGGCTACAGTAACCAAAGCAACACGGTACTGGTACCAATACAGTACCAGAGATATAGACCAATGGAAGAGAACAGACCCCTCAGAAATAACACCACTCATTTACAACCATATGATCTTTCACAAACCTGACAAAAACAAGCAACGGGAAAAGGATTTTCTATTTAATAAATGCTATTGGAAAAAATGGCTAGCCATATGCAGAAAAATGAATCTGGACCCCTTCCTTACATCTTATACAAAAATCAACTCAAGATGGATTGAAGACTTAAATGTAAGACCTAAAACCATAAAAACCCTAGAAGAAAACCTAGGCAATGCCATTCAGGACATAGGCATGAGCAAAAACTACATGACTAAAACACCAGAACCAATGGCAACAAAAGCCAATATTGAAAAATGGGATCTAATTAAAGAACTTCTGCCCAGCAAAAGAAATTATCATCAGAGTGAACAGGCAACCTACAGAATGGGAGAAAATTTTTGCAATCCATCCATCTGACAAAGGGCTAATATCCAGAATCTACAAAGAACTTAAACAAATTTATAAGAAAAAAAAAAAAACAACCCCATCAAAAAGTGGGTGAAGGATATGAACAGACACTTCTTAAAAGAAGACATTTATGTGCCAACAAACACATGAAAAAAAGCTCATTATCACTGGTTACTGGAGAAATGCAAATCAAAACCACAATGAGATACAAACTCATGCCAGTTAGAATGGTGATCATTAAAAAGTCAGAAAACAGATGCACTGTTCACAATAGTGCCCATCAATGATAAGTGCCCATCAATGATAAGACTGGATAAACAAAATGTGGCACATATACACCACGGATTCCTATGCAGCCATGAAAAAAGGATGAGCTCATGTCCTTTTCAGGGGCATAGATGAAGCTGGAAACCATCATTCTCAGCAAACTAACACAAAAACAGAAAACAAACATCACATGTTCTCACTCATAATGGGAATCGAACAATGAGAACACATGAACACATGGACACAGGGAGGGAAACATCACACACCAGGGCCCGTCAGGGGGTAGGGGACTAGGGGAGGGACAGCATTAGAAGAAATATCTAATGTAGACGATGGGTTGATGGGTGTAGCAAGCCACCATGGCACATGTATACCTATGTAACAAACTTGCATGTTCTGCACATGTATATCAGAACTTAAAATATAATTAAAAATAAATATATAAAATTAAATTAAAAATATAAAGAAACACAAAAGATTATTTAAAAATACAATAAAAAACAGTATGTCAACAAATTAGTTAACCTAGATGAAATGGCCAAATTTCTAGAAGGACAGAAACTACCAAATTGACTCAAAAAGTAACAGAAAATATGAATAAACCTGTGAAAAGCAAAGGGACTGAATTCATAACCAAAAATCCACCCCCAAGAGGGATCCAAGAACAGATGGCTTCAACGGTAACCTCTACTAGATATTTAAAGAGAAATTAATCCCAATCCTTAAAAGCTCTTTAATAAAATGGAAGAAACACTTCCAACTATATTTATGATGTCATTATCCTGATATCAAAACTAGAGAAAGTATATGAAAACTATTAAATAAAAAACCCTATCTATTAGTAATACACATATTAGAAATATTGCAGGTTCAGTTCCAGATGATTGCAAAAAAGTGAGTATTCCAATAAAGGTAGTCACAAGAAGTTTTTGTTTTCCCAGTGCCTATAAAAGTTATGTTGACACTATAGTCTATTAAGTGTGTAATAGCATTATGTCTGAAGAAGTACCCATACCTGTGGTGTAATGCTATATATTGGTTCTCATCCATGGTTCTTGGCTCGTATCTCCAACAGCCCTTGTTACAGTCTTTGGTGTGTCAGGTCTCAGGAGCAGGCCCAGGAAACAGAATCTCTCCTGCCCTCCTTTCACCTGGCCTAAAACAGGACTCTAATCACCTGCTTTTGTAACTATGGGTCTTAAGACCCTCCTTAGAGATGGTCTTGCCCTATACCCTGGAAGAAGAAATGCTGATGTCAAGAAGCTTCCATAAAAATCGAAGAAGGCTGGGTTCAGGAGGTTCCAGATAACTGAACATGTGAAGGGCCCTGGAGGCTGGTACACCCAGGGAGGGCCTGGAAGCTCCACACTCATTGCCCATGCCTTGCCCTATGCTTCTCTTGATCGGTATCCTCTGTAATACCCTCCTAGATATTACTTATTCTAGTAATATCTGTAATAACTAGAATAAGCCAGTTAAGTATTTCCTTGAGTTCTATGAGCCACTCCAGCAAATTAATCAAACCCAAAGAGGGGGTTCATGGAACCCCAACTTGAAGCCAATCAGTCAGAAGTTCCAGAGGTCTGGACTTGCAACTGGTATTTATGGGTGGGGGCAGTCTTGGGGACTGAGCCCTCACCCTGTGATATGTGACACTGTCACCAAGTATACAGTATCAGAATTGAATTAGAGGGCACCCAGGTGGTGTCCACTGCTTGGTATGTGGGGAAAACCATCCAGGCCTCTGGTCACAGAAGTCTTCCTCTGCATTGCTGACACTATTGTGGTGGTATGAAAATAGAGGAAAAAAAGCTCAGATTGAGAGAGTTTTTCCTGACAAAATATCTTAATTTAAGAATACTTTACTGTTAAAAAAAATTCTGACAATCATCTCCATCTTCGGCGAGTGGTAACCTTTTTGCTGGAGAATCTTGCTTCAATGTTGATACCTGCTGAATGATCAGGGTGGTGGCTGCTAAAGGGTGAGGTGGCTGTGGCAGTTTCTTAAATTAAAACAATGAAATTTGCCCACTGATTGATTCTGCTTTCATGAAACACTTATCTGTAGCATGTGATACTATTTGATGGCATTTTACCCCAAGTAGAACTTGCTTCAAAATTGGAGTTAATCCTCTCAAACCCTGTCACTCCTTTATCAACTAAGAATATATCTAAGGATATATTCTAAATCCTTTGTTGTCATTTCAACAATGCTCACAGGATCTTTGCCAAAAGTAAATTCCCTCTCAGGAAAGCACTTTCTCTGCTCATCCATAAAAAGCAACTTGTCATCTGTTAAAGTTTAAACAAGAGATTACAGCAATTCAGTCACATCTTCAGGATCTACTTCTCTTTTTAGTTCTCTTGCTGTTTCTACCACATCTGCAATTGTTTCCTCTTGAAGCCCTCAAAGTTATCTATAAGGGTTAGAATCAACTTCTTCCAAACTTCTGTTAATTCTAACATTCTGACCTCCTCCCATGAATCAGTAATGTTCTTTTTTTTTTAATTTGGCAACCTCCGCCTCCTGGGTTCAAGTGATTCCCCTGCCTCAGCTTCCCGAGTAGCTGAGACTACAGGTGTATGCCACTACAACCGGCTAATTTTTTTTTTTTGGTGTTTTAGTAGAGACAAGGTCTCACCATGTT
Organism: Sapajus apella; assembly: GCF_009761245.1. Taxonomy (NCBI): domain Eukaryota; kingdom Metazoa; phylum Chordata; class Mammalia; order Primates; family Cebidae; genus Sapajus; species Sapajus apella. The sequence continues at coordinate 7,569,923 of NW_022436945.1, forward strand.
GCCAGGATGGTCCTGATCTCCTGACCTTGTGCTCTGACTGCCTCAGCTTCCCAAAGTGCTGGGATTACAGGCATGAGCCACTGCAACCTGCCGAATCAGTAATGTTCTTAATGGCAATTAGTGAATCATTTCTAGAAGGGTTTCAATTTACCTTGTCCAGATCTACCAGAGGAATCACTATCCATGGCAGCTATGGCCTTACAAAATGTATCTTTTATAACAAAACTTGAAAGTATAAATTACTCCTCAATCCATAGGCTGCAGAATAGATGTTCTTGTTTTCAGGGCATGAAAACAACATTAATATCCTTGTGTATCTCCATCAGAGCTCTTAGGTAATCAAGTACATTTTCAGTGAGCTGTAATATTTTTAAAGGAATTCTTTTTTCTGAGCAGTACGTCTCATCAGTAGATGTGATGGTTAATACTCAACTTGATTGGAATGAAGGATGCAAAATATTGTTCCTTGGTGTGTCTGTCAGCGTGTTGCAAAGGAGATTAACATTTGATTCAGTGGACTAGGGGAGGTAGACCCACCTTCAATCCAGGTGGGCACCATATAATCAGCTGCCAGCTCAGCTAAGATAAAAGCAGGCAGAAGAATGTGGAAAAATTAGTTTGGGTAAGTCTTCTGGCCTCCATCCTTCCCCGTGCTGGATGCTTCCTGTTCTTGAATATCAAACTCCAAGTCCTTCAGCTTTAGGACCAGTGGTTGGACAAGGGCTCTTCGGCCTCCAACAACATAGTGAAGGCTGTACTGTCGGCTTCCCTACTTTTGAGGTTTTGGGACTCAGACTGGCTTCCTTGTTCCTTAGCTTGCAGAGAGCCTATTGGGGGACTTCAACTTGTGACTGTGGGAGTCAATACTCTTCAATAAACTCCCTTTTGTATATACAACTATCCTGTTAGTCCTGTCCTATTAAAGAACCCTGACTAACACAGATTTTAGTACTGAAGTAGCTCTAGAGAAACAAAAGTTTAAAGATGGAGTTTTTCAGTTGGTTTTGGGGTTTCTGGAATTGTCTGCTTAATATGATTAGACCCAAAAATGTTAAGGACTCTACTTCTAATAGTATGGAGAACACTGATAGTCCTTGGCATGAACTGTTTAAAGAGTTACGCAAATAAATGCATTTGATACTCCTAATTCACTGCTTGTGAGAGGCAAAGAGTTTAGTGACTCTATACATAATGCCTTTGACCATGTGTAAAGAACCAAGGAATATAATGAAGTTGGTTGATTGCTCCTAAGTTCACTAGACAAAGTGATGAAAGAAAACTATGAACTCAGGGATTCTCTCGGCCCAAGAGGAACATACTGAGTTTCAAATCTTCTAAGATTGCCCTGATTAAGAGTTTTATCTCCTGCCAAGAAAGAGCTGAAATTGTGGAAAATCAGACACAAGCTCTTATCATGCAAGTGGCTAACCTGCAACAAAAGGTGCATACACAGCCTTGCAAGGTGTTTACTGTTAAAGTGAGGGCATTGACTGTAAAAAAAATGGGACTTCTGGGAGAACCCTGATGAGGCTGGGGGCACTCAGCTCCTAAATTCTGATGAGCCTTTTTTTGCCAGAGGAAATAGCCTCCCCAGTCCCAGTGGTGGCAACATCACCAACCCATTCCCTCCCCAACCGTGGCGGCTGTCAGCCTTTCTACCATTGTCTGAGATGTATCCAACACTGCCTGAAGCAATAGTGATGGCCTCCCAAGCAGCTGCCAGGCAAGGCAATGCTGATTCACCTCAGGACCTACCCCCAACATCTCTGTTTGCTTCCAGGTCTGTAATTAAATTCCCGGCAGACCCCTAAAGGTGAGATTTAAAGTGTGACCCACTATGAGGTGTACTATACTCCCACGATAACTGCTTGAGTTTTCTAGTTTATATAAGCCTTCTTGGAGAACAGGCATGGGAATGAATATTAACGGTGTGGGATAATGGTGGAAGAAATGTAAAGTTGGATCAGGCTGAATTTATTGATTTGGGCTCACTACGCAGGAATTCTGCAATTAATGTTGCAGCTTGGGGAGTTTTTTTTTTTTTTATGTGTCTTAAGGACTTTTAAAAAAAATTATACTTTTAAGTTCTGGGGTACATGTGTAAAACGTGCAGGTTTGTTACACAGGTATACATGTGCCATGGTGACTGGGGAGTTAAAAAAGGTTCTCATAGTTTATTTGCTTGGTTAGCTGAAATATCAATTAAATGATGGGCTCAAGGCCAGGAGCAGTGGCTCATGCCTATAATCCCAATACTTTGGGAGGCAAAGGCAGGAGGATCATTTGAGGTCAGGAGTTCGAGACAAGCCTGGCCAACATAGTGAAACTGCATCTCTACTAAAAATATAAAAATTAGTTGGGTATGGTGGTGGGTGCCTTTAATCCAAGCTATTTGGGAGGCTGAGGCAGGAGAATTGCCTGAACCTGGGAGGTGGAGGTTGCAGTGAGCCGAGACTGTGCCATGCACTCCAGCCTGGGTGACAGAGCAAGACTCCATCCCTGCACCCCCCGCCACCCCCTAAAAAAGATGGCCTTCTTTGAGAAAGCTGGAAATGCCTGATCTCCCTTGATTTAATGTAGAGGAAGGGATCCAAAGGCTTAGGGAGATTGAGATGTTAGAGTGAATTAGTCACTTTAGACCTACTCATCCCAGCTGGGAGGTTCCAGAAGACATACTCTTGACTGATGCTGTGCAAAATAGATTTACAAAGGCAGCACCTGAATCCTTAAAGAGCTCTGTTATTGCTCCTCTGTATGCCAGATTTTACGGTGGAAACCATGCTCACTTAACTACAAAATTTAAATGCAACAAAAGTAATTGGATCCCAAGGTGGCAGGGGCCAAGTGGCAGTACTCAACTGTCAAAGGCAAGGTGGGCGTAGTTACCATAATGAACAGTAGAGGCAAAGCAGCAATCAGAATAGTCTGACTCATATAGAGCTCTGGCATTGGCTAATCACAGTGTTCTGAGAAGTAAAACTGACAGGAAGCCTATTGCATTATTAACTTATATAAACAGAAAACTTCCAGGTCAAGTGAACAAAAGACTGATGTGAATTATTAAAAAAAGATTCACAGCTCGTCATTTCATTTCCAGACCTTGAACTACTTACAAACCCAGAACCCCTTGAATGAAGGGGAGGCTGGGTCCTCTTGAGGAATGACCCCACTACACTACTGACAATTTATGCTATTGATCTTTCTCCCATACTTCCCCAAGGAGACCTTTTACCAGGATAATTGTGCATTGGGGAAAGGGAAATGGTCAGACATTTTGGGGACTACTGGACACTAACTCTGAGCTGACACTGATTCCAGGGGACCCAAAATGTCATTGTGGTCTTCCAGTTGAAATGGGGTCTTATGGAGGTCAGGCAGTTAATGGAGTTTTAGCTCAGGTTCGACTTACAGTGGGTCCCGAGACTCATCCTGTGGTCATTTCCCCAGTGCCAGAATTGGGCATAGACATACTTAGCAGCTGGTGAATCCCCACACTGGTTTCCTGACTGGTAGAGTGAGGGCTATTTGGTGGGAAAAGCTAAATGGAAGCCATCAGAGCTGCACTACCTAGAAAAATAGCAAATTAAAAACAGTATTGCATTCCTAGAGGGATTGCAGAGATCAGTGCCACCAAGAACTTAACAGACACAGGGTGGTGATTCTCACCACATCCCCGTTCAACTTCCTATTTGGCCTGTGTGAAATACAGATGGATCTTGGAGAATGACAGCGGATTGTCATAATCTTAACCAAGTGGTGACTCCAACTGTGGCTGCTGTACCAGATGTGGTTTCATTGCCTGAGCAAATTAATACATCTCCTGGTACTTGGTATGCAGCCATTGATTTGGCAAATGCCTCTTTCTCCATTCCTGTCCATAAGGCCCACCAGAAGCAATCTGCCTTCCGCTGGGAAGGCCAGCAATATACCTTTACTGTCTTACATCAGAGGTATAGCAACTCTCTGGCTTTGTGCCATAATCTTGCTCCCAGAGATCTTGATCATTTTTCCCCTCCACAAGGTATCACACTGGTCCATTACATTAATGACATCATGCTGATTGGATCCAGTGAGCAAGAAGCAGCAAACACAATGGACTTTTCAGTGAAACATCTGTGTGCCAGAAGATGGGAAATAAATGACTAAAATTCAGGGACCTTCTACCTCAGTAAAGTTTCTAGGAGTCCAGTGGTGTGGGGTCCATTGAGATATCCCTTCGAAAGTGAAGGACAAGTTGCTGTACCATGAAAAGAGGTACAATGCCTAGTGAACCAATTTGGATTTTGGAGACAACACACCCCTCATTTGGGTGTGTTAATACTGCCACTTTATCGAGTGACCCAAAGGACTGCCAGTTTTGAGCGGGGTCCAGAACAGAAGGCTGTGCAGCAAGTCCAGGCTGCTGTGCAAGCTGCTCTGCTACTTGGGCCATATGACCCCACAGAATCAATGGTGCTTAAGGTGTCAGTGGCAGATGGGGAGGCTATCTGGAGCCTTTGGTAGTCCCCAAGGGTGAATCACAGTAGAGGCCTCTAGGATTTTGGAGCAAGGTCCTGCCATCTTCTGTAGATAAATATTCTCCTTTTGAGATAGCTCTTGGCCTGTAACTTGGTTTTGGTAGAAACTGAATGTGTAACTATGGGTCATCAAGTCACTATGCGACCTGAACTATCATGAACTGTGCTTTCTAACCCATTTAGCTATAAGGTACGGCATGCAGAGCAGCATTCCATTATCAAATGGAAGTGGTATATACATGATCAGGCTCTAACAGGTACTGAGGCCACAAATAAGTTCCATGAGGAAGTGGCTCAAATGCTCAGGGTCCCTATTCCTGCTACTATGCTTTCTCTCCCCCAGCCTGCACTGATGGCCTCATGGGGAGTTCCTTATGAACAGCTGACAGAAAAAGAAGAAAAGGACCTAGTTTATAGATAGCCCTGCACGATATGCAGGCACCACCTGAAAATGGACAGCCACAGCACTACAACCCCTTTCTAGGACATCTCTGAAGGGCAGTGATAAAGGGAAATCTTCCTAGTGGGTAGAACTTTGAGCAGTACACCTTGTTGTGCACTTTTCTTTGAAGGAGAAATGGCCAGATGTGCGATTATATACCGATTCACGGGCTGTAGCCAATGGTTCGGCTAGATGGTTGCAGACTTTAAAGAATCATGATTGGGAAATTGGTGACAAAGAAATCTGGGGAAGAGGTGTGTGGATGGACCTCTCTGAGTGCTCAAAAACTGAAAATATTTGTATCTCATATAAGTGCTCACCAATGGGTGACCTCAGCAGAGGAGGATTTTAATAATCAAGTGGATAGGATGACTCGTTCTGTCAACACCGCTCAGCCTCTTTCCTCAGCAACCACTGTCATCGCCCATCAGGCTCATGAACAAAGTGACAATGGTGGCAGAGATGGAGATTATGCATGGGCTTTGCCACATGGACTTCTAATCACCAAGGCTTATCTGACTACAGCCACTGCTGAGAGCCCAATCTGCCAGTAACAGAGACCAACACTGAGCCCTCAATATGGCACCATTCCTCGGAATGATCTGCCAGTACTTGGTGGAAGGTTGATTACATTGGACCTCTTTCATCAAGGAAAGGGCAACAGTTTGTCCTCACTGAAATGGACACTTACGCCAGAAATGGGTTTGCCTATCCTGCATGCAATGCTTTTGCCAAGAGTAGCATGCGTGGACTCACGGAATGCCTTATTTACCATCATGGTATTTCACACAGCATTGCCTCTGACCAAGGTACTCACTTTACGACTAAAGAATTGAGGCAGTGGGCTCATGTTCATGAAATTCACTGGGCTTACCAAGTTCTCCATCATCATAAAGTAGCTGGACTGATAGAATGGTGGAATGGCCTTATGAAGTCAAAATACAATGCCAACTAGATGACAATACTTTGCGGGGCTAGGGCAAAGTTCTCCAGAAGGCTGTGTATACTCTTAATCAGTGCCCAGTATATGGTACTGTTTCTCCCATAGCCAGGATTCATGGGTCCAGGACTCAAGGGGTGAAAGTCGAAGTGGCATCACTCACTATCACCCCTAATGATAAATTCTGCTTCCTGTTCCCATGACATTACGTTCTGCTGCCTATAGATCTTAGTTCCAGAGGGAGGAATGCTGCCACCAGGAGACACAACAATGATTCCATTCAACTGGAAGATTGCCACCTGGCTGCTTTCGGCTCCTCCTACCTCTCAGCCAGCAGGCCAAGAAGAGAATTACAGTGTTGGCTGTGGTGACTGACCCGGACAGACTCTCAAGATGAAATCAGTCTACTACTTCACAGTGGAGGTAAGGAAGAGTATGTAAGGAACACAGGAGATCCCTCAGGGCATCTCTTAGTATTGCCATACCCTGTGATACCAAACTACAGTGGCCCAATCCAGGGAGGACTACAAATGGCCCAGACCCTTCAGAAATGAAGGTTTAGGTCATTCCAGGTTTTTAAAAACCCACGGCCCACCAAGGTGCTTGCTGAAGGGAAAGAGGATACAAAATGGGTAGTAGAAGTAGTCATCAATACCAACTATGGTCATGTGACCAGTTGCAGGAATGAGGGCTGTACTGGTTGTATTTCCTCCTCATTTTGTTAAGAACATGTGCATGTATACACTTGTACTAAGAAAATATCTTCATTTTATTTCCTTTCTTTTTTCTTTATCATGTGAAATAAGATTTATTGACTTCATATCAGCATTTAAGTGTTGTCAACTTTATGTAATAGCATTTGGGCTGGGGACTGATGCACTGCATGAAGGACAGCTGTATTATGTTAGGAATAATTATTACCTTATTACTGTCTTTATTTGAAGATTATGTATGATTTAAGATGTGTATGGGCTCAAGTTGACAAGTGGTGGACTTCTGATGGTTAATATTGAGTGTCAACTTGATTCAATTGAAGGATACAAAGTGTTGTTCTTGAGTGTGTCTGTGAGGGTGTTGCCAAAGGGGATTAACACTTGAGTCAGTGGACTAGGAGATGTAGACCCACTCTCAATCTGGGTGGGCACCATCTAATCAGCTGTCAGCTCAGCTAGGATAAAAGCAGGCTAAAGTCACTTCCTCTTTCTCCTGTGCTGGATGCTTCCTGCCCTTGAACATCAAACTCCAAATTCTTCAGCTTTTGGACTCTTGGACCTACATCAGTGGTTTGACAGGGGCTCTCGGGCCTTTGGCCACAGACTGAATGCTGCACTGTCGGCATCCCTACGTTCTGGGATTCGGACGGCTTCCTTGCTCCTCAGCCTGCCGACATTCTATTACGGGACTTCACCTTTTGATCATGTGAATCAATTCTCCTTAATAAACTCCTTTTCATATATACATCTATCGTATTAGTCCTGTCCTAGAGAACCCTGACTAATACAGTGGGCTTAAAATATTCAGTAAACTATGCTGTAAACAGATGTACTGTCACCCAGGCTTTGTTGTTCTACCTATAGAGCACCGGCAGAGTGTATTTAGTGTAATCTTTACAGGTCCTAGAATTTTTGGCATGGTAAATGAGCACTGGATTCAAGTTAAAGTCATTAGCTGCATGAGTCCATAGCAGAGAGTAAGCTTGTCCTTTGAAGCTCTGAAGTCAGGCATTGACTTTACTCTAGCAATGAAAGTCCTAGATGGCATCCTCTTTCAACAGAAGACTGTTTCATGTGCTGATACATTGAAAATCTGTTGTCTGGTGTAGCGACCTTCATCAATTATCTCAGCTAGATCTTCTGGACAGCCTGCTACGGCTTCTATGTCAGCACTTGCTGGTTCACCTCGCACTTTCATGTTATGGAGAGAGCTTTCTTTAAATCTCATGAACCAATCTCTGCCAGCTTCCAACTTCTCTCCTGCAGCTTCCTCTTAGCCTTCAAATAATTAAAGAGACCTAGGCCCTTGCTCTAGATTAGGTTTTGGCTTAACCAAATGTCACGGCTGGTTTGGTTTTCTACCTAGACCACTGAAACTTTCTCCCTATCAGCAATAAGCCTGTTTTGCTTTATCATTCATGTATTCACTGAAGTAGCACTTTTAATTTTCTTCAAGAACTTCTCCTTTGCTTACAAAATGTGATGCATTGTGCAGAAACTGTTTAATGCAATAGGAGTAGCTTTTGGTCCATCTTGACTTTCAACATATCTTTCTAAGCTTAGTGATTTATAGCTTTTGATTTAAAATAAGAGGTATGGCCGGGCATGGTGGTTCATGCCTGTAACCCTAGCACCACAGGAGGCTGAGGCAGGCGGATCACGAGGTCAGGAGTTTGAGACCAGCCTTATCAACACAGTGAAACCTTCCCTCTGCTGAAAATACAAAAAAATTAGCTGGGCACAGTGGTGCACGCCTGTACTCCCTGCTACTCAGGAAGCTGAGGCAGGAGAGTAGCTTGAACCCAAGAGGAGGAGGTTGGAGTGAGCCAAGATTGTGCCACTGCATTCCAGCCTGGTTGACAGAGTTAGACTCCGTCTCAAAAATAAATAAATAAAAATAAAAATGAAATAAAACAAAATAATAGGCATGTGACTCTTCCTCTCACTCAAACACTGAGGCCACTATAAGGTTCTTAATAGGCCTGACTTTAATACTGTTGTATTTCAGGGAAGAAGAGGGCCTGAGATGGGAAAATGACTGGTGGGTGGAACTGTCAGAATACACATATTTTATCTTCTCATACGGAAGTGGTTCGTGGTACCCCAAAACAATTATAATCATAACATCAAGGATCACCATAACAGATACAGTAGTAATACTAAAAAAGTTTGAAATATTGTGAGAATTACTGAACTGTAACACAGAAACATGAAGTGACCATGCTATAGGGAAAATGGTGCAAACAGACTTGTTCAATGCAGGGTTGCCACACACCTTCATTTTGTAAAAAATGCAAAATCTACAAAGTGCAATAAAGCGAAGCATAATAAAATAAGGTTTGCCCCTCTAGACCCAGTACTCAATAAAACGCTATCAAAAAGAATCCAGTAACATATTAAAAAGCATTATATACCATGAACAAGAAGGATTTATGTCAAGAATTCCAGGTTGGTTTAACATACAAAAATCAATCCACCCTGGCCAAGCATAGTAGCTCAAGCCTGTAATCCCAGCACTTGGGGATGGTAAGGTGGGCGGATTGCTTGAGCCCAGGACTTTGAGACCAGCCTGGGCAGCATGGTGAAACTCTGACTATATAAAAAATACAAACCTTTAGCTAGGCATTCGTGATGGCTGGCGCCTGTTGTCCTAGCTACTTGGGAAGCTGAGGTGGGAGGATCACTTGAGCCCAGTTGGGCAAGGCTGCAATGAACCATGACTGCACCACTGCACCCCAGCCTGGGTGACAAAGCAAGACCCTGTCTCAAAACAAAACAAAACAAAACAATAACAACAAAAAAACCAATCAATCCAAGTAATTCAGCATGTTAACAAACAGGATACAGAACAAAAGCTATGTAATCTCCATATATGTAGGAAAAAATCCCTGACAAAATAAAATTTTCTTTCATGGCAAAAACAGTGAACAGGCTAGGAAGAGAAGAAAATGTCCTTAATCTTATAAAAGATATCTGTAAAAAATCCACAGGAAACATCATACTTAATGGTGAAAGGCTAAAAGCTTTCCCCCAGAATGCTTTGTCAAGAACAAAACAAGGATACATGCTCTTGTTACTTCTATTCAACACTATACTGAAGTGTTCTAGCCAAAACAATAAAGCAAGAAAAATAAATAAAACATATCCGGATTGGCAAGGAAGAAGCAAAACTCTCTTTTTATATAAATCACATAATTTTGTGATATGTAAATTTAATTTAGATTACCACTGTATAATCTTGTATATTTGCATATAATCTTATATACATAATTCTAAGGAATCTATATACAGATATTAAGAGCTAATAATCAAGTTCACAAGGTTACAAGATAATAAATATACAAAAATGAATTTTATTTCTAACCAATAGAACGAAACAATTCCAAAATGCAATTTAAAAAATCACATTTACAATGGCATCACAAAGAATGAAATATTTATAAAAAATAAACTTGGAAAAGTAGAAGAGTTGTACACTGAAAACCACAAACATAATGAAGACTTAATAGGAACATGTCCTCTGTTCACAAACTGAAAAACTTAATATTGTTAAGATGGTAATACTCCCCAAACTGGATCAACAGGTTCAACACAATCCCCATCTAAATTCCAGATGGCAGTTTTATAGAAACTGGCAAGCTGATCCTAAAATTCACATGAAAATGCAAGGGACCTTGAATAGCCAAAATAATCTTGAAAGAGAACAAAATTGGAGGATTGGCACTTCCTAATTTCAAAGCTTACTGTAAACACAATAGTCAAGACTAGGTGTTACTGGATAGACATGCAGAACAATGGAAAAGAATTCAGTCCAAAAATAAATGTATTTATACACAGTTTATTTTTGATGAGTACCAAAGCAACTCAATGGGAGAAAGAATAATATTTTCAACAAATTATACTGGGGTGACTGGATATATCAATGCAAAATATGAAGCTGAACCTCTACCCCACACTATATATAAAAACTCACAGTGGATCTTTGATATAAATATAGGAGTATATTAACTCAAAGTGGATCAAAGATCTAAATATAGGAGACAAAATTATAAAACTCTTAGAAGACATGTGTAAATCTTATGACCTTGGATAGGCTATGATTTCTTAGATATGACACTAAAAGCACAAACAAGAACAAAATGGATACACAGAACTTCATGAAAATTAAAAATTTTAATCTTCAAAGAACACTATCAGGCAACAAAGACAGTCCACACAATGTGAAAAAAATATTTCTAAACTGTATGTCTTAGTAGGGTCCAATATTCACCATATATGAAGAACTCTCACAATTCAACAAAGACATGCTAAATTGTAAAAATGGGTAAATGATCTGAATAGACATGTCTACAAAGATGATGTTACTAATGGCTTATAAGTATATGACAAGATGTTTAGCATGATTAGTCACTAGGAAAATGAAAATCGAAACACTGAGATACTATTTCATAACCAGTAAGATTACTATAATAAAAAATGAATGTAGATAATAACAAGAGTTGTGGAGGATGTGAAAAAACTGGATTTATTGCATTTGGCAATGCAAAATGCTATAGCTACTTTGGAAAACAGATCAGCTGTTCCTGAAAAACGTAAATATAACACAGAGGAAGTGGTGAATACATGCAGCCCTAGCTACTCAGGAGACTCAGGCAGGAAAACTGCTTGAGCCCAGGTGTTGGTCCAGCCTGAGCAACATAGTGAGACTCCATTTCCATACACAAACACAAAGTAAAGAGTTTTCTACTGTTAAATTGCACAAGCCCAAAACTTCAATACAGTGTTAAATAGCAGGGAAAGAGGAGGATAATGTTTCATTCCAATTTTAGTTAGAATGCTGCTGGTGTTTCCACATTAAGTATTATGCTGGATTTAAACCTAGGATATATGTGTTTTACATTAAAAAAAAAAAAACATCAATTCCTGTTTTCCTGAATATTCATTTTTTGTTCCTCTTTAGATTAACAAGTAAATAATATCAAATGATTTCCTAAAATTGAACCACTTTTGCATTACTGGAATAAATGCCATGACTGTCATGTATCATTTTCTTAATGTAGCATAGGATTCTGTTTGATGCTTTTGTATACTGATATACATGAAATTGTTCTGTAGTTGTATGTATGTACCTTTGGTATGATCTTCACATAATTTTTATCTAGATTAATACCATACTCAAAAATAATTTGAAAACTGTCTTCTTCCATGTTCTGGAAAAATTTATAAAGCATTGAGATGACCTGATCTTAAAAGTTTTGGTAGAATATTCCTTTGAAATCTTCTGAGCTTGGTGCTTTTACTGAGCTTTCTTGATGCCTTTCCACATTTCTTTAGAAAAAAATGATGGTGAAACTTTTCCACTTCTTCTGGGACAATTTAACAAACCGGATTTTCTAAGGAAACAACCCATTTCACCTAAGTTGTGCAAAACAAAATCTTAGCATTTTTAAAATTATCTGTTTCAATAGTTATTCTCCCCTTGCCATGTCTTACATTTTAATACTTTCTCTGTTATCCCCTTCTCTTCCTCCCATTCCTACCCCTACCAATTAGGTTAACCAGTGATCTGTCTACTTCGTTGACTTTTTCAAAGAACCAATTTTTTTTTTAACTTACTTTTTAGTACTATTGTTTTTGTCTTCAACCTCATTAATTTTTTGCTTTAATCTTTATTATTTCCTTCCTTGTTCTTTATTCTTATTTGTGATTTTTCCTAGCTTTCTTTTGATGAAAATGTAACTTATTTTTTCTTTAATTTATGGCTGTAAACACATAAGGCTGTTGAGTCTTTAGAAATTCTGAAACTTTACTTTCTTCACTTTACCCCTAAAGTTGTTTAAAAGAGCATTTACATTGCAGGTAAATAAGATTTTTTAAATGTTATGTTATTCATGTCCATCTTTATTGCATTATAATAAAATTTTTTTGGTATTATTTCTACTTTATGGAACTTAGTTTTTGACTTAATACACAAAATTTTTTTGTGAATATTCTATGTATACTTGGGAAGAAATTACATTTCATGTTATTTGAGAATCGAGTTCAATATATATTCATAAAATATCCCTGGCTGTGCTTTCAGGTCTTTTATATCCTTACTTATTTTAGATTCACTTCACTTATCTTGGACTAAAAATGATGTGCTAATTCTGTGTATTTGTCCTTCTAAATTCTCTGTAGTTTCTGTCTAGAAAAATGGTTGCTAATGTTATCTGATACACAGATACTAGCAGATGTTACATCTACATTATGATTTATGGTCTTTAACACTATGAAGTAGCCCTTTTCCCCCCTAATTTTTACCCTAGCTCACATTAGAATTGATCTTGGCTTTCTTTATTGTTTTCGTTTGCTGTCCATACCTTTTTTCACTCCTTTTAGTCTTTTAAAATTATTTTATTTTCTTCTGAATATATACAGCTCAAACCCGAGTCTTGCTTCATGAACCATTCTGGCCATCTGTTTAATAGGTGAGTTCAGTGTTTTTACATGTCCTACAGTGACTCAGATATTAGTGTCAGCTTACAGAATTTTTTATTTTTCTTTCTTCATGTGGTCCATTTTTTTTGCTTTGTAAAATTTTTCAGTATTTAAGATAGTTTGTCTTTTTATTGATTACTAGTTTTACCTACTACTTCTTATGATGTCATTAGTTCCCCTTTTCCTTAGTTAGGTTGTTTGGTATTCAGGTTTCAAATGATACCTTTGATTCCTACATAATACCTATGTGACACTCAATGAATTTTTCCTACTTCATTTCCCACTCTTCTCAACATTCACTCTGCTTTAGCCTTAGATAAAATATGGCCAATGCTCACAATCACTCCTTTTGCCATTTATTAATTGCATGAAATGTTCCATTGCGTATGAGGGTGGGCAAGTAGGGCAACATATGTGGCCCATCATCTTTTGTAGATAAAGTTTTACTGAAACACACCCACACTAATTCATTAATATGCTGCCTATGGATATTTTTGTTATAATGGCAAATATGGAAAACTGTCATAGAGACCATATTGCCTGCAAAATCTACAATATTTACTCTCTATGTCCTTTACAGAAAATGTTTGCTGACTACAGCTCCAGTAGATTATTCCAGTAGTGCTTTAAATACAGTATTTCTTTAGGTTTTGCATGTTTAATTATGTTTTGACCACTGTCATACATGAAATACAACTTGACACAAAAGTTTCACTTATTCTTTAACTTCTTTGAAAATGTTGCTCTGGGGTTGTCTTTCTTTAAATGTTCTTGTTGAGAATTTTGATTCATCTGATTTTTATCTTGTGACTTAGTATTTTTGTCTTGAGGTCCACTGGGTTTTCCCTTTCTTAAAATTATCATAGTTTTACCAGGATGTCTCAAGGTTTGCTTCTGTGTCAATTATCCCAGGTACATAGTGACCTATATAGTTTCAAATATATTTCTGGAAAGTTTTCTCAAATTATAGTTTCAATATGTTCCACTATTTTGTTTTATTCTTTGGAGCTCCAATTATACCTGTATTGGATTTTTTGTTGTTCGATCATTGTTTTACCAACAACTTTTTTTCTTTACCTTTTCTACAATTTTATCTCATTTTCATTCTCTCTGCCATTTTCATAGCTTTCTCCAAAGACTCTTATATTCTTAGTCAAATCTGTTCTCCTTTGAAATTAAGCCTTTATTTTTAAGAGGATTTTTTCTAAAATTGTATTGCTAAGTTAAGTTTCAGTTCCCATCTTCCTTTTTATCTATTTCTTTTTGAATGTCTAGATTTTTTATCAGGTGTTTTATCATATCTGTCAATGCTTCTTTTAAGAATACACAATTAACTTTGAAGTGTTATGATGTATCATTCTTCTGTTTTTCTACTTGTTTTGTTTTTAGAGAGAATTTCTTATGTCCTACATTCTATTCATTTTGAATTACTTTATATTCCCAAACCAGCAATTACTATTATACATAAAAAACTGCTGTATACAGAGAGAATCTGGATGAAAAGAATCCTTATACTAGTATAGTATATTTTCTTTAGTAGTGCATTTTGAATGGTAGAATGGAACGAAGGGTTGATGTGCTTTCAGTTTTATGATTCTCTTTTGTTTCTACAGGACCCTTAATTTCTTCCATTTATTAACAAGATTCTAAGTAATATTCCTTCTAAGTCACCCTTGTCTTCTTCAGAAATGGTACCTTGCCAAGACTGCTACCTCTGGTCCTGTGATTTTAAGGCTCTTCTTTTTTATTTCCTAGTATCAAGTACTCAGACTTCAGGGATTTTTCATGGAGTACAGGGATTTTTAGGGAAGTGATAATATTATGATGATACTGTAATGAAGGATACATGACCAGGTATTTGGCAAACCCATAGAACTGTAAAACATATGCAAAACGATCCTAATGTAAACTACGAACTTTAGTTAACAATAATATATCAATATTTGTTCACCAATTGTAACAAATGAAACACACCAATGAAAGGTGTTACCGGGGAAACTGAGCAGGTGTGGGAAAGTGATTATCTGGGAATTCTTTACTTCCTGTTTAGTTCTTCTATAAATCTAAATCTGTTCTATTAATTGAAAATTAAAACAAAACAAAAAATTGAATAAGTGAAAATCTATTATTTGACTTCATGTTTTTTCCTTTAAAAAGCATTCAGTAGATGGCACCAGAGATCTTTTGAAATAAGAAATCACTAGATGCACTGTATAATTCATAATGCTTAGTTTTGATGTTGATACATGCTCTTGAGATCCTATTTATTCATTAATGAATAATATAATTGATGCTCTGAGAAAGGTGTGTTGAAGACAAATTTAGCTGCAAGTTTTATCACTGAGTAAGTAAATAATCATGGAAATGTAGGAATACGGATCTGCAGAATTATGGAGCAAGAATAATTTTACATTATGGGTACATTTTTAAACTCCAACTCACATTTTGACAACTACATAGCACCTTCATTTTGCACTTCTTTACTACTAGTGAGTATCTCATTAGTAAAACTGTTTTTCTCCACAGATTAAAAGCATTCATGAAACATAGTATCAAGGTATTTTAAAATATATTTTCTCCTCAGGCTAGGACAGAATAAAGCATTAAGTCTTTCTAAAAAACAGAGGGTGAAAACTAATTAATTACCCACTATGTAACTAACTGCACACTCACTGGCATTCAAACTGACATACTCAATATGCAGTTTCATAGAGAACAAATCAAGCAGTCCTGACTAAAAAAAAAAAAAAAAAAAAAAAAAAAAAGTGATCTTATACTGATGCCTGGTTATT
The DNA here is from genome assembly GCF_009761245.1 of Sapajus apella. NCBI lineage: Eukaryota > Metazoa > Chordata > Mammalia > Primates > Cebidae > Sapajus > Sapajus apella. Next base: position 7,585,807 of record NW_022436945.1, read on the forward strand.
ACATACTTTGCCCATTAATGAAGCCCCAATACTATATATGGCCACTTTGGTAGGTACAGAAGAAGAAAGAAGGAATAAAAGTAACATCTGGAGAGAAGACTGAAATACATTCTTGTTCTTCCAGATTTAGAATCCAATTCTCAGAAAACAAATTATCAATGATGGCAGTGCTGAAATAACACACATCAAATACATTAACCATTAATTGCCATTACAGTCTTTTATAACTTGGAAATGAATGACTACCTAACATGTATTTCCATGAAAAAAAAATATCACTCAGAGTTCCAAATGAATTAATCAGTAATATGGTTTAGATGTTTCGTCCCCTCCAAATCTCATGTTGAAATGTGACCTGCAATGTTAAAGGTGGGTCTAGTGGGAGGTGTTTGGGTTACGGGGCATATCCCTCAAAGATGGCTTGGTGCTAACCTTACAGTAATGAGTGAATTCTCACTCTATGAGTTCATGTGAAATTTGGTTGTTTTAAAGAGCTTATACCTTTCTTCCTTCCCTCCCTCTCCCTTTCTCTCTCGTTCTTCCTCCCTTACCATGTGATATACCAGCTCCTCCTCCATCTTACAATTATGCCATGATTGTAAACTCCCTGAGGCCCTCACCAGAAGTAGACGGTGGCACCACACTTCTTGTGCTGCCCGTAGAACCGTGAGTCAAAATAAACCTCTTTATAAATCACCTAGTCTTAGTTATTCCTTTATGGCAATGCAAACAGACTGACACGATCAATAAATTTTTAGAACATAATTTAACTGCAATTGAAAAACAACAAAAACATGGAATGAAATTAAGTGTAGGTACACAGTAATTGAAAAGCAATTTTGGAATTAAATCCTCTGAAAGTATATTACACATTACTGGGTGATAAAAAAACTATGACCACTGAAAGATCTCTGATTTGCCCATAAATATTAAATAAGCATGCTAATCTTAGCTTTAAAGAGTAAACTATTCACCTATATCTTTGGAAATACACACTGGAAAATATATAGCTAATGATTTCCAATCTTTTCTAATTCCCTACTTCTAATTCAAAGACATTGTCAATAAGAAGCAAGTAGCTTGGTGTGGTAATTTTTATAAAGAATAATATCAATTTGATTCCAGTATAATATTAATGTGTTTGACCTACAGTCTTAGTGGAGATAATTATATAACTTCTTAAGGCTTTTTGAAATGTTAAAAATAGGTCCTAAACTTTTATCCACTTTTCAGGACTACTGAAATTCTGATCTACCAGATTTTAAATAAAATAGAATCCAGTCTTATAATGACAAAAAAAGAAACAAAAATCCAGAAAGATAAAATCAGAGATAGTGCAGAGCTTAGAACACTGGTTTCCTATCTCCCAGTACAGTATTTTTTTTCACCTGATCATGAGGTCTCATCAACAAAAACAATAAAACCCGTATTGCTTTTTATTCAAATCTATTTAGTTCTTGAGTACACATAGTTTGAACAGAACGTTCAGATAACAAAGGGATATTGCAGAATCTAAATCTATTTGGTTTCTGAATTTTCAATAGCAAGGACTTTATTTGAAAATTTATCCAAGATAGCCAAATAGGAACAGCTCTGGAGTGCAGTTCCCAGCGAGAACACAGAGGGTGAGTGATCACTGCATTTCCAAGTGCATTGTTACTGCCCACAGACCAGGAGATTCCTGGGTGGAAAAGTACCATGAGTCTCTAGCACGGCTGTTTCAGCCGGTACAGCAGGTCTCCGAATAAAAACTCACACCAATCTGGGTGCCTTTTCAACTGGCGCCGGGAATGCCTACGGGACAGAGTCGCCCATTCAACTGAAAAAAAGGGGGCTGAAACAGGGAGCCAGGTGATCTGGCTTGGCAGGTCCTACCCCCACAAAGGCCAGCAATCTGAAATGCTCTGGATTGAGAGTTTCACAGCAAGCACAGCTGGACATGGGACGGTCCAGCTCTGTGGGGGAAAGGGTGTCCGCCATTACTGAGGCAGTCTGCCATTACTGAGACAGCTCGCCATTACGGAGGCAGATCATCATTACCAAGGCAGTTCTAACTAAACCTCTATAAACAAAAGTGCAAGGAGGTTCACACAGCAGCTGGGTAGAGCTCAAGGCAGCTCAGCAACACCTCTGCTGGCAAACTGTGACTAGGCTACCTCCCTGCTGGGCAGGGCATCTCTGAAAAAAGGCAGCAGCACATCAGGAACTTACAAATAAAGCCCCACCTTCCCAGGAAAGAGCACCTGGGAAAAAAAGGTGGTCATGGGTTCCACTGCAACAGACTTAAACGTACGTGCCCAGCAGCTCTGAATGGAACAATGGAGCTCACAGCTCAGCACTTGAGCTCCTGTAAGGGACAGACTGTTTCCTCAAGCAGCTCCCCGACCCCTGTATATCCAAAGAGACACCTCATAGAGAAGAGCTCAGGCGGACATCTGGCGGGTATCCTTCTGGGACAAAGATAACAGAAGAAGAAACTGGCAGCAACCCTTACTGTTCTGCAGCTGCTGCAGGTGATCCCCAGGCAAGTAGGGTCTGGAGTAGACCTCCAGCAGACCTACAGCAGAGGGGCCTGTTAGAAGGAAAACTAAAAAACAGAAAGAAGTAACTTCAACATCAACAAAAAGAACGTCCACTCAGAGACCCCATCCAAAAGTCACTAACTACAAAGACTACAGGTAGACAAATCCAAACAAATGGGAAGAAACCAGTGCAAAAAGGATGCAAACACCCAAAACCAGAACGCCTCTCCTCCTCCAAGGGATCACAACTTCTCACCAGCAAGGGAACAAGGCTGGATGGAGAATGAGTCTGATGAATTGACAGAAACAGGCTCTAGAAAGTGGGTAATAACAAACTTCTCTGAGCTAAAAGAACATATTCTAACCCAATGCAAAGAAACTAAGAACTTGAAAAAAAGGTTTGACAAAATGCTAAGGAGAATAAATAGCATTTATTTATAAATGAAATGATGGAGCTGAAAAGAATATAAATGAATTGATGGAGCTAAAAAACACAACACGAGAACTTCACGAAATATACACAAGTCTCAATAGCCAAATTGACCAAGCAGAAGAAAGGATATCAGAGACTGAAGATCAACTCAATGAAATAAAATGAGAAGGCAAGATTAGAGAAAAAAGAGTAAAAAGAAATAAACGAAGCCTCCAAGAAATAACGGGATTATGTGAAAAGACCTAATCTACATTTGATAGGTGTGCTTGAATGTGACAGAGAGAATGAATGCAAGCTGGAAAATACTCTTCAGGATATAATCCAGGAGAACTTCCACAACTTAGCAAGGCATGCCAATATTCAAGTCCAGGAAATACAGAGAACACCACAAAGATATTCCTCAAGAAGAGCAACCCCAAGGCACATAATCGTCAAATTCACCAGGGTTGAAATGAAGGAGAAAATACTGAGGGCAGCCAGAGAGAAAAGTTGGGTTACCCACAAAGGGAAGCCCATCAGACTCACAGCGGAGCTCTCTGCAGAAACCCTAGAAGCCAGAAGAGAGTGGGGCCAATATTCAATATCCTTGAATAGAAAACATATTGAAAAGAAAAGAAATTTCAACCTAGAATTTCATATCCAGCCAAAGTAAACTTCATAAGCGAAGGAGAAATAAAATCCTTTACGAACAAGCAATTGCTCAGAGATTTCATCACCACCACGCCTGCCTTAAAAGAGCTCCTGAAAGAAGCACTAAACATAGAGAGGAACAACCACTATTAGCCACTCCAAAAAGGTACCAAATGGTAAAGAGCATCGACACAATGAAGAAACTGCATCAACTATTGGGCAAAACAACCAACTAGCATCAAAATGGCAGGCTCAAATTCACACATAACAATATTAACCTTAAATGTAAATGGACTAAATGCCCAAATCAAAAGACACAGACTGGCAAAATGGATAAAAAGTCAAAAACCATCAGTGTGCTGTATCCAGGAAACCCATCTCACATGCAAGGATACACATAGGATCAAAATAAAGGGCTGGATAAAGATATATCAAGCAAATGGACAGCAGAAAAAAAAAAGCAGGAGTTGCAATCCTAGTCTCTGATAAAATAGACTTTAAAACAACAAAGATCAAAAAAGACAAAGAAGGACATTACATAATGGTAAAAGGATCAATGCAACAAGAAGAGCTAATGATCCTAAATATACATGCACCCAATACAGGAGCATCCAGAAACATAAAGCAAGTTCTTAATGACCTACAAAGAGACTTAGACTCCCACACAATAATAGTGGGACACTTTCACACTCCACTGTCAATATTATACAGGTCAACAAGACAGAAAATTAACAAGGATATACGGGATTTGAACTCAGATCTGGACCAAGCAAACCTAATAAACATTTACAGAACTCTCTATCCCAAATCCACAGAATATACATTCTTCTCAGCACCACATCACACCTCCTCTAAAACTGACCACATAATTGGAAGTAAATCACTCCTCAACAAATGCAAAAGAAAGGAAACCATAACAAACAGTCTCTCAGATCGTAGTGCAATCAAATTAGAACTCAGGATTAAGAAACTAACTCAGAACTGCACAACTTAATGGAAACTGAGCAACTGGCTCTTGAATGTTGACTGGATAAAGAATGAAATAAAGGCAGAAATAAAGATGTTTTCAAAATGAACGATAACGAAGACACGATGTACCAGAATCTCTGAGACACATTTGTCTAGAGGAAAATATATAGCAATAAATGCCCACATGAGAAACAAGGAAAGATCTAAAATCGACACCCTATCATCGAAATTGAAAGAGCTAGAAGAGCAAGATCAAAAAAACTCAAAAGCTAGCAGAAGACAAGAAATAACTAAGATCAGAAAAGAACTAAAGGAGATATAGACACAAAAAACTTCAAAAAATTCAATAAATCCAGGAGCTATTTTTTGAAAAGATCAACAAAATAGACCACTAGCCAGGTTACAAGAGAAAAGAGAAGAATCAGATGCAATAAAACAATAAAGGAGATATCACCACCGATACCACAGAAGTACAAACTACCATCAAAGATTACTACAAACAACTCTATGCACATAAACCAGTAAACCTGGAAGAAATGGATAAATTCCTGGACACTTGAACCCTCCTAAGCCTAAACCAGGAAGAAGTAAAAACCATGAATAGACCAATAATAAGAGCTGAGGCTGAGGCAGCAATTAACAGCCTACCAACCAAAAAAAGCCCAGGTCCACATGGGTTCACAGCCGAATTCTACCATACAAAGAGGAGCTGGGACCACTCCTTTTGAAACGATTCCAAACAATCCAGAAAGAGGGAATCCTTCCCAAATTGCTTTATGAGACCAACATCATCCTGATACCAAAACCCGGCAGAGACTCAACAAAAAAGGAAAACTTCAGGCCAATATCCATGATGAACATAGATGAAAAATCTTCAACAAAATACCAGCAAACCCAGTGCAACAGCACATCCAAAAGCTTATCCATCACGATCAAGTAGGCTTCATCCCGGGATGCAAGGCTGGGTCAACATACGCAAGTCTATAAATGTAATTCACCACATAAACAGAACCAAAGACAACAACCACATGATTATCTCAATAGATGCAGGGAAGGCCTTTGACAAAATTCAAGAGCGCTTTATACTAAAAACTCTCAATAAACTGGGTATTGATGGAACGTATCTCAAAATAATAAAAATTATTTACGACAAACCCACAGCCAGTATCATACTGAATAGGCAAAAACTGGAAGCATTCCGTTTGAAATCTGGCACTAGACAAGAATGCCCTCATTCACCACTCCTATTCAATATAGTATTGGAAGTTCTAGCCAAAGATATCAGGCAAGAAAAAGAAATAAAGGGTATTCACTTAGGAAAGGAGGAAGTCAAATTGTCTCTATTTGCAGATGACATGATTGTATATTTAGAAGATCCCATCATCTCAGCCCAAAATCTCCTGAAACGGATAAGCAACTTCAGCAGTCTCAGGATACAAAATCAATGTGCAGAAATCACAAGCATTCCTATACACAAATAACAGATTTAAAGAGAGCTAAATCAAGAATGAACTGCCATTCACAATTGCTACAAAGAGAATAAAATACCTAGGAATACAACTAACAAAGGACGTTAAGGACCTCTTTAAGGTGAACTACAAACCACTACTCAAGTAAATAACAGAGGACACAAACAGATGGAAAAACATTCCATGCTCATGGTTAAGAAGATTCAATATTGTGAAAATGGCCATACTGCCCAAAGTCATTTACAGGGTCAACGCTATCCCCATCAAGCTACCTATGACCCTCTTCACAGAAATGGAAAAAAACCACCTTAAATTTCATATGGGACCAAAAGAGAGCCCACATGGCCAAGTTAGTTCTAAGCAAAAAGAACAAAGCTGGAGGCATCACACTACCTGACTTCAAACTATACTAAGAAGGCTACAGTAATCCAAACAGCATGGTTCTGGTACCAAAACAGAGACATAGACCAATGGAACAGAACAGAGGCCTTGGAGGCAATGCCAAATATCTACAACCATCTGATCTTTGACAAACCTGGCAAAAACAAGCAATGGGGAAAGGATTCCCTGTTTAATAAATGGTGTTGGGAAAACTGGCTAGCCATGTGCAGAAGGCAGAAAATCGACCCCTTCCTGACACCTTACAGTAAAATTAACTCCAGATGGATTAAAGACTTAAACGTAAGACCTACCACCATAAAAATCCTAGAAGAAAACCTATGCAAAACCATTCAGGACACAGCATAGGCAAGGACTTCATGACTAAAATACCAAAAGCATTGTCAACAAAAGCCAAAATAGACAAATGGGATATAATTCAAGTACAGTGCTTCTGCACAGCAACAGAATCAATCATTAGAGCGAACTGGCAAGCAACAGAATGGGAAAAAATTTTTGCAATCTACCCATCTGACAAAGGGCTAATATCCAGAATCTACAAGGAACTAAAACAGATTTACAAGAAAAAACAAACAAACCCATCCAAAAGTGGGCAAAGGATATGAACAGACAATCTTCAAAAGAAGACATATATGAGGCCAAAAAACATATGAAAAAATGCTCATCATCACTGGTCATTAGAGAAATGCAAATCAAAACCACACTGAGATACCATCTCATGCCAGTTAGAATGGCGATCATTAAAAAATCTGGAGACACCAGGTGTTGGAGAAGATGTGGAGAAATAGGAACATTTTTAACATTGTTGGTGGGAGTGCAAATTAGTTCAACCATTGTGAAAGACAGTGTGGCGATTTCTCAGGGACCTAGAAAAAGAAATTCCACTTGACCCAGCAATCCCATTACCGGGTATATATCCACAGGATTAGAAATCGTTCTATTATAAAGACACATACACACATTATCTTCACTGTGGTACTGTTTACAATAACAAAGACCCAGAACCAACTCAAATGTACATTGATGACAGACTGAACAGGGAAAATGTGGCATATATACATCATGGAATACTGTGCAACCATAAAAAACGATGAGTCTGTGTCCTTTGTAGGGACATGGGTGAACCTGGAAACCATCATTCTCAGCAAACTGACACAAGAACAGACAATCAAACACCATATGTTCTCACTCATAGGCATGTGTTGAAGCATGAAAACACATGGACACAGGGAGGGGAGCATCACACACTGAGGTCTGTTGGGGAGACTAGGGGAGGGACAGCGAGGGGTAGGGAGTTGGGGAGGGATAACATGGGGAGAAATGCCAGATATAGGTGATGGGGAGGCAGCAAACCACATTGCCATGTATGTACCTATACAATAATCCTGCATGTTCTTCACACGTACCCCAGAACCTAAAGTGCAATATATATATATATATATATATATATATATGAAGAAAATTTATCTGAATTTACTTAATTCCTGAGTTTAGATAATGAAAGCTGAAACAAAGAAAGACACCTATATTTAAGAAGAGGTTAAGGAAGAACATTTATGTATCATTTTCCTTTTCACATATGTGTTTGTAATTCTACCCTTCCCTCCCCTTCGGATTTTTTATAGTAGGGGTGGCACAATAACTTAGTTTAATTAGGAAATATCGTTTCAGTTTCCCCCAAGTCCAAACCTTTTCACACAGAATATTGTAGGAAGTTCCTAATCACCTCCAGCAGCATGATGTAAAATAGGTTAAGTTGAACAAATATTTAAGTCAATATGCTCAGTGCTCATGTGTCACTTTTCATTATTCGACAATAGTTTCATAATGCATTATATACATTTTATAAACTTACATAATTTACATACAGGGGTAACAAATTTATGAAATCATATATATGAGATGCCCCCCACAATCCTCCTGAACAATTCAAACCCAGCTTAGGTGGGTCTCTGTTTCTTGTTCCCATTCCTTAATGCCAAAATAACACTGCTCTGGGTTAACATTTTAGTTATTTCCAAGTTTTCTGACAAATTTTGCCAACATTCTATTGCAACTATTTTTCTAGGACATTGTAATGTACTTCCACTGCTAGACACATCTAACAAAACAAGCTCTAGCAGCTATACTATGTCAGACAACTGGAGTAAAAAAAGTAAAAAGGCAGAGTTCTATAATAAAAAGTGTTATTTTCCACAACCATTGTATTATATCATAAAAATCTAGTAATCCCTCAATATAGAGTAATATTAATAAATCTAACTTTTTAAAGCATTTGTCAAGTAGAATATAAGAATGGCAATAATCTGAACTGCTCAAATTCATAATAAACAACTGATTTTCACATTTTCATTCAAAATCTCCTGTGATGAAGGCAGTAACTGGAAAACCTTACAGATTTAGATTTCTTCTCTTTTTTCACATCATTCTCCATAGAAACATATTAGCAAGTATGATACTTAGAACACCAAAAGGGAAACATCAGCACACACACTTGCCCCCATAACAAAGAGGCATATTTAAGACATACAAAAAGAAAAATTTTAAGTCATTATATTAATTACTACGTTATCTATTGGTAAGCCTAGCTGTATAGTTTTCAAATTAAAAGAGGAACTAAAGGCAATACAATAGAACAAAGTCTGGTCTACTTTTATATCTAGCATTGAAGCACCAAAAGAGTCATCTGACCTGGGCTGCACATTTATAAACTTATATTTAGAATTTTAATATAATTTTCAAAGTAGGTTATATGTTTACATGTGGCAGAAGTAAAAGGAGACTTCAGCCTTATAAATTTAAACTTGTATCCTACTGGGCTACCCTGATAATTACATATTAATACTCTTTAATGACCTTGTGAGTATAGTTTTATTTCATTTTATAACTGTGTCTAAAGCTTAATTTACTACACTATTTAGAAGATAAAACAATTTTTATAACCCATTCAAAAAATAAAGTTGCTAAGTCTTTCTCAATCTGTTTCAGAGTTCCCCTTTCTTATTTTCTTAGTTGTCTTAGTCTTGATTTAGTTTCTTCCATGTGTCTAGTTTCTTTACCTACCCCAGGGAGGGCATCGAAACTAATTCATCTTCAACCTCACAAGGTTAATCTACCCAACTAATTAGGGACAAAGTATATAAAAGCCCTTCAACCAGGCTAAAGCACTATTCAACAAACATAAAACATTAGTAATTATCTGACAAAGGACTTTTATCCAGAATCTATAACGAACATCTACAAATCAAAAGATAGCAAAGAACCCAATTAAAAATGGGCAAATGACTTGAACAGATCCTTTAAAAAGGAAGATATATGAATTGTCTATAAAAACTGGAAAACATGCTCAATATCATTAGTCACCAGGGGAATGCAATTTAAAGCAAAATGAGATACCATTTCACACCCACTAGAATAGCTAGTAACAGACTGATAACACTAATTGCTCACAGGCATGTGGAGCAACTGTAACTCTTACATATTGCTATTAAGACTCAAAGAATACATTTTCTACAATAGTTTGGCAGTTTATAACATAAATAGCTTTTATATTTTATAATACAAATAGCTATTATATTTTATAATATATTTTAAATACACGTTGATCAAATAACCCAGCAATTCTACTCCTGGGTATTTTCCCAAGAGAAATGGAACACATGTCTAAAAAAAGACTTGCACAAGAATGTTCACAGCAGCCTCTTTAATAATCCCTAGCTATTTCTTATAACTCCATTTACAGAAAGTAGTAAGAAAATACAAAGAATCAAAAATTATTCTTGAAATTTAACTCTGGGTGAACAGGAAAGCATCAACGGCACTAATTAAAGGAGAACATAGGGGGGAAAAAGAACAAGGTTTAAAAGCAAAATAAGTTTAGTTTTAGCTCAGTGACTTAAAATTCTTCCCATAATATACACGTGGAGGTGTCTAGAAAATAGTAATGAAAGGGGGAAAGAGGCGGTGGCTCATGTCAACAGAAGTGAAGTGTTGAAGCCAAGAGAGGGAGTGAAATCTGGAAAAAAAGTATAGGTACATGTACATGTATATTTATATATTGCATATATATGTATATATATATATCTGTATATATATATATGTGTGTATATATATATCTGTACATATAAAATCTAAGAACACTGTCCTTAACATATGACATTCTAGGGACAGTATGAAGATTAAATAGTAAAGGTGGGAAACAGAATTCTTAAACTATTTTTGTAAAAGGACTCCTCTGGCAGTGTGGTGAAGCCCACAGGCTCTTTCTCTGAATTGTGTTTTTAAATGAATGAATATACAGGAAACAAACTATATTAAAATATAGTTGTCAACCTTTCTTTAGAAAAATTAAGATGTAATATATATACACCTCTTTTTAATGCATTAAAATATATAATCTAGTAGTAGGTCTAATATCTACCATAATTTCAAAGTAGTGAGAATGTAAAAAATAATTCAAGATATGATGTAAAAATGTTTATGATTTCTGTTACTGGAACAGGTATTACTAATACCACTGTTGTTTGCTGTCTATGCTTACAGTTGAAGTAAATGCTATATTTCAACTAAAGGTCAATGGAAAAAAAACCCGTAATTTTTTCACCCATTCAAGTTTATGGACCCATGAAATCCTAACCATGAAGTTTTGGGTGAACTATGTGAATCCCAGGTTAAGAACCTCTGAGCTAGAAAGTAATATTAAAGAGATAAATAGTATCATGAGAATTATAGTAGCAAAGCAGTATATGCTGATTTTAAGTTGCAATGATAAAATGCTATATTCACTGCTTCATTTCTTATAACTGTGAGGTAGATAAAGAGAGGCCAGAGAACAATCTGCCAAGCAAAATAAAGGAGAAAAGATTCAGAGGTTTCTGAATATTATCAGAAAAAGAAAACAAATGTTTAAAAATGTATCCCCATCAGAAATCATTGATAACCACCATAACATAGACTGCCAATACAAAAATTATTCTCTATCAATGTTCCCAGACATTCCACTCCCATTCTGCTTCATCCAGCTTCCACTTCCTATATAATCTAACAATATATTCCACCACGCAAGACAAGTTCAGAAGAGATAAATAATAATGGCACAAGTCTTCCAGCTTACTCTCAATATATGAAACACTTAATTATGGTAATTGAAAAGGAAGAGAGTAAACCATTTCTTCTTATAGGGAAGCAGTCAAGCAATTTACTCTAGATACATTATCTCAATGTTCATATTTCTCTACACAATAGTCAGGATTGTAGTGGAAATTTGACTAGAAATTATTTGGAATGCTGAATCATTTCCCATGACAGACTTTTTTTTTTTTTTTTTTTTGCCTCTTCAACAGTGATGACACTTGCTATTAAGTAGTATAAATCTCTGACCCATCAAAGGAGTCATTCAGATACTGCCTTATTCTTATTACAGCCACCTTCAACACAGCTTTGAAGTTACTGTCTAGAGGCTACTGTGGAGAATTACAGTTAGGGGTGCCACAAATATTTGACTTGTTAAAACATAACCAATATAACCAGTACGGTACTTAAGAGATGCCAAAATTTTTATATAAGCTTTTGGATCTGCTATAGCTGGGGCATTCCTAGGAACAAATGCAAAACAAAGTAAAAGTGTTAAAAAGCAGATTTGTTTCCAAAGAAAATCTAATATTTTGACAACAGAGTGAAACCCAAATAAGAGTAAAAAGTCTATTCTAAATTACTTAAGTTTTGTAAGGACCACTATGAACTGCTATAGGGTTTAAATGTATTATTCTCTGGTAACAAGACCATGCAAAATATCTAAATGCTACAATAACAAGCAGAAAGGTAAACCGTGGAATTAGATTCAATAATCAACTAGTAAGACTCATACTGTTTCTCTATTTTATCTACAGAATGAGCCATAAAAGACACTCCTAAATGCTGCTTTTTTATCTTTAATTTTTAAATGGCACAAGACTGTAAGCAAAATGCAAACAAATTACTATTAATGAGTACTAAAAAGAATCTACCTAGAAAATACTGTAATGGGATAATTACAGAGGCACAGAGCTAGATTTCAACTAGAGATTATCTTTCATTTTTATAAGTTATTAAAAAATCAATTATCAAAACTCTAATGTAACTATGATACTTGCTCAGGGTAATATAAGATACTGAAAAAGTATATGTACTTTCTGCTCTCTATGAGTTAACGACCTAGTATGGAAGAATAGAATATAAAGATTACATATTTCTCAAAAGAATATCTAGAGCAGGGGTCCACAACCCCTAGGGCACAGACTGGTACCAGTCTATGGCCTGTAAAGAACCGGGCCGCACAGCGGGAGGTGAGCCCCCAGCAACTGAGCATAACTGCCTTAGACTCTCATAGGAGTACCAATCCTATTGTGAACTGTGCATGTGAGGGATCTAGGCTGCATGCTCCTTATGAGAATCTAACTAATACCTGATGATCTGAGGTAGAACAGTTTTATCCTGACACCATCTCCCTGCAACACCTTGCCTGAGAAAAAATTGTCTTCCACGAAACCTGTCCCCTGGCCAAAAACATTGGGGACCGCTGATCTGGCGGCTCATTTTGTCTTTAATTTCAACACCCCTGAGATGACAAGAGAATCAAGAGCTCATAAATTGTTCTCCCTACTGAATCTCCACTGTAGCCTACTATAACCAGCAACGTCCTCCTTGAGACTACACACTCAATACTATACTTTATTCATGTGTTCAAAGATCAACTCAACCATGGTCCCACAACTCAACAAAGTAACTCAACCAGTATCTCATAAATGAAACGACTCTTCACTCTTCAAAGGGAATAAGGACGGCATTAACAATTGAGCAATAAGCTAATCTTTAAAAATTGGTAGCACACAGAAAAACAAAGTGAGAAAACATTTATTTATTCTCTCACACTTTATACCAAAAGTTACTAACAGTCACTGATTTTTATTCTGGAAGGCTTACGAGCTAGCTGGTTCAAAGGCTGGCAAGAATGAAGACTTACACATTGCTTACACTGCTTTCACTTTGGCTTGCTATTTCACCACTGAGTATGGGCTGCAAAGAATAAGTACAAAATCAAGGATAAAGTCAGTGAACATGGGCTTCCTGAAATTTCTTTTTGTTCTACAGATTTGGTGGTCTCAATGGTCCATGCAGAATGAGGAATAAGCCTGGTCACAGGAATACAAAGAACACAGAATCATAGGATCTTGGCCTTTTATAGCATTTTAGGAGGTGTTTTTTGGTGGAGGGAGGTAACGGGATACAGCCACATTATCATAAGAATCCATACCATTATCACAGAAGAAAACACACACAGTGAGATACTATTCAGCCTTAAAGACAGAAATTCTGTCATTTGTAATAACATGGATGGAACAGGATAACATTATATGAAGTTCAGTAAGCCATACAGAAAGATAAATACTTCATGTCTTCACTTATATGTGAAATCTAAAAGAATCAAATTCAAGAAGCAGAGAGTAGAATAGTAGAATACAAGGAATAGAGAGTAGAATACAAAGGCTGGGGGTAGGCGTAATGCGGAGACAGGGTCAAAGGGTACACCATCTCAAAAGGAATATGGATTTTTTTTTTTCTTTTTAGATTTATTGCACAATGTGGCAAATGGAGTTAAAAATAGAGTACTATATCTTTCAAAATCACTAAGAGTAAATCGTCACCACAAAAAAAGTTAGGTATTTGAAGTGATGATATATGAACTAGCTTGATTTAATTATTCCAAGTTGTGTTCATAAGTCACTTTGTACCCCATAAATTTATGCAATTTTAAATTGTCAATTTACAATATAAACATTTTTTTAAAATGACCAGTAAATGCATTAACTCCCATATCACCATCTGTATAGGCTGTATTCTCACCAAGTAGAACACATACCCACATGATATAGGTTTTAGCTTCTTATAATCCTTTCTCTTTTTGGTAAAACACATCTAATTTATGTTCATATACAATGTATTACAGGAAATCTAAGAAGGAAACTTTAATTTTTGCCTGGAGGTAGTGAAAAGAAAAACAGGAAAGGGATCAGAGAATATAAAACATTTCTTCCTTGAAAGATGATTTAGAGTTTATCAAGCAAAGAGGAAATGGGAAGCAGCAAAAACACTGAAGTACACATAAACATAATTGGGTTGTAGTGTTGATACTATGCAGCAGCAGCAAGTGAAAGGTTTTTTTAAGGGAATAATGGCTTTGTTTTAGAAGAAAATGAAAAGATAAATATGTGGAGGGTTATGGTAAAGCCAAGAAAATATGAAAACCTGCATGGTCAATTAAATAAACAACGTTTTAAGTAAAATCAATGAGATTGAGGGGACCCGGTAGATTCAGTTACTCAACAAGTATTTAGTGTGAAGTTTCTAATTAAGGTAACTGGGAGTTTGGATTATTTATATAAAGAAACTGGGCCACAGAATAGGATTTTAAACTTCTCATTTTTCTGGAGACTAGAATAGGAAACATTCATTACACGTTTTGAGCATAAATATATGCGTTAAGTACTAGAAAAAAATGATGAAATAAAAGACAGCGTCTGTCCTCAAAGAGTTCATATTTCAATGGAGGAGACAGGAGTGGAAGTCAAAAGGAATAACTAAAATTTTCCAGTGTTATACATACTACCTCCTTTGAAATTCTTGTGGGTTGTATCTGGAAGTAGATAACCTAGAAGCAGCCAGGAATATGAACTTGAAAAATCAGGGCTAGCAATGCAGATTTTCTATCACTAGAATGTGAGGGCTTGAAACTTAAGGCTGTCCAGGGAGAATCCACAAAATTAAAAGGAGGCTGAGAATTGAGCCTCAAGAGAAGAATAACATTTAAGGGATGAAACAAAGAATAAGAAAATCTACCTTACCCAACTTATGCCTTCTTCCTCATAGGAAAGGAAAAAAAAAAAAGAGAAAAGAAAAGAGAAAACAAGGAACAATTTTCATAGGATTAAAGAAAAATGAAAGAAAGTGGTACAGTGAAAGCCAAAGGAAAGAGCATTTCCAAGAAAGAAATGAGTGATCAACAAAGTCAGATACTGTACGGGCTAAGCAGCCTAAGGGCTGAGAATATGTCCTTGTTTTTGGCAAATGAAGGGGTTTAATGAACATCTGGCTTTGTATGTGTACTGTCTAGCAACCAAGTCGCCTAATTTTAGTACCCTAACCCCCTTTTCTAGGGTTTTAGCTAGCAGGTAGAGAGCACCACAATAAGAAGCGTACACACTTCACCTGACAACTCTAGAATCTTGTTTTTTATATACCCGGTCTGTGTGGGCATATTCATTTTCTACAGTGCTATTCTCATATTTTGACTACATGTACAATCGATGTGGAAGAGGCCAGATCCCTCCTCTCTTTCTCTGCCATAGTGGTGCTAAGGGTGGGCAGACAGATGTTTTAGAATGGGCCAATTAAATGAATCTTCTCAGGACCTGGAAAAACGAACACATTATGGAAGCATAAACCTCAGGTTATGCAGATTTGTTTATTACAATGTGTCCTTGGCTGTGGTTCCCCTGTATTCTCGGGTTTTTTATTTGCTAACGTTGGGCCTGTAGCCTTTAGATAATTGTGAGCACCCTGAATAGTCTCCCAATAACTCCCTTTTTCTTGACAAGGGCTAAGTTCGTCACTTTAAATCAAGAACCCCGATATAAGAGATATCCCTTTTCCTTTGCATTCTTCTACTAAGGAAATTCTGCTCAACTGTTACCTCTATTGTAAAGCCTGTGAACAATATACTTTCTTCTCCTAGCTCTTAATTCAAGTCGAATTATCTGTACTTCTTATAATTCCATAAAAATCTATTTCTTGGGCCAGGCACAGTGGCTCATTCCTGTAATCCCCACACTTTGGGAAGCTGAGGCAGGGGGATCACCTGAGGTCGGTAGTTCAAGACCACGCTAACCAACATGGAGAAACCCCATCTCTACTAAAAATACAAAAATTAGCTGGGTATGGTGGCACATGCCTGTAGTCCCAGCTACTCAGGAGGCTGAGGGAGGAGAATTGCTTGAACCTGGGAGGCAGAGGTTGTGGTGAGCCGAGATAGTGCTATTACACTCCAGCCTGGGACACAACAGTGAAACTCTCTCTCTCTCGAAAAAAAGTTTAAGTTCTTTGTAGATTCTGGATATTAGCCCTTTGTCAGATGGATAGACTACAAAAATTTTCTCCCATTCTATAGGTTGCCTGTTAACTCTGATGATAGTTTCTTTTGCTGTGCAGAAGCTCTTTAGTTTAATTAGATTCCACTTGTCTATTCTGGCTGTTGTTGCCATTGCTTTTGGTGTTTTAGTCATGAAATCCTAAGAAAAAAACAACCTCATCAAAAAGTGGGTGAAGGATATGAACAGACACTTCTCAAAAGGAGACATTTATGCAGCCAACAAACATGAAAAAAAAGCATCGTCACTGGTCATTAGAGAAATGTGGAGAAATAGGAATGCTTTCACACTGTTGGTGGAAGTGTAAATTAGTTCGACCATTGTGGAAAACAGGGTGGCAATACTTCAAAGATGTAGAAATAGAAATACCATTTGACCCAGCAATCCCATTACTGGATATATACCCAAAGGATTATAAATCATTCTATTATAAAGACACATGCACACGTATGTTTATTGCAGCACTGTTCACAACAGCAAAGACTTGGAACCAACCCAGATGCCCATCAAAGATAGACTGTATAAAGAAAATGTGGCACATATACCCTACTACGCAGCCATAAAAAAGGATGAGTTCATGTCCTTTGCAGGGACATGGATGAAGCTGGAAACCATCATTCTCAGCAAACACAAAAACAGAAAACCAAACATCACATGTTCTCACTCATAAGTGGGAGCTGAATGCTGTGAACACATGGACACAGGGAGGGGAACATCATACACTGGGGACTACTGGAGGTTGGGGGGATTGGGGAGGGACAGCATTAGGAAAAATTCCTCATGTAGATGACAGGGTGATGGATGCAGCAAACAACCATGGCACATGTATAACTATGTAACAAACCTGCATATTCTGCACATGTACCCCAGAACTTAAAGTGTGTGTGTGTGTGTGTGTGTGTGTGTGTGTGTACATATATATAAACTATTTCTTAAACTCTCTGTTGTAACCAATCACATTGTATTATAGTGTACCTCGGCTGAAGAAGGCAATGATTCAGTGAAATAGCTGAGTTTTAAAGAAGTACAGAACGGTTTTAAGAACTGTATAAACTACATATTTTGAGGATCACAGTTCAGTTAATAGTTTCTGCCAACAGTGAGGCTGCAGCAGCACTCCCTGGTTAATTTGAAAAACTACAGTATTGATAAATGTGTTTAAACTTCTACGCACATTTTCAATCCTGATGAATGAGAACTTTTATGGGGGAAAAATTGCCACCTCAATTTTTTTTTAGACAAGGAAGAACAATATTAGAATATCAAGATGTCAAAGACAGCTCAACATCACTTTTTAAGTGCAAAGTGTAAAGATGATAGTAAGCTATAACTTTTGTTGGTATACCACTTGAAAAACTGAAGAGCTCTTAAAGGTAATGCTAAAGGAAAGTATGCTTGTTTTGTGGTGTTTGAATCATAAAGCTTGAGTGTAAAGGTATTCAAGATGTTGTACAGAAACATCCTTTATTATTCAACAAGGAATATATGGGGAAAGAAAATCTTCCAAACAAGGCACTTCTGATAACAGACCATGCTTATGTACATCTCTTTCTAGTTAACGTTATTTTTGAAGACAATATTTAAATGGACTCTTGCTTTTCAACTGAATGTCATTAATGCAGCCTATAGACAAAGGACATATCACATACTTCAAGCATATTAATTATGAATATCTGATGTGGGGTGTTAATACGTTTGACACTTCTTTAATGTGGGATTTAAGAAAGGGTCTTCATAAGATGATACTATCATCCGATCAAGCTTGAAGGAAGTATCACCACAAACAATGAAGGGAGTATGAAAGAATCTAGCATATATTTTGCTAACTTCTAGGAGTTAATGGAAATGTTAACTGTAAAGCAAAATGTCTTTCATCTTGGTAACGGAAACTGAATTTAATGAAATCGGCAGTAGAAATGTTGAAGTTTATAATTGAAAAAAATCTTTCCACTTGATGTTCATTATTAGTCAGGCAAAGAAAAAGAGTCACAAATACTTGACAGTGAATCTTAAAAAAAAAAAAATAGACCACACAAATAAAATGTTTGTTGTTACAAGTAAGTTTGATCATGACATGAGAAGACTCATCACATTAAAAAATGAAACTACAAATAGAGTACTGGGTGATGAGGAGCTAAAAAACTGTAAGTGAAGTAACTTTAAACAGTTTATTCATTCTGAGTTTTTTCATTCAGTTGCTTTGCCTATGGCTCAGCTGATGATTCACAGAACTACTTTCATGGATTCAGACAAGGATGAACCTCAGGAATCTATTTCACTACTTCACCAGTTCACTCTGGCTTAACTTACTACCAAACAGAATGGGAGCTAAAGTCCCTATTTCTTTTCTTTTTTTTTTTTTTAATTGCATTTTAGGTTTTGGCATACATGTGAAGAACATGCATGACTGTTGCATAGGTACACACATGGCAGTGTGATTTGCTGCCTTCCTCCCCATCACCTATATCTGGCATTTTTCCCCATGCTATCTCTCCCCAACTCCCCACCCCAGCTGTCCCTCCCCTATTTCCCCCAAACAGACCCCGGGGTATAGTGCTCCCATCCCTGTGTCCATGTGTTCTCATTGTTCAACACCCGCCTATGAGTAAGAAGATGTAGTGTTTGATTTTCTGTTCTTGTGTCAGTTTGCTGAGAATGATGGTTTCCAGGTTCATCCATGTCCCTACAAAGGACACGAACTCATCATTTTTGATGGCTGCATAATATTCCATGGTGTATATGTCCCACATTTTCCCTGTCCAGTCTATCATCGATGGGCATTTGGGTTGGTTCCAGATCTTTGCTATTGTAAACAGTGCTGCAATGAACATTCGTGTGCATGTGTCCTTAGAGTAGAATGATTTATAATCCTTTGGATATATTCCCAGTAATGGGATTGCTGGGTCAAATGGAATTTCTATTTCTAGGTCCTTGAGGAATTGCCACACTGTCTTCCACAATGGTTGAACTAATTTACACTCCCACCAACAGTGTAAAAATGTTCCTATTTCTCCACATCCTCTCCAGCATCTGTTGTCTCCAGATTTTTTTAATGATCGCCATTCTAACTGGCATGAGATGGCATCTCAATGTAGTTTTGATTTGCATTTCTCTGATGACCACTGATGATTAGCATTTTTTTATATGTTTGTTGGCCTCATGTATGTCTTCTTTTGTAAAGTGTCTGTTCATATCCTTTGCCCACTTTTGAATGGGCTTGTTTGTTTTTTTCCTGTAAATCTGTTTTAGTTCTTTGTAAATTCTGGATATCAGCCCTTTGTCAGATGGGTAGACTGCAAAAATCAGTATATCAAAGAAAGGAAATCAGTATATCATGTATAACCATGTTTATTGGAGTACTAGTCACAATAGTCAAGTTATGAATTCAACCTAAGTGTCCACAAATGGATAAAGAAAATGTAGTATATCTACATAACGGAATACTATTAAGCCATAAAAAGAATAAAATCATGCCATTTGCAGCAAAATGGAACTGGAAGGCCATCTGCTAAATGAAATAAGCAAGGCACAAAAAGACAAATATCACACCTTCTCATGTATATGTGGGAGCTTAAGAAAACACTGACCTCATGGAGGTAGAGTAAAATGATATTTACCACAGGCTGGGAAGGGTGGTGGAGAAGGGATGAAGAGGTTGGGTACAAAGGTACAGTTAGAAGGAATAAGTTTTAGTGTTTGGTGGCATAGTAGGGTGATTACAGTTAATAACAATATATTGTATTTTTCAAAATAGCTAGAAGCAAAGATATGAAATGTTCTCAACACAAAAATAGTAACTATTTGAGGTGATGGATATTTGGTTATTACACATTGTATGCATGTATCAAAATATCACATGTATTTTGTAAATATGTATAATCTGCACGATCAGCACATGTACCCCAGAACTTTAAAAAAAATAAAAAATAAATACTGGAATGAGAGTATTGGGATAAGATGGAAGTCAGAAAAAGAGATAAGTAAAATTGGATTTGGGACGTGATAAAGGTATAAGAATACGGGAAAAAGTGGCTAGAGTAAACAAAGGAAAAAAGAGCACTAGAAAGAGATCAAGTAACTGAGAGGCCAGGGTGTTAGATGTATCAGCTACACAGAATTTGAAGTCAGCATGAGCTATGATGGGAAGAGTATTTAGGAGGAAGAAAGTAAAAAGCCTGGTAGAGATGATAATGTAGATGGAATGCTTTAATGTCATGTGCTTCAAAGAAAGTCATGTTTTTGAGCAAGTGGGGCAGATACAAAGATCTTGCAGGTTGCCTGCCAGATGCCTCCTTATGTTACATAAAGTAAGGAATTAAAAACAATCAGCAGGTAAGAAGCTACAAAAGCATCCTTTATGAACACATAAGTTTCCATTACAGCAATAAAGGAAGAGGAACATTTAGAGAAGAGACTGAGGAATTCTGCTGATGAAAGACTGAAGTTCCAGAAGACACAGTAGGAAGAATTTGGGTGCTTATAAAAGGCATAGGAGACTGGGAAGAACTAGGGAATTAAAAAGTCAAAGGAAGATGAGAACCTGGGTGATGATGGATGACCTGGTAGATTTCCCTTAATTCCTTCTATGGATGGCATTGCAACTAAAAGCGAGATTTTTATCAGAAACGTAGAAAGTCTTCAATCCAGTTCTAATTTTGAGTGTGTTCTTCGAATTTGTTTACTATCTTACAAGTACCTAGTAAGAAAAGAAGAAAAATCTTTTCATAAACACCTCTGAATGCAGCTCATAATGGTATATGAGTTATTTTATGGCACTTAAAATTCCCCAAGAGTTTCAAAAAGGGCAACACATAGAAGAGATATTCAAAGTATGACCACAATGACATCACAAAGTAACACTTACATGAGAAACACTTAATGCCTGAATGAATCATGTTAAATTTACATAGTCAATCAAGGCTGTCTTCATTTAGAGAAAAGCAGTCTAAAGGATTAACACTACCTGTTTTAAAGAAATCAATTACTTTATTATCAGTCATAACCCAACTGATTAGTAAACCATACTAGTTTTTATATCCTGCTATAGCATAAAACAAAAACATTAACAGTTTGAAAGAAAAAGGGCCTGTGTTCCCAAAAAGCATGGAAAACTTTAATATAAAACTTGGCCATCAATTAATTTAAGGGAAAAGAGTTCATTAATAGGAGCTTTCGACTAACGGCATCAAATCCATCAAGAAGGTCAAATCCATCAAGGTCTTCAGAAAAAGAACACAGAATTGTGGGTACATGAATGCTAAGCATATGTGGGTATTAAAAGAAAGCAGGAAAAACATATTACATTTTGATAAAGGATGGCTTTGTTTTATTATATAGATAGCAGTATGATTTGCTGAGCTACTATGTACATATTATCTGTCCAATTTAGTCAAGTCCAGCAGCCTTCATTTTAAAAGTAAAAGGTGAGACATTTTCCTGAATCATAAGCCAGTGACACAAACATCTCAGGTGATTAGAGAATCTGCAGCTAAAAGCCAAAATAACTTAGTTTACATTTTATAAGGATACCTGTGAACAAGCCATTTTATATCTATATGCCTACGTTTATCAACATTCCAAACAAACTGATATTCAAACTATACACAGTAATACTTTAAGTACAAAGCAGAGAAAGGTAAACTATATGTACATACAAAATAATTTACTTCTTCAAAACAGAATAAATGAAGTACTAACACTACTGAATATTTAGAGAAACTGAAAGATATCTAGGTATAGTTTATCTTAGTACTCATTTATTCACCAAAGAAATATTAACTCAGGACCTAAGATGCAGGTACTGTCTTAGTTGCTGAGATTCTGCATGAAACAAAACAAAGTCCCCGTTATGGAGATTTGACTCTACTTAGCACTCTAGTTAATTTTAGAGTTAACCATTAGAAGGAATTCAATTTTTAAACATTTCTAAAGTAAAGAACATACAGAACTAGATAAAAGTTTACCTTTGTCCTAGAACTTCCTCCTCTTTGCAATTCAACTTATTCAACCCTGAAAGAGTATTTTTGACTAGCTTCTAAATACAATGAATTGACTGAGCTGAATTTAAGTAATAAGCTTCTACCATTCTGAGAAGGTTTAATGACAGCGGCATTCCTACAACCTACCTATTATTAAGCACTGTAAGGGATTAATCACTGAAATTGTTCAGAAGCCATATGAAGAAAAAATAGAAACCTATGAGAAATACAGAGTATTCCTCATAGTTCCTCTCTAGCCTGAATTCAAATAATATAATTCTAATCCTATCTGCTAACTAGCAGAGAATGGGAAGTGTTTTCTACCTAGTACTTAAAAGAATCTAGGTGCTCGTCACACAGAACACTGTTTATTTTTTGAACTTCTTCTGAATGGCTCAAATGTTCATCACACAGAACTAAAAATCATGTTATATAACTTCTCTTGAGCTTCATTGTTCCTATCCGTTAAATAGTACCTACCTATTAATATTGTTTTGGCATTAAATGAGATAGAGCATTAAAAGGGTTTAGTGCTCAATCATAATTCTTGATACCAATCATCATCATTATCCCAGGTAGTGACATTCTCAATAATAGGTTATATTTATCATTAGCACCATCTCAAAAAGCATAAGTTGGAAAAGACAATAAGTTCGTTACCATAAGAATATTAAAAGATTTCTTTATGTTTTAGCAAGATGATCAACATGTGTATGTTCCTCAAACTAAGCAAAAGATTTAAAGTTATCAGGAATATTAATGCCATCCATATCCACAATTCCTAAAAATGACCACATTTGGAATATTTTCAGGGAAAAAAATCTGCACTAAAAACATATTTTAACAACGTGTTATATGCTACTCCAAAGACTCAGAAATATTTCCTGCCTTTAAAATCATACTTCTTGCCCTTTACTTCAAAGTAGAGTTAATAGTAGAACTCAAATGGCAAACTAATAAAGGAGTTAAGGCCATTTAAAAGATATTGTCATTATATTGGAACCCCATCTTGGTCAGACCATTTGGAAATCTCTAAAATTATTTTACTGAAAGCAAATTTAAAAAGCCCAAGTAAACAAGTAGAAAAACCTTTATGGTTAATTAAATCTGGAAAGTGATGATGAACTACAAATAAAGAAGTTAACAAAGGCCTAAAACAATGCAAAAACACTAGGAAGAATCTTTAATTTAAAAACTCTGCAGTCTTTCAAAAGATGTTGCAATCCAGAAACGGAGAGGTCACTAAATATCCAAGAACACTCACCCAACCATTGGTAGGAGACCTCTTGGAGACCCAGATGCTTGAATCAGCTGAAATAGTACCAAGTTTTTACTGATTACTCTTAATAGGGCAATGGAGCATAGGCTAACTCCATACTATCGAAAATTAAAGGCTATTATTATTGATAATTCTAGTTATTACCATTACAAATGACTCAAAGGAAATGGAGACTGAGTAATGAGTTCCAAGGTAAATGAAACTTACTGTGTGTATATGTGTAAATGTGTATATTTCTTCCAGCTCCTTTAGTGATACAAGTCTGATAGCATAATTCTTTCAATTCTTTCCGTAAGCGAATACTAACAGAATAAAATTTTCTAAATTAATTATAAAATTCTTTTCTAAAATAAGGATAGAATAAGTTATAAAATCCTTAAAGAAAGCATGTAAAATTACTGTTTTAAAGAGATGGGGTCTTGTTGCCCAGGCTGGCCTTGAACAACTGGGCTGAAGCAATTCTCCCACCTAAGCCTACCTACTAGCTGGGACTATAGGCATGTGCCACTGTACCTGGCTGTAAAACATTTTTAACACTGTACTAAAAATTTTGAAAAAAGATTTTGATTTTTAAAGATAATGCAAATTTCTCAATAGTAACACACAGGAAAAGATTTTCCAACCCTTGCTCTTAAAAATGATAGTTCTTAATTTTAGGTCTTTAAATTATACAATGACTCTTCTAATAAGACAATTTCAACATATAAAAGAACTTAGAACACTTAAGACTAAACAAAATTATCAAAGGCAAGTACTATTTTAAACATTATTGATTTAAACATGAAAGTTATCAATTTAGTAGAAAAATATCTGGTGACAACTCATTGAAAAAAGGAGTAAAATAGGGTCAACAAGTAGATGATGACAATATGGTAATGTTTTCTCAATCCCAAAGCTGAGAGAGAGGATAATCCCCCAACCTAAACACACACCATAACTTACTCCAAAGGTCCAGGTGGTAAAAATAAGACAGTCTATTACTGTGGCAACAGCCAAGAACAAAACATGGCAGGTTCTACATTTCTATAATTCTCCCAAGTAACTAAAGTATAAAAACTAATTCTGCTTGATACGTGTGTGTCAAGTAAAGTAACAAGTAAAACAGGAGCTATTTGGTTTGAGTAGTTTAGAGAGACAAGAAGGAAAAAAGAACATAGATTTTTTAATGTCTACTAAGAAAATTCAAGCTACCAAACAAATACTGAAATAGCAAGTCAGCAAATATACTCCAACCAAGCTGATAAGTGATTTAACCATTACATTAACAGGTATAGCTTTGCAATATAGTATTATATATCTATAACTTTTTGAACATCAAACAAATTTTGAAGTGTTCAGAACAGCAATACAATAAGGAAGACCAGAAGCATAAGAAAAATTTTTAAAGCTGCCTATAGTAGATGAGGAAAATGTGAGATAAAGTCAGAGAGATATCTGAAAATAGAATGCTGAACAGGAATGCCTAATACAAGGCTAGTATAATGATTGAGACTCTTACTCTCCCTAAAAATATAAAGAAAAATTAAGAATAAAGAAAGAAGTAATAAAGAATGAAGTAGAGAGGTTGACATATAAAACACTTTTGTGTAAACAAAATTCAAACATTTTATATCTCTACTGCAAATTTCAAATGAGAAAGCATACCAATATTACCTTTCTTTCGAAAGAGTGCATTTAGGTAATTTTCTGCTTGGCATTCAATCTTATCAGTGTTGGACTGGCCCTGAGATGATAGCTCCTCTGTTGGTGTTGACTGTGAAGAATCAAGAGATGGTATACAATCCTAAAAGTACAAGAAAACAACAACATACAAAATCATTTTTTAATTCAAACATGGAATTCCATTAAAAATTACAAAAAAATAATGCTCTAAGTGCTCATTTGTTCTACCCTTTAAATTATATCAAATTAGATAGAGGGAACAAAAAATTCAGAATAAGAGTCAGGAAAAAAGAAGTAGCTATGATAGAGGGTCAAAATAACCTACTCCTTAGCAAAACTATAGGAAAAAAAAAAAAGAGCATATAAAACATACTGGTAAATAAATTCACTATATTGGCATGTCAGTAATATAATCCTATAAGAGAGTTTTAACAACAAAGCAGATGTGTTTACCCACTAATCTGATCAAAATCAGTACAGGTTCTTAAGTTCTCATTTCGTCTCAGCCCTTATCACAACAGTAGAAAAGAAATCAGGATTTCTCACCATACAAGAAGATGCTGGTTGCATAGTTTATGCCCTGTATACAGTAGACACTTACATATTTCATCATTTACACAGGAGATAATTATGATATCCAAAAGACTTCCAGAGTAAGTGAAAGGCTAAAACTAGCACATTATACCCCTACTATTAATTTCTGAGAAATCAGATTGTAGAGTGGTCTCAGACCAAAGTAGGCCTTCAAGCTTACCCCTTTATGCCTAAATATAAAATAGACCTGAACTAAACTTCATGAGTCAGAGAACGATAAAAAGAAATGTGAAGTAAATAAGTAAAAAAAGATGAGATTTCTAGGATTTTCAGCTGCAAGTTAAGCTAAATGTTAGACTTCTAATGTAAGACTTTAAAATATTTTCGTTTACCAAAATCAAATATTTAAGATTCCACTGTGAGTCACAACTTTTCAAAACAAATTAAGATTTTAAAAAAACTGTGTTACAATTGTGCATTAGTTTAAAGATAATTTCATAGCACTAAAACTTACACTGACTGCTTCTCTCTGTAGGTTACAAAATGAACATTTTTCATCCATAGACCAGTCAGTCAGCTCTTCTGGTTCACAGTCTTTAAAAGAGGGAAAAAATTCATTAAATATGCTAACTTTATTAAAACAAATAAAATTACCACTCTCCACAGCAATGGCTCAAATAATACTAAATTTTTAAAAACTACTAACAGTAAGGGGAGAAGAACTAATTTTAAAATTAAACTCAGGACACCTAGAAATAATAAACAGAAAAGGCTGTAAGGAGAGTAATATGCGCTATTATAGGACAAAATAGCAAAAACAATGAGCTGGTTATAAATTAACAATTTTTCAACAATTGGGTTTTAAGTATCATCTAACTTTCTGAAAGATTAGACTTATCATTGTGCTTCAACTTTATTTTTCCTATGAAAGAAATCAGAACAAAGGGAGAGATATGTGGAGGAAATAAATTTTGCACACCAGGAAAGACAACATGAAATAGAGAAAGAGAAGAAAGCACCAGAAAAGCCCACAGATTTCAGAATATGGAATGATGCCCAAGAAAACAAGTAACACTCTGTATCTGAAAAGTCAGAACAGATTTTTACCATATTGTTTAAAGGCTTTGTTGCAAGAGTTAGAGTAAAAATTAGGTAAACAAATAAGATATATTTAATTTAAATATGGATTTTTATTTTTTCCAGGAGAATATTCCTTACAATCCAACCTATCTACATAAACTTGGACACAGCAGGGAATGGCAACTAAGATGCAATATAGGGTAATGGAAAAATAACTGGATTTGAAGTCTTGGAAAATGTGAGGTGGAATCCCACTTACTAGCCTTTGCAAGCCACAAAGTTATTTGAATTACCTCACATGCAAATAAGGATCACATCATCTAACTTATTTATGGATTAAATGAAAAAATGTAAAAATACTTTATAAACTATGAAACACCATAAAAAGGCCAGTTATAAACAAGATACATTTACCAGTCATTATTATTTTTTCTTTTCTGTTAATTGTACTTTAGGTTCTGTGGTACATGGGCAGATCATGCAAGATTGTTGCATAGGTACACACATGGCAATGTGGTTTGCTGCCTCCATACCCCCATCACCTACATCTGGCATTTCTCTCCATGTTATCCTTCCCCAACCTCCCCACCCCCCCACTGTCTCTTCCTTGGCCCCTCCAACAGACCTCAGTGTGTGATGCTTCCCTCCCCATTTCCCTGTGTTCTCATTGTTCAACACCCACCTATGTGGGTGTTTGATTTTCTGTTCTTGTGTCAGTTTGCTGAGAATATCAGTCATTATTTTTTTTAATCCTATTATCATTGTGCATGTATTTAATAAGATCAGTTTGCAGAAATATTTTTTTTTTCTTGAGAGGGAGTCTCACTCTGTCACCCAGGCTGGAGTGCAATGGTACAATCTTGGCTCACTGCAACCTCTGCCTCCCGGGTTCAAGTGATTCTCCTGCCTCAGCCTCCAAAGTAGCTGGGACTACAGGTGTCCACCACCACGCCCAGCTAGTTTCTTTTGTGTTTTTAGTAGAGTCAGGATTTCACTATGTTGGCCACCTTATACAAAATTTAACTCCAGGTGGATTAAAGTTTTAAACATAAGACCTAACACCATAAAAACCCTAGAAGAAAACCTAGGCAATACCATTCGGGACATAGGCATAGGCAAGTACTTCATGACTAAAACACCAAAAGCATTGTCAACAAAAGCCAAAATAGACAAATGGGATGTAATTAAATCCCAGAGCTTCTGCACAGCAAAAGAAACAATCATTAGAGTGAACCAGCAACCAACAGAATGGGAAAAAATTTTTGCAAGCTACCCATCTGACAAAGGGCTAATATCCAGAATCTACAAAGAACTAAAAGAGATTTACAAGAAGAAAAACAAACAAACAAACAAACAAACAAACCCACCCATTCAAAAGTGGGCAAAGGATATGAAAAGACACCTTTCAAAAGAAGACATATATGAGGCCAACAAACATGAAAAAATGCTCATCATCACTGGTCATTAGAGAAATACAAATCAAAACCACACTGAGATAGCATCTCACGACAGTTAGAATGGCAATCATTAAAAAATCTGGAGACAACAGATGCTGGAGAGGATGTGGAGAAGTAGGAACACTTTTACACTGTTTGTGAGAGTGTAAATTAGTTCAACCATTGTGGAAGACAGTGTGGAAATTCCTCAAGGGCCTAGAAATAGAAATACCATTTGGCCCAGAAATCCCATTACTGGGTATATAACCAAAGGATTATAAATCGTTCTATTATAAAGACACATGCACACATATGTTCACTGCAGCACTGTTTACAATAGCAAAGACCTAGAACACACCCAAATGCCCATCAATGATAGACTAGATAAAGAAAATGTGGCACATATACACTGTGGAATATGATGCAGCCATAAAAAAGGATGAGTTCATGTCCTTTGTAGGGACATGGGTGAATCTGAAAATCATCATTCTCAGCAAACTGACACAAGAACAGAAAAACAAACACTGCATGTTCTCATTCATAGTTGGGTGTTGAACAATGAGAACACACAGATACAGGGAGGGGAACATCACACACTGGGATCTGCTGGGGGTGAGGGGCAAGGGAAGGGATAGCGGGGGGTGGGGAGGTTAGGGAGGGATAACATTGGGAGAAATGACAGATGTAGGTTAACAGGGGGATGGAGGCAGCAAACCACCATTGCATGTGTGTATCTATGCAACAATCTTGCAAGATCTGCACATGTACTCCAGAACTTAAACTATAATAAAAAACCCAAAAATTTTAATTAAGAAAACTGGTCACTTTCTGTAATGACGTGACAAACCAGAAAGTTTGAACAATCTATACAATTAAAAACCCATCTCCTATAGAACTGTAGCTATGTAGGCTTATGCTGGTTTCAAACTTTCACCCCCTCACTAGGACAGAATCATCATACAACATAAGAGGAACTTGGGACCTAACACTTAATCAAGTATGTTATTCCCCACTCACAGCATGCAGTCCAGCTGAAACAGATCACCCATAAGCGTGCAAAAGATTTTGGAGTTGTTTGTTTTGGAAATATTGTGCTAAAAACATGATTCATATGCCAAGCATAACATAATTTTGATACGTCAAGGAAATCTTACTGCCTTTTCTTTTTTAATCAGTGCCTCATTAAAGAATTTTTGGAAAATAGCTTATAGACTTGGGGAAGGGGTATTTTTGAAAAATAGCTGTTAAGCTTTCATAAAGTTTCAGTGATAAATATGCTGAATCAAGGGCCAACAATTTTAGATTAATTAAGACAATTGCCAATTGTAAGATAATATCAAGGCATGCTGAGATTGTCACTCATTTGTTATTTTAGGAGTTCTTCGAGAAAATGTTAATTACAACAAATGCCTACACAGTCAAATAAATGGCATTCATAATCAATCAAATATAAAGACCATTAAATTTTTCTGAGTTCAAAATGTATGGCTTTACTTATAATTACTCTTTCTATATTACTTTTGATTTTGAAACCAAACAAATGATGTTTGGTGGGATAAATTTTTCCATATGGGAAAATAGCTTTTGAAAAATCAACTCTAGGCCAGATTTCTACTCTTCCCAAGTTATGCTTCATGTCATTAAAAATTAAACAAATGCTGAAAAACATTCATTTTATCTCAAACAAAATCTGACAGTGAATAAGATATTCATCTCTAAAAGATATTATCACTGTTTTTGAAACTTTAATGCATAAACTCAAGGTTAAATTATGTATCTTAGAGAAATAGCTTTATTAGTAAAAGGTAATGTCATAATGAAAACTAACAATAAATGAATGACAAAGATCAACCTTTCCACCATGGCTATATACTCTTATAGCTAAAATCTGGCTTGAATCATTTTATCTAATCCAGAGTTTGAAATCAGAGACCCCTGGTACTGAACCATGGGCTTTTCTACATACTCATGTGGCCTCAGTCAGGCAAGGTAACTTCTCTGAGTTTCAGATACTTTGTTTGAAAAGAGAATAATAATTGCATGTTAAGGCTGTAGTAAAAACTAAAGCATGTGTTAAACATCTTCAATAGACATTATTTTCATTTTCTTCTAAATAATCTCATTATTAATAATTTGAGTGTTTTTATACTTTTTGTACCCTTTATACATAGGCTATAAATTTCGTGACAAAGTTCAGTGAAAAATGAAAATGAAGAATACTGAGACAGATTTTTCATGAAGATCATGAAACACGGGTTATAACTGTGTTGGTTTGAGGAAAAGATAGTGATCAGTAGGCAATACAACTAAAAAATAATTTTTCATTATGAAATTACATATTAACTATATTGAAAAGTACAAAGGAGAAAAGAAAAATTATTCATAATCCCATAATCTGAAGACAATGATTAACATTTTGCTATAGATCCTTCTAGTTTATATTTCGTGCCATTTAAAAAACTAGGGTCAGCTGGTCCTGTGGGGACAAAAAAATCAGTAAAACTAATAAACCTCTAGCCATGCCTGGCTAGCCACTCAAGAAAAAAAAGGAAACACAAATTTTTAATATTGGAAATGAAAGACTGGCTATGATCCTATGGACATTAAAAGGATAATAAAGAAATATTATGAACAACATCATGCTCACAAATTTGATAACTTTAAATAAAACGGGCCAATTCTTCAGAAGACATAATCTACTTACACAAGGTAAGATAGATAACCTCAACAGCCCTATATATATTAAAGAAATTAATAATTAAAAACCTTCTGAAACAGAAAGCACCAACCCGGATGATTTCTATACCATCTGTCTCTAAAAACAGCAGCAGGGGAAACATTTCTTCACTTATTCTACAAATCCAACATTGCCCGAATATCAAAATCTGTCTGAATAGACACATCACCCAGAAGATATATAGTGGCAACTAGGCCTATGAAAAGATGCTGAATATCGTGTCATTAGGAAACTGCAAATTAAGGCAATGAAATATCACTATATACCAGTTAGAATGGTTAAAATCCGTAACACTGACATCAAATACTGGTGAGGATACAGAGCAACAGGAACTTTCGTTGACTGCTGGTGGGAATGCAAAATGGTACAGCCACCACTGAAGACAGCCTTACGGTTTCTTGCAAAACTATACACAGTCCATCAGTGAAGCTCCCAAATGTTTACCCAAATGAGTTGAAAAATTTTGTTCACAAAAAAATTTGTCTATGTTTATAGCAGCCTTATTCCTAATAGTCAAATATTAAAAGTGAGCAAGATGTGTTTCAATAGGTGAATGAATAAGCAAACTGTGGGGTACATCTATACAAGGCAATATTATTCAGCAATAGAGATAAAAAGTAATAAAAGGCCCTTAAATGCACATTTCTAAGTGAAAGAAGCAAATCATTAAAAGCTACATACTGTATGATTTCAACTACATGACATTCTAAAAGGCAAAACTTTAGAGACCATAACAAGATTAGTATTTGCCACAGGTTGGGAGAAATGCGAGGTATGACCAGGTAGTTTATGAGACTTTTTTCAGCAGTGATTTGTACCACATCTGATACTATAATGATGGATAAATGACACTATGCATTTGGCAAAACCCATAAAACTGCACAACACACAAAGAGTGATCCCAATGTATGTAAACTATGGAATTTTGTTAATAATAAGGTATCAGCCTGGTGTAGTGGCTCATGCCTGTAATCCCAGCACTTTGGGAGGCCAAGGCGGGTGGGTCACCAGGCCAGAAGTTCAAGACCAGCCTGGCCAAGATAGTGAAACACAGTCTCTACTAAAAATACAAAAGAATTGGCTGGGTGTGGTGGCGCACGCCTGTAATCCCAGCAACTCGGGATGCTGAGGCAAAGAACTGGTTGAACCCAGGAGGCAGGGGTTGCAGTGAGCCGAGACTGCACCATTGCACTCCAGCCTGGGTGACAAGAGTGAGACTCCGTCTTAAAATAAATAAATAAATAAAAATACTATATCAATTGGTTCAACAAAATGTGCTAATATACAGGGACCTGAGGGCAGAAGAAGAGTACATAGAAACTCTCTGTACTTCTTACTTAATTTTTTCTGTAAATTTAAAACTGCTTTAAAATTTTTTAGTTTAAAAAATTAAAACCATATTATACCTTTATGCTTATTTACTACAAATATTTCCCATACTCAAGTATAGTCCTTCAAAAAGATGCACTACAATTTATTTAACCAAATCCTATTACTGAATATGTAGCCTGTTCCTCCAATCTTTGTATTACAGGCACGATGATGAATATACTCACGTAAGATTTTACTTCAGATAAGTATGTTCAAATATCAGGTTGGTGCAAAGGGAATTGAGTTTTTTGCCTTTACTTTTAATTGCCATTGCCTTATTTTTTGAGCCATAGTTCCGCTCTGTCACCCAGGCTGGAGTGCAGTGGCACATTCTTGGCTCACTGCAACCTCTGCCTCCCAGGTTCACGTGATTTTTGTCATAAGTAAAAAGAATTCAGGATAATATAGAAGAATCCTTTGCTACCCAATTTATTTGGTTCCTAAGTTGAGAACAGTGAGTAACAGGGGCCCAGATGTCCAATAGTTTATCTAAAACCATGTGCTAATCTATGTGATTCCTGCATACATATTTGCATAAAGAGAAATACACTTGCAGCCTTAGCATCTAAATAGTAAACCGTTTTTAATAATGGTAACAACAAAGAAAGCATAGTTATTTAGAAGAGGATGGGAAAAAGGCTTCAGATGTCTATAATTAATAGCTTCTACATGCATTTTTAAGAGGCTCTACATTTTGGCAGGACTTTGACAGCACAGCCCAATGTATGGCTGTCTACCTCACTGCAAATACACATTTATTACTATAATTAGTATCATTACTCTCTAGTCATCAACTTTGACTAGAAACTTTTTAAAGGCAAACAGCAATAAAAAAGAGGAAGAACTTGCTAAGGCACCTGAAGAAACAAACTGAAAATATTGGCAGTAAAAAGCCAATGAAGCAATTATGTGTCTACGTGTAAGAAAAAGACTGACTGAGATGCAAAGTTTAGTTTTATAATCCCTCCCCCTCTCACCCAGAAAAACACAAAAGAGGATATCAAGTACAAGATTTATTTGAATAAGAATAGAATGAGATACACAGTAATGAGATATTAAGTGAGTTAATTAATTATAATACTTCCACAACAAAATCCTGTGCAGCCATTAAAAATGGTAACCCATAATCTGTCACAGAAGTAGACAAAAAAAGTGATAATTTAGAACTTTATATACCTAAATGATATGCTAGTGAACATACTAGGCACAAAAAGCATATATACCATGTATATCATAATATGATTTTAATAAAAGAATAAATGCACACAAACATGTATTTTACATTTACACAAAAATATTAGTAAAGATTATTTTTTTTTACTGTGGGTAGTAGGATTGGGATAATTTTTTCTTTCTTATCTGTTGTTTTCTAATTCTTAAAAATAAATGTGTTACTTGTATATAAAAAAAATAGTCTAAAAATACAGAAGTTATTTCCTTAGAAAATTCAGCCCTTCATGTAACAAACAATGGATTTCTGAAGAAACATAAATACTTATGCACATGTACATACATAACTATACAAACAAATACATGAAAGTGGAGGAAGTTAAGAGGGTATGGATCACAAATTGCAGCCTGGGTTACCAGAAGGCAGTGAAGTATAATACTGACTTTGAATGTAAATATGGAAGGACAGCAGGTGAGAAAGCAAGGCCGAAGAAACATCAAGCATGGGTTAAATTCTTGATTCCTCAGATTTCTCTTTTTCTCATTTGTAAACTCAGCAGACAAAATGGCTAAACTAAAATTAGCATTGGTTGAATATTTCAGATAAAAATATTTAATTCAGTACAAAACTATGTTAAAATAAGAAATGATTAAAATTAAGAGATTTCAGAAAACAGCTCTCTTAAGCTGTAAGAATAATAAAACACTGGAATGGGTGCATTTTGGAGTCTCCATCCTTAAAGTCTGCATGGCTATCACTCCATCTGACTGAAAATATATTGTTGGGATATCTTTCATATATAATTTCAGCTCTGTGATTAAAAACTGAATTATCCTGCTCAACATGAATAAAGATGAGCCGAATGATGAGTTCTTGCACCATCACCACTATCACTTCTTCAATTTAAAACAAGTATTTATACAAAACAAAGAAAGATCCTTAGTGATATTTTGTGTCTCAGTAGAATGGAAGGTACCACAGTATGGCGGAAGGTAACAGCACATAAAACTGAACAGATACAAGATCCAGAAATCGCTCAATCAAAAATCAAAGTAGAAACTCTACACCAACACTACCCATTTTGTAAATGAACTGTACTATAAAATTTCAGATATATCTACAAAAATGTTCTGTCCTTGTGCTCTACAAAATAGCTGGCTATAAAACAGCTAACCTGTGGTATTGCACTTATATCACAGATCAAAATCTTCCAACAGTATCTGAGGTAGAGCCTTTGGAAGAGGAGGCAACAACAAATAACAAACAGTATAATGTAAAATATAAAACTGAATGCACAAGGTAGTATTTCTTGAAGGGGCAATCTGAGTTCCAAGCTGCCTGCATTATGAACAACAGAAGGTAACAGCTGCAAAAACCTATAACCTATATTGCCAGAGAGTACCCAGGAGCCCGAGGGCTTCGATGAGCAATTAAAACACTGTTGACCACTGACTAGTTGCTAGGAATACAAAGTTTAATACCATGTCCTTGTCGTCAAGGTTTGAAAACCTCAAAGGCCTTAACGCTACTGCAGTACATTTAAGATAATCTGCAAGCTCTTTAAAAACCTGAGAGACTGAAAACTTGCTATGTTCCTATATTATTGCAAGACCCCATTCCCATCCCAAGGACAGTTTAAGAAAACACAGGTTATATGTGAAAGAACGTGTTTATACATTTGAGAACCCAAATGAAATTATATTTCCTTTATGGTTCTGTAATTTATAAAAATGGATAAAGTTCACCTGATTATTACACATACGGTATGGTCAAAATCACTGAAAAAAATAATTGTTGGTAAAAACAGATAATGCTCTTAATTTAGCTAGCCATAGACCTCACTTTCCAATATTGGTAAGAGTTTCAGCAAGAAAAATACAAAGTGTGCTTTTTAAAAGTTTCATAATATTCATATTTTAAAAATTACATAATACATGTTTGATTTTAGAAAAAGCCACATATATAAAAGGCAAGCAAAACTATCCATAATCCATATTTCAGATATAACTGCCACGAACATTTTAGTCTTTTCTTTCTAATCCATTTACAATGAAAAGATACATACTTTTCTTTTTGTTGTTGTTTCTTTTTACACAACTAGGATGAGTCAAAATACAGTATATATACACTGCACTTGCTTTTCTTCAGTCTAACAATTTTTCCATGTCATTAATAAACTCAATAACATAACTGTTTAATACCTGCGTATATTCCAATTATAAACATAAAACTATTAAATAGTCCCTTTTAATACATAATAGCAAAAAAAAAAAAAAAACCAAACTAGAAACAACTTTAAATGAACTATAATGAGCAGCTTTATATAGAATACATCTGGTTATTTTCTTGTGATACCTAAAAGTAAAAATACAGTGTAGGTATGTATTATTTTTTAGGCTCTGAATATTTATTGATAAAACTTTCTTTTAGAAAGGCAGTACTAATAATACATAGGAGCTGAAAATTGTATTAATACACAAAAGTCCTTTTTCCCAACCATACTTTAAAAACATTAGATTTTATAATTAAAAATAAATTACTTTAAATCTGATAGTAAACTTGTTCTTTGGCCTAAATTGTATAAAATATAATGGTAATCGTAAAAAAATTTTATAAGCATGATATTAATACTTTGGGAACACAAGCTAATCCTAAAATAATAAGTTGTACTCAATATTTGAAACTTATATTAAGAAATGCTTGTAAGTTACTGCTTAGTAATATCCCTTGGATTAATAGTTGAAAAGAAAAATCAAAGCAAATCATACTTAATAAGAAATGTACTCACGTTAAGTTAAAAAAAAATTTTAATTGATCAATATCAGCATCACTACTACCAATATCACTACTAAGAACACATCTCCCTTGAACTATAGCAACAAAAGCTCTACTTATTTTTGAAAACTATGCCAGTGAAGAACCAAGTTTATGGATTAGAAATATGTCGACCTTACAGATTTAAGTGACTGCCAAACTCAGTAAAAACTAGAAGAAATTAATCTCCTGACTTCCACTCAATATTCTTCTATATAAACTCTCTCATTTAAAAAATGTTTTACAACTCTAGCTCTTCAGATACTAGAAAGAGATGTCCTGACAAAAACAAATAAAAGGAAGTCAATATATTAGTTCACTTAGCCTTAGTTTATTCCTTCCCAATAATCACAAGTGTTTCACTAAGACAAATATTAAATAACCAACAAAAGTAAAAATTTGGGTGATAACTTTTTAGAAGACAATTATTCAATTGAACATTTACTTAAATTGAATAAATTAAATAATTCAATTAAAGTTTAATAATTTGATTAAGCAATTACTTAATTCAATTAACATTTAATTGGTTTATTTCAATCTTATTTAAGAATAGGTTAGGGCATGGAATTTATAAAACAACAAAAATTAAGTTATATCACTCACCCCAAAACAAGCTTCATTTTCTATTTTGATTTAGTGTACAAAATCTTGAAAAACTATGACATGTAATACAAATATCTGGATATTTCATATTTAATATAAAGTTAGTATAGAACAACAATTTTTCATTTGTTAAATAGGGTGGGAAGTGAAAACTTACATAAAATTTTAAAAATTACCTTCAAATAAACTGAGGTCTCTTCGTAGCCGTGGTCCATAAAGCCCTTCTAAAATACTCTCAAAACCTGTGTTTTTAAAGAGAGAAAAGTGTATTAACTACTAGAAAAGTTTTATTATATAATAATTTAAAGCAATAAATTCTGTATCAATCAGCAAATTAATTTAACATACACTTTTCCTCCAGCTGAATTAAGCTGAACTAGGCAACATACAACACAATAGTCACACAATGACTACCAGAAATTACATGAATGTAAAGAAATTAAAATATCAAAATGTAAATATTCATTACTAAAACAACAACTTTATCATTTAGAACTCTTTCTGGGTAAAATATTATGGGCAGATTTCGTATGTAATAATCTTGTAGAGAGAGGAAAAATAATTAGAAGACATGCATTATAATTGTGTATATTTGTTTTAAAAAAGTAAACTTAAAAAAATAGCATCGTTAACCTTAATTACAAGAATGAGTAAGTGAGTGTCGATAGGGAGAAATCTTTCTGTTAAACGTATGATGTATAAAATTTAAACTTACTTGTAAAAATTAAAACACAACAATTTGGTCATTGCTATGGACTGCCCTAAATTTTAGGTAAAAAAAAAATTACTGAAAAATCTTATCAAGTTAACAAAACCCTAGTTCATTAATGTCCCACGTATTTCACTTTCTGGACATATCAGTTTTAAGATTTTACAATTTCTACTTTGAAGTCTGTAACATATTTAATTTTAAGCAACAATCAACTACAGACATCCAAAGAAAAATACAATCCTGATGGCAAAATAATTGAGAAGCCAAGAAAAGGAACTAATGTAAGCCGTGTGTGGATTTGGGAGGAAAAAATTAAACATGGCATGACAGACCCTACAAATCAAAGAAAAAGTAGATTTTCTCAGTGGCATTCCTAAATTGTAAAATGGTAGTAATACTTCTACAGAAATATTTCATAAGTTACAAGATGCTTTTGAAAAACATTAATATCTCTAAAATCAAGACTCATCTTAGAATCTACTGTCACAATAAAAAGGTAGCCACCATTTTTCATTTAATAAAACATGAACTATTGATGCATCTTACAACTAGTAATGCCTTAGATTTCACAAAGTAAGGTAGCTATCATGGTACTTGGTAGGTATGTAATGAATAAAATCTTTTGAGAAATGACTGTACTAGTTCCCTTGAGTGGAAATTTCCAGGTAAAAAACTCAATGAACTACCTACTGCCAGAGCAAGCTTTCAAAAATGCTATAAAAAAGACTTTCATATTGGGTAGAGACTCAGGCAGATTAAGCCTAAACTCTTCTACAAAGGATTATTCTATTTTAGAGTAGAAGACATTCTATTTTTCTGTAATTAACCTGCTTCAAAAATATTACCACACCTGTGAGCATCTATTGCTGATAACACAGTTCCTAAGACTCTGATTAAAAGTGTATTCGTTGGTCTCACTATAGTCTTCATGTCACTACCTCTCTTCTTCACTTTATGTCTCTTTAGTTTTCCTTAAAGCATTTTGGTCAATTTCTTCTACTATATATTCGTCTTCATGAAATTCTTAGGGTTCAATTTGCTGACTAAGACATCTTTTTGTCTAAAAATGTCAACTTTATTGAGGTATAATTTTCATATAACACAAGGTATCCATTTTAAAAATAAAGTTCAGTAACTTTTGAAAATCCATACTTTCACTTTGCCAAGAACACAACCAAGACAGACACTATTTCCATCAACTCAAATGGTACCCTTGTGCCCTTCTGAGTGCCTAGAATATCCCAAAGCTCATCCCAAAGCAACTTTTCTCCTATAATGTCTTTATTTGGTTTTGGTAGCAGGGTAATGCTGGCCTCATAAAGCAAACTGGGAAATGATCCAACCTTCTCCAATTTTTGAGTTTGTGTATTAAAATATTCATTAATTATTAATCAGACTTGGAGGCTCTCTTTGTGGTAAAATTTTAATCATGTCAAGTTTTTAAAAATCAGTAAAAAAGTATTCAGGTTATCTATTTCTTATTAATTCAGTTCTGGTCATTTGTATAAATTCTGCACTTATTGGCAAAAAGTTATTCAAAAGATTATCTTAATATCTTTTTAATATTTTAAGAATCTGTAGTCATGTCCCTCTTTCATTCCTGATATCAGTTTAGGTATTTTCCCTCCTCTTTCTAAATTTTAAAATTTCTAAATTACTAAAAATTGAGTGATTTTATTGATCTTTTTACAAAAGATCAACTTTTGGTTTCAATTATTTTATTTCTTGATCACTCAGTTTCTATCGTTTTTTTATTTCTGCCCTTTCTTCTTTAAATCCTTCTATTTTTTATTTTCACTCAAACTTATTTTTCTAAGTTTTTTAGGTGGAAGCCTAGATCATTGATTTGAGACCTTTGTTCTTTTCCAATAAAGCATTTAAAGCTATAAATTTCCCTCTATTCACTACATTAGTTCTATCTCATAAACTGTGATATACTGTCTATTTTCATTTAGTTCAAATTCTTTATCATTTCCCTATGATGTCTTATTTTACCCACAGGATATAAATGTGTTGTTTAATTTCAAATATTTAGGTGGTGCTCAGAAATATTCCTCTGTTACTGAATTCTTTTTTGTTGTTTTTGAGACAAAGTCTCACTCTGTCCTCCAGGCTGGAGTGCAGTGGTGTGATCTCAGCTCATTGAAACCTCCGCCTCCTGGGTGCATGCGAATTCTCCTGCCTCAGTCTCCTGAATAGCTGGGTCTAAAGGAACCTGCTATCATGCCCATATGTTTTGTATTTTTAGTAGAGATGGGGTTTCATCATATTGACCAGGCTGGTCTTGAACTCCTGACCTCAGGTGATCCACCCATCTCAGCCTCACAAAGTGCTGGGATTACAGGCATGAGCCACCGCACCCAGCCTGTTATTGAATTCTACCAGATTCTTTGTGGTTATAAAACATGTAAGATTACAATCATTCTAAATTTTCTGACAATTTATGGATAGCATATGATCTACACTGGTGAATATTCCATGTAACATGAAAAAAAATGTGTGTCTGTAGTTATTGGGAGGAATGTACTATAAATGTTAATTAGGATTAACTGATTGATAATGTTCTTTGAGTCTTCTCTCACGATTTTCTGTCCTTTCTTCTTTCCTGCCAATTTTGCTTCATGTAATTTGATGCTCTGTTAGGGGGTGCATTTATATTGCATATTTTTATATCTCCTTTGTGAATTCATATAATCATTATAAAATGCTCCTCCTTGTTCTTGTTCTGAATTCTACTGTGTCTACTGTTATATCAGCTACACCAACTTTCTTATGATTAGCAGCATTTTCATT
Source organism: Sapajus apella (assembly GCF_009761245.1). NCBI lineage: Eukaryota > Metazoa > Chordata > Mammalia > Primates > Cebidae > Sapajus > Sapajus apella. The sequence goes on from NW_022436945.1 coordinate 7,626,580, forward strand.
ATGTATTTTTTCCCAATTCTTCAACTTTTAACCTATTATATTCACATGAGTTTCTTGTGGACGACAGAGTTAAATCTCGCATTTTTATCCAGTCTAAAAATCTGTTTTTTAAGGACAGTGTTTAGACCATTAAAATTTAATGTACTTATTGAAATTGTTGGATTTACATCTACCATCTTATTTGCTTTCTATTTATTGCCTCTGTTATACACCCTTCCCCATTCTCCACTCCACAACATTATTTTAAGTTAAATGAGAAGTTTGTAATATTCCATTTTGTTGCCACCATAAACTTAATAGCTATACCTCTTTTAGCTTTTTTAAGGGCTTGCCCTAAGGTTTACAATATTCATTTTGCTTTTCACCATTTTCTACTTTAAAATATTATAGTACCACTTAGTATGTAAGAGTCAGTACACATTTATCTTCCAACCCATCCTGTGTGCCATAGTTATATATTTTACATCTGCTTGTTATAAATCTCATTATACATAACTTACTTAAAATATTATTTTAAATATATTAAAACATAAGAAAGTCTTTTAAATTTACTCACAATGTCACTTTTTTGTATATTTGTAGATCTATGCTTAAAGATCTTTTAGCTACTGTTTTTCTTAGAGAAAAAATCAGTTGTCTCAATTTAAAAAAAATTTTTGGGGGGTATAAAGTTGTAGGTTGACAGTTTTTTTGGTACACTGAAGACATGTTTTCACTGTCTAATGGTCTGCATAGTTGCTAGCAAGTTTACAATCTTTACTTTCCTTTATTCCTCTATATGTAATGTGCCTTGCCTTTTTTCTCTGGCTGCTTTTAAGATTTTCTTTTTATCCCTGACTTTCAGCAGTTTGAGAATTATGTCTTGGCATGGTTTTCTTGGGGTATGCTGAGCTCACTAAACCTGCAGAATTACATTGGTGTCTATGGCAGATTAGTTTCTCTTTTCTAGAATTTTGTGAGAATAGAATCTTACAGAACAGGCTCTCTTTTGGGGGGTGCTTGTCTTTTTCATTCAATGGAATAATTCTGAGCTTTATCTGTATTGTTGCTGGTTATCACTAGTTTGTTATTTCTTGGTATATTCCATTATATTAGATATACTACAATTTTTTATTTATTCAGAAGTTGGTGGATGTATGTTTTCATTTTTCTTGTGTAAACAATTAACAGTGTGATCGTAGGGTTATATAGTAGGGTTACGTTTAGTTTTTTTAAGAAACCAAACTGTTTTCAAAGTGATTGTATCATTTTATATTCCTGCCATCTGCCATCCATATATGAAAGTTATCATGGCTGATTCACATCCCAATCATCCCTTCGTTAGTTGTATTTTTCTTGTCTGCTTTCTTCTTTAAAAAGAAAAAAAAAGTGATTTGCAGAAAACATTATAATGTCCTCATGTCTCCATATGATTTTAGTTTGTATTTCCCTATTGAACATCTTTTTAAAGGCTTACTGTCATTCAGATACCTCTGTTCAAATCATTTGTATAATTTTAATTAGGTTTTTAGACATTTTATCATAATAGTATAAGAGCCTTTCCAATTTGTTTTTAAATATATTCTGTATGCAATTCCTTTGTCTAATAATATATGGTGTGAATATTTCTCCTAGTCTATTGTTTGCCTTTTTATTTTCTTAACGGTGTTTCTCAAAGAACAAAAGTAGTTAATTTTGATTACCACCCAGTTTTTTCTTTATGGTGGTTTTCCTTCTCTAACAATCAGTATTTTTACCCCAAGGATGAAAAGGCTTTCTCCTAAAAGTTATAGAGATTTAAATTTTACACGTATGTCTGTGGCACATTTTGATTGCTTTTTGTGAATGGTATGAGAGGACTGATCTTTTTATTGTTCTGTAATGATATCTATTTGATGCAACAAATCATTTGTTTCTACCCTAAATCCTCCATTTCGCTCTTATTATGTTCATGTTATCCTTTCAGTCCTTGAACATAACTGAGCAAACTTTAATAGCAGTTTTAATACACTTCTTTGCAATTTCTATCATATATTATTTCTGGTTCTATTTCTACTGATTGGTATTTCTCTCAATTATAAATTATATTTTTTTGCTCTTTTGCATATCTAGTACTTTTGCTTGAATGCCAGACATTGTTAAATTTTACGTTGTGAGGGCTGGGTTCCCCACTTTTAAAGGGAGCTAGACCCTGTTTATTCAGGAACGTAAGTTAAAGTTCCTTTTGAGGTTTCTAAAGAAAGTTTTTAAGGGGCTGGGCACAGTCGCTCATGCCTATAATCCCAGGACTTTGAGAGGCTGAGGTAAGAGGACTGCTTGAGGCCAGGAGTTTGAGATAGCATGGTCAACAAAGTGAGACCTCTTCTCTACAAAAAATTTAAAAAATAAGAAAATTAGCCCAGTGTTGTGGTACACACCTATAGTCTTAGCTAATTGGGAGGCTGAAGTGGAGGAAAGCTTGAGACAGAAGTTGGAGTCTGAAGTGACCTATGATAAACCCAATGCACACCAATCTGGGCAACAGAGCAAGACCTTGTCTCAAAAAAAAAAAAAAAAAAAAGTTTTTAAGGGAGAAGCACAAAAACTTTACTAAGTTTAACTTTCTTGGCTTCAGTTGGGTGGTGGGAACCTAAATAATGACTGTCAGCCCTGTATAAGTTCTGAAAATTTTTTGCATTATAGCTCCCAGAAACTGCTTTCCAAAACAAAAGTGTTATTTGTCAGGTTTTATGGATCTCACCCTACACACAAGAACTGGTTTTCAGCCAGATTAAAGACACTGCATGCTGATTTCTTGAGCTCTTTCTCTGTGCAGCTCTCTCCTTTTTGGTACAATGTCCTCATAAATTCCAGCCACTCACAATACACCGAAGGCAGAGATTCAGCAATTTAATTTATTTAAGCTTTATTCTATTCTTTTTTAAAACTTAAAAACTTCTTTAATAGCTCTCCATACTTTGCTGATATTTAGATCTGTCATTTATTTCTTTAAATATGAAATATTACAAAATCAGTATTAAAAAATTAAGTTGGTATCTAATCATTTCAACTTTTTCTTGAATAAGTCTGTTTCTGCAGTCTGATGCCTGACAAGTCAACATCTTGATTTGTTTCTTCATGCAATTAATTCAGTACTTACTGACTTTTGTCCTCAAATGATCAGATTTCCTAAGGCCTAGAATGGAAGTGCTCTTTTCCAGAATTCTAACACCCAGTGCCCTTGAGCAAATTATGCTACATGGCAAGGGGGAAACAGGCTGCAGATCGAATTAAGGTTGTTAATCAGCTGACCTTAAAATAAGATTACCCTGGTGGATCCAACTTAATCATAAGAGTCCTTAAATTGGGAAGGAGGCGGCAGAGGAGTCAGAAAAAGAAAGATGAAATTGTGTGAGAGAATCAACCAGTCACTGCTGGTTTTAGAAATAAAAGACCACGCTAGCAGCCTGTAAAAGCTGAAAAATTTAAGAAAATTGATTCTGGCCTAGAGCTTTCATAAAGGAACACAGCCCTGCCTACAGTTTGATATTAGCCCAGTGATACCCATTTCAGGCCTCTGACCTCCGGAACTGTAAGATACTAAGTTTGTCATGTGCCACTAAACTTGTGGTATTCATTATGACACTAACAGGAAACTCATACCTGCTTCAAACTAATTTCACGGCTTGAAGTTCCTTGATTGACTCAGGGTACAGATCTACTAGAGGACAGATCTATGGCAAGTTCAATATTTGATATTTTTCTACCTTTTCTTTTCCCACTGTGATCAGCACCAAGGCAACCTTCTGGGAATGGGGAAAGGCAAGATGATTTAGATCTACTTGCTTTTATACTAAAACATAACCCTTTGATTCACAACTTTATGTAAAGACAATCTCCCATAGAACTATTTGGACAGGCGATGGCCCTAGAATTCTGATCTTCTTGCCTAAACAGCCACAAAAGCACAAATATGTGGTACTAACAAAAGACATCAAGCTTAAGCAGCTTTTTACCTCTGATTTTCTACTTACCTCTAAAATTAGCTTGGGTATTCTCAACTGTCTTTTTAGCTCTTGGCCATTTTTAACTTTTAAAAAATCCAGCACTTTTCATTGTTTTTAGAAGAAAGGTTGATCCAGATCAGGAGTCCCCAACCCTCAGGGCCGTGGACCAGTACCAGTCTGTGGCCTGTTAGGAAATGGACCACACAGCAGAGCAGCCAGTAAGCGAGCAGTACTTCCTGAGCTCTGCCTCCTGTCAGATCAGATTCTCATAGGAGCACAAACCCTATTATCAACTCTGCATATGAGGTATTCTAGGTTGTATACTCCTTATGAGACTCTTAATGTCCAATGATCTGAGGTGGAACAGTTTCATCACAAAACCATGCCCCCTGTCCATGGAAAAACTGTCATCCACGAAACTGGTCACTGGTGCCAAAAAGGGTAGGAACCACTAATTTAGATAACTCAACCCTTCCAAAGACTAAAATTCATAGTTCTTTAAGACTGATTATACTATAGGGTTCATTTGTATAAGAACATAAAGTTACCCATTTCCCTACTGAAAGCCATGTGATTTTTTTTGTTGTTGTTATCACAAACATTGCTGCATTGAAACCTTTCATAAATGGTTTATCCTATCCAACTGGTAGTTTCTGCTGGGTAGAAATCATTAAGTAAGATTACTTAACCCTAGAGTATGAATACTTTAAACTTTACCACAATCAATATTGCATTGTATGGCTGAATCATCTTAACAATCGTATCAGCAATGTTTGAGTTCCTATTATCCCTAAATGGTCACCAAAAGTTATCATCAGACTTCATATTTGTCCAATACATAAAAACAAAATTATCATTTTAATTTGCAGTTCTCTGATTATTGTTTTAGCATATTTTCAAATATTCTACTTTCAGATTTCTCTTTTAGCCAGGCTTGGTGGCTTATGACTGTAATCCCGGCACTTTGGGAGGCTGAGGTGGGCAGACTGCTTGAGTCCAGGAAATACGGTGAAACCCTCCCCACCCCATATATAAATATATAAATTAGCTGTGGATGGTGGCATGTACCTGTAGTCCCAGCTACTCAGGAGGCTCAAGTGTGAGGATCACCTGGCCCAGGAGGTTGAGCCTGCAGTGAGCTAAGCCATGATCATGCTCCTGCACTCTAGTCTAGATGACAGGCTGGAGTCATCCAGGCTTTTCTTATTTTTCTTTTTACTTTTTTTTTAGGTTCAGGGGTACACGTACAGGTTTGTTATATAGGTAAACTGATGTCTCAGGGGTTTGGTGTACAGCCTATTTCATCACCTGGGTAATAAACCTAGTATCCAATAGTTATTTTTCTGATCCTCTTGCTTCTTGCACCTTCCACCCTCAAGCAGGCCCCAGTGTCTGTTGCTCCCCTTAATATCCATGTGTTCTCATTATTTACATGGTAGAACATGCGGTATTCGGTTTTCTGTTCCTGCATTAGTTTAAGATGATGGCCTCCAGGTCCATTTATGTCCTTGCAAAGGATATGAGCTTGTTCTTTTTCATGGTTGCATAGTATTCCATGGTATACATACACCACATTTTCTTTATCCAATCTATTAATGATGGGCATTCAGATTGATTCCATGTCTTTACTACTGTGCATAGTGCTGCAATGAACATATGCATGCATCTTTACAATACAACAATTTATATTATTTTGGGTATACACCCAGTAATGGGATTGCTGGTTTGAATGGTAGCTCTGCTTTTAGTTCTTTGAGGAACTGACCTAATGCTTTCCACAATGGTTGAACTAATTTATCCTTCCACCAACAGTGTGTAAGTGTTCTGTTTTCTCTGCAGCCTTGCTGGCATGCCATTTCTTTATTTTTCAGAAATAGCCATTCTGACTGGTGTGAGATGTTATCTCACTGTGGTTTGATTTGCATTTCTCCAATAATCAGTGATATTGAGCTTTTTTCATATACTTTTTGGCTGCATGTACATCTTCTTTTGAAAAGTATCTGTTCATGTTCGTTGCCCACTTTTTAATGGAGTTGTTTTTTTCTTGTAAATTTAAGTAAGTTCCTTATAGATGCTGGAAATTAAACCGTTGTTAGATGCATAGTTGGCAAATATTTTCTCCCATTCTGCAGGTTGTTTCTTTATTCTGTTGACAATTTCTTTTGCTGTGCAGTTTCTTTAGTTTAATTAGTTCCCATTTGCCAATTTTTGCTTTCATTGCAATTGCTTTTGGCATCTTTGTCATGAAATCTTTGCCCATGCCAATGTCCTAAATTGCCTAGGTTATCTTCAAGAGTTTTTATGGTTTTGCGTTTTACATTTGAGTCTTTAGTCTATCTTAATTTTTGTATAATGTGTAAGGAAGGGGTCTAGTTGCAATTTTCTGCACATGGCTAGCTAGTTATCTCAGCACCATTTATAAATAGGAAGTCCTTTCCTTATTGCTTATTTTTGTTAGCTTCGTTGAAGATTAGATGATTTTAGGTGGATGGCCTTATTTCGGTGCTCTCTATTCCAATTAATTGGTCTATATATCTGGTTCTGTATCAGTATCATGTTGTTTTAGTTACTGTAGCCCTGTAGTATAGTTTGAACTCAGGTAATGTGATGCTTCTAAGCCTTTTTCTTTTTGCTTTGGATTGCCTGGCTATTCAGTCTCTTTTTTTGGTTCCACATGAATTTACAAATAGTTGTTTCTAGTTCTGTGAAAAATGCTGTTGATAGCTTGGTAGAAATAGCAGTGAATCTGTAAATTGCTTTGGGCAAAATGATAATTTTAATGATATTGACTCTTCCTATCCATGAACATGGAATGTTTTTCCATTTGTTTATGTCATCTCTGATTTATCTGAGCAGCGTTTTGTCATTCTCATTGTAGAGATGTTTCAGGTCCCTGGTTAGCTGTATTCCTAGGTATTTTATTCTTTTTGTGGCAACTAGGAATAAGACTGCCTTCCTGATTTGGCTCTCGGCTCACTGCTATTGGTGTACAGGAATGCAAGTCACATTTGTTCATTGATTTTGTATCCTGAAATTTTGCTGAAGTTATTTATCCACTGAAGGAGATTTTGGGCCGAGACTATTGGGCTTTCTAGATATATAATCACGTCATCTACAGACAGGTATAGTTTGACTTCCTCTTTTTGCATTTGGATGCACATTATTTCTCTTGCCTGACTACTCTGGCCAGCACTTCCAATATTATGTTGAATAGAAGTGGTGAGAGAAGGCATCCTTGTCATGCATCAGTTTTCAAAGGTGATGCTTCCAGCTTTTGTTCATTCAGTATGATGTTGGCTGTGTGTGTGTCATATGCAGCTCTTACTATATTCAGGTGTGTTCCTTCAATACCTATTTTACTGAGAGTTTTTAACATGAAGGGAAACGGAAACAATAAATTGAAAGCCTTTTCTGTATCTGCTGAGATAATCATGTGGTTTTTGTCTTTAGTTCTACTTGTATGATGAATCACATTTACTGATTTGCATACATTGAACTGATCTTGCATGCCAGGAATAAAGCCTACTTGATCGTGGTGTATTCAGTTTTTCATGTCCTGCTGGATTCAGTCTCCAAGTATTTTGTTGAGGAACTTTGCATCTATGTTAATCAAGCATATTGTCCTAGAGTTCTCTTTTGCTGTTGTGTCTCTGCCAAGTTTTGGTATCAGGATGATGCTGGCCTCATACAATGAGTTGGGGAGGAGATCCTCTTCCTATATTTTTTGGAATAGTTTCAGTAGCAACAGTACTAGCTCTTGTTTGTATAACTGGTAGAAGCTGGCTGTGAATCTATCAGGTCAACGGCTTTTTTAGGTTGGTAGGGTATTTATTACTGAATCAATTTAGGAGCTCATTACTGGTCTCTTCAGGGCATCAATTTCTTCCTGGTTCAGTTGTGGGAGGATATATGTGGCCAGAAATGTATCCATCTTTTCTAGGTTTCTACTTTGTATGAATAGAGGTGTTTGTAGTAGTCTCTGATGATTATTTGCATTTCCATGGAGTCGGCAGTAGCATCCCCTTTGTCTTTTCTAATTGTTCTCATTTAGGTCTTCTCTCTTCTGTATTACCTAGCTAGTGACCTATCTTATTAATTTTTTCAAAAAACAACTCCTGAATTCAATGATCTTCTGAATGCTTTTTCTTGTCTCAATCTCCATCAGTTAAGTTCTGATTTTGGTTATTTCTTGTTTTCTGCTAGCTTTAGTGCTACTTTGCTCTTGATTCTCTAGTTCTTTTAGTTGTGATGTTTGGCTATTAATTTGAGATCTTTCTAACTTTTTGATGTCGGCATTTAGTGCTATAAATTTCCCTCTTAACACTGCCTTAGTTGTGCCCCAGAGAGTCTGGCATGTTGCATTTTTGTTTGCATTAGTTTCAAGGAACTTGTTAATTTTTGCTATTTATCCACAAGTAATTTCATTATTTATCCACAAGCTATTCAGGAGCATGTTAATTTTCAGGTAATTACATGGTTTTGAGTGATTTTTTTTTTTAAGTTTTAAATTTATATATTTGTTGAGCTGTGACCCAGGAGTTTTTGGTATGATTTGGTCTTCCACATTTATTGAGGATTGTTTTATGTTCAATTGTGCAGTCAGTTTTAGAGTATGTGCCATGTGGTGATGAGAAGTATGTATACTCTGCTGTTTTGGGATTAAGAGTCCCATACTGGTCTATCAGATCCATCTGGTCCAATGTTAAGTTCAGGTCCTAAATATCTTTGTTAAGTTTCTCCTTCAATGATCTAATACCCTCCAGTGAGTGCTGAAGTCTCCTGTTTTTATTGTGGGGGAGTCTAAGTATCTTTGTAGGTCTCTAAGAACTTGGTTTATGAATCTGGGTGCTCCTCTGATGGGCACATATATATTTAGGACGGTTAGGTCTTCTTGTTGAATTAAATCCTTTACCCTTATATAATGCTCTTCTTTGTCTTTTTTCTTCTTTGTTGTTTTAAGTCAGTTTTGTCTAGATCAGGATTGCAACCCCTCTTTTTTCTTTTCTTTTTTTTTTCCCATTTATTTTATTGCATTTTAGGTTTTGGGGTACATGTGAAGAACATGCAAAATTGTTGCATAGGTACACATGTGGCAGTGTGATTTGCTGCCTTCCTCCCCATCACCTACATCTGGCATTTCTCCCCTTGCTATCTCTCCCCAGCTCCCCAACCCCCACCGTCCCTCCCCTATTTCCTCCCAACTGACCCCAGTGTGTAGTGTTCCCCTCCCTGTGTCCATGTGTTCTCACTGTTCAACACCCACCTATGAGTGAGAACATGCGGTGTTTGATCTTCTGCTCTTCTGTCAGTTTGCTGAGAATGATGGTTTCCAGGTTCATCCATGTCCCTACAAAGGACCCAAACTCATCGTTCTTGATGGCTGTATAATATTCCATGGTGTATATGTGCCACATTTTCCCTATCCAGTCTATCATCGATGGGCATTTGGCAACCCCTCTTTTTTCTCATTTCCATTTGTTTGGTAGGTTTTCTTCCATACCTTTATTTTGTCTACGTATGTCACTGTATGTGAGGTGGGTCTCTTGAAGACAGCATACTATTGGGTCTTGCGTTTTTATCCAGCTTGCCACTCTCTGCTTTTTAAATGGTGCACTTTAACCATTTACATTCAATATTAGGATTGATATGTGTGGATTTGACCCTGTTGTTGTGTTGTTAGCTGGTTACTATGCTGGGTTGTTTGTACGGTTATTTTACAGCGTCATTTGCCTGTGTACTTAAGTGTTCTTGTATTGGCTGGTGATAATCTTTCCTTTCCATATTTAATGTTCCTTTCAAGATCTCTTGTAAGGCAGGTCTGATGGCTTCAAACTCCCTCAGCATTTGATTATCTAAAAAGGATCTTATTTCACCTTTGCTTAGGAAGCTTAGTTTACCTGGATATAAAAATTTTGGTTGAAAATATTTTTATTTAAGAATGTTGAGTATAGGTATCAAATCTCTGTGGCTTATAGGGTTTCTGCTGAGAGGTCTGCTATAAGGCTGATGGAGTTCCCTCTGTAAGTGACCTGCCCTTTCTCTCCAGCTACCTTTAACATTCTTTCATTCCAACCTTGGAAAATGTGATTATGTGTCATAGGAATGATCTTGCACAGAATCTTCCAAGGGTTCTCTGTATTTTCTGGATTTGATTGTTGCTCTCTTTAGTGAGGTTGGGGAGGTTTTCAATAATGATATCCTGAAATACATTTTCCAAGTTGTATTCTTTTTCCCTGTACCTTTCAGGAATGACAGTGATTTATAAGTGTGGCCTCTTTACATAATCCCGTATTTCTTGGTGACTTTGTTTATTCCTTTTCATTCTTTTTTCTTTATTTTGTCTGACTCTTATTTCAGAGTCAGTCTTCAAGCTCTGAGGTTCCTTCCTGAGCCTAGTCTAGTCTGTTGTTATTACTTATGATTGGATTGTGATATTCCTGTAGTGTGTTTTTCTGCTCTAACAGATCAGCTAGGTGCTTTTGTTTGTTTATACTGGCTATGTTATCTCTCAGCTCCTACACATATTCCATTTCTGCTATTTCAGCTTTGGCTACTTTTAACTGAACTGCTGGCCTTTTAAGAATTCAGGCATAGTTTTATGTATTCTGGGTAATAATGATCAAATTCATAAATTGCAAACATGTCCAATTATGACTTGACTTTTCATTTTGTTTTTGGGAGGCTCTTTTGGTTTAATATATCATACTTTAAACTTTTTTGCATATTGTTTTATGGTTTGTGTATTTTCTCTTATATAGGAAAAATTTTTGAAAGTCAAAAATCATTTTATGTGTGAATATGCGTGTGCATTTTGTTTTCACATGTAGTTCTTTAATGTATTGAAATTCATTTTCTTATAAATAGTATAAAACAGAAAATCAATTTTATCCAAAGCACCATTCATTTTCAGGCTACTTTTATTACTCATTAAATCTCAAAAGGATGTGGGTCTGTATTTCTTGTCCATTCACAGCTTTATTGAAATATAATTTACTACCACAAAATTCACTCACTTTCTGTCACTATACATTTGCCTTTTCTGGATATTACATATAAAGAGAATGATATCACAACATGCACTTTTGTGTCTGACTTCTTTCAATGACCGTAATGGTCTGAGATTCATCATGTTATAGACTACATCAGTACTCCAATCCTTTTAACAGCTGTATAGCATTCCACTGTATGGATATACTACCTTTGTTTATTGATTTGTTAGCTAATGAAACTCTGGGTTATTTCCATTTTTTGCTATTGTGAATAATACTGCTAAGAAATTTACATGGAAAAGATTTTCATTTCTACTAGGTAGGTCTACAGGAATATAATTGCTGGGTCATATGGTAAGTCCATATTTGATATTTTGAAAAACTGCCAAACTGTTTTCCAAAGTGCCTGCAACATTTGCATTCCCATAACAAATTTTCCACATCTTTACCAACACTTTGATTATAGCCATTCTAGTGGATGCAAAGTGCAATCTCATTTCCCTAGTGACTAATGATGTTGAATATTTTTTCACGTGTTCATTGGCAGTTCATGTAAGTTCCTTGGTAAAATGACTATTCAAGTTTTTTGCCCTTTTCTCAACTGAGTTATCTGTCTTTTCATTATTGAGTTGTAAGAGTTCTTTTGAACATAAATCCCTTATGAGATATTCATCCATCTGCAAGTATTTTGTTTAAGCCTGTGGATTTTTTTCTTGATACAGGATGATGTGGTTTGGCTCTGTGTGCCCACCCAAATCTCATCTTGTAGATCCCATAATTCCCATGTGTTATGGAAGGGACCTGGTGAAAGATGCCTCAATTATAGGGGCTGGTCTTTCTCGTACTGTTCTGGTGATAGTGAACAAGTCTCTGATATTTGATGGTTTTTACAAACACAAATTTCTCTGCACAAGCTCTCCTTGCCTGCCACCATCTGTGTAAAATGTGACTTGCTTCTACCATGATATTGAGGCCTCCCCAGCCATGTGGAACTGTAAGTCCAATAAGCCTCTGTTTTGCAAATTGCCTAGTCTCAGGTATATCTTTATCAGCAGTGTGAAAACAAACTAATACACAGGTTCTTGCTCTGGAATTCAGGCTGAAGTGCAGTGGCAATATCAAAGCTCACTGCAGCACTTCCCGGGCTTGAGTGATCCTCCTGCTCCAGCCTCCTGAGTAGCTGGGACGACAAGCATGCACCACCATGCCTGGCATTTTATTTTATTTTAGTAGAGATAGAGACAAGGTTTTGCTATGTTTCCCATGTTTCTTTGTGACCTTCTTTTTAGATTTTCCATTCATCTGCTCATATACTCCTAAGCTAATACCACAGTGTATTAAACATCACTATTTTATAATTTAAAAAATATTCTTAGTAACATTTTATCATTTTTTTAAATAAAGGTCTAGCTCATTGTTTATTGGAGTTATTCTTATGTGATAGGTTTTATAATCATCAAAAATGTTAACTTAAAAATAATCTTGATTCTGGCAGGATGTAGTAGCTCTCGCCTGTAATGCCAGCACTTTTGGAAGCCAGGCAGGTAGATCACTTCAAGTCAGAAGTTCAAGACCAGTCTGGCCTATGTAGCGAAATCCTGTCTCTACGAAAAACACAAAAATCAGCTGGGTATGGTGGTGTGTACCTGTAATCCCAGCTAGTTAAGAGGGAAGGCAGGAGAATAGCTTGAACTTGGGAGGTAGAGGTTGCAGTGAGCTGAGACTGTGCCACTGCCCTCCAGCCTGGGGGACAGAGTGAGACACCATCTCAAAAATAAATAAATAAATACAAAATAAAAATAAAAGCACTTGTTTCTTTTTGGTATACATGGAAGTGGCCAATTTATATCCAAAACATTTGTTAAAACTATTCACCAGCTTTAATAATATATCTATAGATTCTTTTACACTTCTACACAAATACCTGTGGAAAACAATTGTAAATCCTCTTCCAAATCGTGGTTTTTTTTTCTTATTTTTACCGTTTTGATGATATCCTCAAGTTAATGCTGAACTGGTAATAATGAGCATCCTTTCCATTTTACTGATTACAAATGAAATTCTTCTCACATTTTGAAGTCACATACAATACTTGCTGTAGATTTTTTGTAGATATTATACTTGTGTCAGAATGAAGATTTCCTTCTATGGCACTTTTTACAATTTTGATCCAGAATAACAGATTTTGTTAATTGGGCACATAAGAAAAGAGATGGGTAGTGTCAAGGACAAAATATTTCAGTGAGACAAAAACAAGTTTACTAAGTTCAAGAAAATAGTAGAAGACAGTGAATTACACAAGAGTTTAAGATTTCAGATACTGAAAGATTGTAGGTATAGAGTCTGCAGAAGTATCTCCCAAACTTTTGGAACACAAGCCCATCAGTAAAAACTTGAATGTGTACCCTTAATATCTTCATATATGTTCAAAAGAAAAAGATGAAATTAAAAACATCATAAAATGTATTAATTTGTTCAAGTCATAAAAATCATTAGTTGCTCATGCAAGTCATGTGTATTATTTATCTACTGCTATATAACAAAAGGCCACAAACTATGTGCCTTAAAACAACACAAATTTATTCATCACAGCTCTTTAGATCAGAAGCCTGGTATGACATGGCTGTTTGACCAGTTGAGTTCTCATCTGGAGGTGCTGGGGAAAATTTGCTTCCAAGTTCATTCTTACTAGCACAATTCAGTTTGGTGTGGTTGCAGGACAGAGGTCTTCATTCTCTTACTGTCAGCCAAGGGCAATCCTCTGACTCCTAAAGGTCACATTTATTACTTAATATGTAGCACCCTCCATCTTCAAGCCAGTAACTGTGCAGAGAATTTGAATCGCCCACTTCCTCTTCTACCACCAGCAGAAAAACAAACAAAACAAAAAAACCACCTCTCTGCTTTAAAAGGACTCAATTGAGTTTAGGTCAGACCTGCCCAGATAATCTCTCTCTTAATGCTAACTATGCCTTATAACATAACCTAATCATGATGTGGGGGAGTTGGGTAGGGTGGAGGGTTCATCTTGAGGGCTGTCTTAGAATTCTGCCTACTACATCACAATATGCACTAAGGGTAAAGTTCATTATTAATGACAGTGAATTACAAGTGAACAGATGAACTAAGGTAAGCAGGTCTTGGCCTTCTGCTGGTGCGGCATCTCCACGCAGGGCCTCAGCCTTGTCCTGTCCCTGACTGAGGACTCCACAACAGGCACTCCTTGGGCATGGAGGAGGCAGCAGGAAGGGGTGACAGGAGCAGGTACAGAGCATCCTCCAGTAATCCTTGGCCTCCCCCACCTGTGAGCTGCCAACAGCCAAGACCTGGCAAAGCAGAGAGAGGAGGGGACGAAAGGAGAGGAGGCGGTCTCTGTGAAAGCAGGCCCCACCCCCAAAGCAGAGCAGACACCCAAGTCTGCAAGACATGTCCTCCTGGGGGAGAAGTCCCCTCACAAGTTCCTCCTTTGAGGCCAATAGCACCCTGGGGAAGGCAGGGGCTGCACGAGACTAGGGAAAGGAAAATCCCACAGAAGAAAACTCAAAGCATCAGTCCCATGCATGTCTGTGAACAAGCGAATGGGCCCAAAGGCTCTTCTCTGTTTCAATTTTTTGGTCCCATTTCTTTTCAAATATTATTAGAGTTACATTGCTTTCACCTCATAATTGGGCTAATAGTTTACACTAGGATAAGAGAAATACGTCAACTTTAAAATTTTGGTCTTCTTTATCTACACTTAAATTTCTAGCATTACCTTTAATCTGGGGTTTCTTTGTAGTAATCTCTGTAAACTACTTGTCTATTTCATGAACCTTACTTCAGTTAAAATTAAATAATGAAGCAGCAAAAATCACACGGGTAAAGATAAACTCTAGTATTTTGAAAGTGAATGCACAAATGAACCTACCACTATCAAGCCAAACCTCTGTAGAATGCATCTCTTCCATCAGAATGTTAAGTAACTGAACTGAAAATGTGATCTTCTGACATAGAACTAGTATTAGTTTATGTTAAATGAATATAGAAATAAGCATTTGTTTTAAAAAAAAAAACAAATATCACAAGACAATTCTGCTATCTCTTAAACCAAGTTGTCTCCACATTGGAGACCATTTGTCAAAAGTATAGTCCAGCTTCCACCTACAATGTGAAAAGCTGAAAAGAATGTCATTTCCTCCTAATAAGACTGGGTAATTTACAAAAAGTATAACTTTTCTCAAACCCATTGGAGAGCTGAGGTTACAAAGTAATACATCAGCTTAAAATCCTTGGGGAGGGGAAAAAGAAAAAAAGATACTTCCAAAGAGATGGGACATGAAAACAGACTCA
This sequence comes from Sapajus apella, assembly GCF_009761245.1. NCBI lineage: Eukaryota > Metazoa > Chordata > Mammalia > Primates > Cebidae > Sapajus > Sapajus apella. Next base: position 7,641,863 of record NW_022436945.1, read on the forward strand.
TGTGTCACAGAGCATGGCAGGGAGGTGAGGCAACCATACAAGTGGGTAAGAATTCAACTATAATTTTTAACCAATTGCTAAAGGAAAATTATGGGCTAGAATGAGTGTATAGCTGCAGACATGGACCTCACCAACTGGCTGACCAGAAAGAGTCTAAGAACAGCAAGAGATGAAAGAAAGTCTCTTTTAGTGATGCAACCCTATAAGATGGGAGAATCTGGCACAGAAGGAAAATAACAAGGCCCTACCTGGTCCCTTTTTTCCAAAACAGCTAAAATTTTAAGCTGCCTGGCATAGAGAAGCAAACCATATCACTCCCAGAAAACAGGCAAACAAGGCCCACTATGACTGGAGTAGGTGAAAAAAAAAAAAAAAATCTATCCCTGAGGGAAGAACAGGAAACTAACCTGAACCTAGATTATTAAGATATCTCCTGCAGCATGTAATAGCTCAGGATCACTAAGAAAACCCCAGCCCTCAGACTCAGGGACACAAAACACTGCCTATCTAAAACAAATAAAGACAACAGAGAAATTTTTATCTTCAGCACCTACTACCAGGCTAGCAAGCACAGAGTAACAAGCAGTAGCAATCTACCATTGATGAAAAGGCAAACACTTGAAGAGCCCCTCCATAAGGTACAGTGCAGAGGGAAGGTTAAAGATTAAGGTGGAGCAGAAACATTGAGGAAAACCTGTCAGCAAAACAACCCTCCAACCTCAATAAAAGGTAACATGAGAGGAATTTGAAGCTGATGAAGATAACTATAGTAACAACAAAATCCAAATACAGCGTAACTCTTAACCAGACAGACTCAATCCCTGATACTAACAGCCTAGCAGCAGAAGCAGCACATACATTTTTAGGCATAGATGCTATTCACCTAAGTGTCCGCTTTTCTACATATTGTATCTGACAATCTTCAAAAATCACACACATACACACACACGAAAAAAACCCAACAACAAAGAGATTAATAGGACCATATTTAGACATGACACAGATGATAGAAATACCAGACAGGAACTTTAAAATAACTATGATTCATATATTTAAGACTCTAGTGAAAAAGTGAGCAACATGCATATACATATGGAGAATGTTAACAGAAATAAGGAAGTCAAATGGAAATTCTAGAAATAAAAACAAGTACCAGCGATAAAGGGTGTCTTCCAAGGGTTCTTCAGCAGAGTCAACATAGGCAAAGAAAGAATCAGTGAACTTAAAATTAGGTCAACAGAATATATCCAAACTAAAACACCAAGGTTTTTTTTTTTAAGTTTCATGTAAAATTAGTGTCCAAGAGCTATATGACAATATCAAATTGTTTAACATAAATGTAACTGGAATCCCAAAAGGAAAACAAAGAATGAAACAGAAGAAATATTGAAAAGGTAACAACTGAGACTATTACAAAAGTAATGAAAGACTTCAAGCTATAGGTCAGAGAATCGCAGAGAACACTGTGCAAAATAAATACTTAAAATCTTAAAAGCAGCCAGGTTTTAAAAAGAACAATTTATATACACAAGAACAAAGATAAGAATTATAGCACATTTCATAAAGAAAACTACGAAAACAGGAAGACAATAAAGTGACATCTTTAAGTGCTAAAAGAAACAAAGTGTGAACCCAGAATTCTATACCAAGCAAAAAAATATTTGAGAAATAAAGGTGAAATAAAGACATTTCAGACATATAAAAACTGAGATAATTATCAGCAAACCTGCAATAGAAGAAATATTAAAGGAAATTCTTCAGACAGACATGTTACCACACAGACATTTGGATCTACACAAAGCAATGAAGGTTGTTGAAAAATGGTCAAGATTATTAATAAATATAAATATAAATAAATATAGTTTTTAATTGTTCTAAAGGATAAGCAAGCATTTAACATAAAAATAATAATAATGTGGGTTTATGTAGAAGTTTTGTACTTTTTGTATAAGTTTTGCAGATCATATGTTTTTAACACACATGTAGACCATATAAAGAACTCTTAAAACTCAACATTAAGGGAAAAAAAAAACCTAAATTTTTTTTAATGAACAAAATATATGAACAGACACCTCATAAAAGAAGTTATATGGAGAGCAAATAAGCACATAAAAAGATGCTCATTATCACTTATCAAAACATGCAAACTGAAACACCAATAAATTACCACCACATAACCATTAGACTGGTGAAAAAGAAACCGCTACTAGTGCATGGGTAAGGATTCAGAGAAACTGGAATTCTCAGAAACTGCCGTTAGGAATGCAAAATGCAAAACAGCCTAACAATTTCTAATAAGTTAAACATACATTAACCAACAACCCCATTCTTAGGTATATACACAAGAGAAATAAAACATTTACACAAAAACCTGTATAAACAAGTGTTCATATAGGTCCATTCATAATCACCCAAACCTGGAAATAACTCAATGTGCTTCTTCAAATGTTGAATGGATAATCTGTGGTATAATAAAATACTACTCAGCAATAGAAAGGAACAAACTGCTAATATATGCAACACCAGAGTATCTCAAATGCATGTTGTTAAGTGAAGGAAGCCAGATTCAAAAGCATATAATGTATGCTTCCACTTATATGACACTAAAAAAAAGTAAAACTATCCAATCAAAAAGCAGATTCATGGTTGTTAGTGCCTGGATGTGGAAAAGAAGATAACTATCACATACACAAAAGAACCTCTGGGGACGATGGAACTGTTCTATATCTTGCTTGCGGAGTGGCTGATTACCCAACTGTTTGCTGGAGCTCACTGAATTCTGCTCTGTGAATCATACCTTAATAAAACCTGGCAAGATAACAAAAATTTTAAAATATGACATAAGAATGTTTGAAGGATAGAAGGATGAAAGTCATTATTGAGAATTAAATGGCTGTGAGGTTGGAATGCTTGGTGGGTTATCGTGGAGGACAATGAAGTCCAGGAATAATGTCAGGGTTTAAAGTAAGGATGGGAGATTAAAAACTAGATGTCAAGGCCACCAGTGAATGTGCAAAGAAATCTGGCTTTTAGCACACTCATGCCATAACAAAAAGCCCAAGATCCTCAAAAATAGAAAGCATTTTGTATGGGAGCACAATAATGATTTGAAAGCGAAATCATGATACAGAGTACACAAAGAAAAACTATCTTTAAAAAATAATTAAAAGCTTTTTGAGAGTAAATGTAAGGATAATGAGGTATGTTCACATAAATATAACATTTTATAGAAGAGCTCAGGGAAATTAGAGGAAAATTCAAAGAAATATTTTTTTTTAATAAATAAAAGATTAATAAAAGAATTTAAGTTAGTCTTAGTTTAGCATAACCTCTCTCATCACTAGTTAATCCTCCACTCTACTCTAGTGGTCCTCTGTTTCAACTCTTTGCAAACACTCTGCTCATCTATTTTTCTTTGCTTTTAAGGCCCCTATTCCTTGTTCTTCTCCATCACTTCTTTTGTCTAACTCAAATTCTGTGTCTTCAAGGAAGGCGCCTCTAATTAAACCATTCCTCATTAGTATCTGTTCATCTTTAAATGCTTACTATACCTATTTGTGTTACACAATTCAAAGTACCTATGCTATATCAAAGAAGCTTTTCTAATCCCAAATGTAGCTCAAGTCAACTGAGTTCAGGAAATTGGGTTTCCGATAGTCACACATTTCAAGTCGGAATATTTGAAATCAGAAGTATCTTGGGAAATCTATTATTTCCATAAGCCATTCTGATACATATTTGGCATCTAAACCTATTCCATGATAGCCTCATATTGCTGAATGAACAAACCCAAAACCACAATTTTAAAAACTCATCTCTTTTTAGAACACATATCCAGATCTCTGGTAAGGATAATACAGTCACCAAACTTATTACAAATAGACAAGAGGAAGAACAAATATGTCTTTTACCCGTTTCTTAGGGCAAAAATTTCAAGCCTTCCTTCCTTAAAAAAAGAAAAAATTTCAAGCCCTCCCTCCTTAAAAAAAGAAAAAAATAATCTTTTTTTTCTAATACACATTAGTAACATATTTGAAGCCCTAAACTTTGCTCAATCTAACCTCTCCTCACCTTCACCCTCACACAGAAGTGTATCTGAAATTATGATTACGTGAAGCACACAAAGTGATGGTGAGATGCATAGAGTTATGGGTAACTCAAGGGGAGCAGAGGTAAAACTTTCTGATGACAAGTAATCATACTATCAACTTCAGCGTTCATACCACAGTAATTTGATATTCCCCAATCTGTTTATGTTGGTTCATTTTTATGCCCTTATGAAGAAATTCCCACAACTGGGTAATTTATAAAGGAAAGAGGTTTAATTGACTCACAGTTCCACATGGCTAAGGAGGCCTCATGAAACTTAACAATCATGGTGGAAAAGGAAGCAAAGATAGCCTTCTTCACGTGGCAGCAGGAGAAAGAAGTGCTAAGTGAAGCGGGCAAAAGCCCCTTATGAAACCATCAGATCTCATGAGAACTCACTATCATGAGACCAGCATGGGGGAACTGCCCCCATGATCTAATCACCTCCCACAAGGTCCCTCCCCTCACACTTGGGTACTACAATTCAAGATGAGACTTGGGTGGGGACACAGAGCCAGACTAAATCTCTGCTTATCAAAATGCTATTAAAACTGATCTGATGGCTACAAATTTAATGCTGTGTTTTCATAATGAAAATACATCTGATTTTCATTACATTGTATAATTCTGATGCAATGCTTTTCTATCTACCAGTAGATTCACCTATTTGCCTTAGATTTACCTATTTACCTTAGATTTACCTATTTACCCTTGAACAGATTCTTGAGTTGCTAGATTCAATTCTACATTTTAAAATCTGCTTAAATGGCATGCAATTATTATCAGTCAAGGAGCAAATCTGATAACTCTGACCTCCATAACAAATAAACTGACAGTCACATTTATCTAGTGAAGTTCCCTTTTTTTTTTTTTTGAGATGGAGTCTCACTCTACCACCCAGGCTGGAATGCAGTGGACTGATCTCGGCTCACTGTAACCTTTGGCTCACTGTAACCTCTGCTTCCCGGGGTCACGTGATTCTTCCGCCTCAGCCTCCTGAGTAGCTGGGACTACGGGCACACGCCAACACACATGGCTAAATTTTTTTATTTTTAGTAGAGACAGGGTTTCACCACGTTGGACAGGTTGGTCTCTTCTGACCTCAGGTGATCCACCTACCTTGGCCTCCCAAAGTGTTGGGATTACAGACGTGAGCCTCCGTGCCTGGCCTGAAGTGCTTCTTTAGTCAGTACTCAGATGATAAATCCATTTAAGTGTCTCTTACATGCTGGTAAATCCATTCACCATATTCATAAATGTAAAAGTGTAATTTACATAAAATCTCTGTATATTGTTAGAATTTTGCTATTAAGCACTAACTCCTGGGTTTAAATGCAATAAGACATTAAAACAAAAGGTAAGGAGACACAGACTTTAGGATTAGGGGAGACAGGAAAAGGTGTCATTTTCCAGAAATGATGATGCCTACGTAGAGTCGTAATGGAAGAGTAAATGTTAGCAAGGCAAAACAAAGATGGGCATATTACAGATTTAGAAGAGGAGAACAGCATGTATAAAGAGATAGGGACAAGAGAACTTGATATGCTTAAGAATAGCACTATCCAATAAAATTTTCTGTAATGATAGAAACATTCTCAATCTGTGCTGCTCAATACAGTAGCTGAGAAAATTTTACTTAGTTTTATTTAAATTTATTTATTTATTTGAGACAGAGTCTCGCTTTGTCACTTAGGCTGGAGTGCAGTGGCACAATCTTGGCTCACTGCAACCTGTGTCTTGGGTTCAAGCAATTCTTCTGCCTCAGCCTTCCAAGTAGCTGGGATTACAGGCACTACCACACCCGGCTAATTTTTTTTGTATTTTTAGTAGAGACCAGGTTTCACTATGATGGCCAGGCTGGTCTCGAACTCTTACCTCAAGTGACCCCCCTGCCTCAGCCTCCCAAAGAGCTGGGATTATAGGGGTGAGTCACCACGCCCAGCCTAATTAATTTAAATTTAAATACCTATGTCTAGAAATTGAAAAAAACATGGTTGAGTAAAGAATGTGATATGAAAGAAGGACAATATAAAAAGGTGGAGAAATATGCAATACAGATCTTGAGGAGCTTAGCTATGTTTTGTCAAGGAGTTAATTTTTATCCTGAAAGCCAAATGAACCATGGAAGACCTTGAAGAAATCAAGAAACAGAATTAGCTTTACATTCAGAAAGGATTGCTCAAGAAGCAAGTGGCAAATAGACTGAAAAAGGAAAAGAATGAAGACAGGATGGTTAGAAATACAGAAATGAAGACAGGATGGTTAGAAATGCAGAAATACATTAGAGGAAAGATAAGAATGTAAATTTAGGTGGTAGAAGTTTACCTGAGAGAGAGAAGATAGCTTTGAGCAATACAATTAAATTGAAATCATTTAGTGACACAGCATCATTATTTTGAGGTAGAGAAGTAAAAAAGTTTTGGCTTGAGAAATAGAATGATCAAACGTTCACTAAGACAAGAAATCCATGAGGTTTGTTTTGCTTTGAGTGGTAGATTCAAATGAAGTTCATTTTGGTTGGATATGTGGGGTATAAATTAAACAAATATATCAGTAGGTAGAAACAAAGACTTAGAGGACATCATTATGCAGGTGGAAGATGGGGTCTAATTTCCTAATTAATTAAAACAAGTTTTCTTCAAGTATCAGAATCAAAATATTTTTAAGTTACCACTTAAAAGCTGCTTTTCTATTTTCATTCCTATATTGTCATGATGCTATTTTGTTTTATAATATTCCATATTTCAGTACAAAATAGAAAAATCAATATTGCATCTCATATCATGCTACTCCCTAACCCCCACCACTGCCAACACCCAAAGCCTATAAAAAGTGGATACTTCAGGTATTCACAGAAGTTGTTTCTTCAGCCATAATACACTCTAACCCCCATTTCTATTCCCAAAACATGTCTGGATAACTTCAACTCATTCTTTAAAATCTTAGTTTAAGTATCACTGCCTCAATTTAAAGTTTCATCTAATCTAATCTTGCTTTAAAGTAGATGCATTGTTACATGCTTTAAATTATGTAACATCCTGTATTATTCCCTTTGGAGCACTGATCATAATTCTACTTCATCATGTGTAATTTTTAAATGTCTCTTTCAACTAATCAATTATTCATTTAACAAATATTTGCATGTCTACCCGGTGGCCTGGGGATACAGTAGTGAGTAAAAAGAGATAAGAGTTGTGCCCTCAACTCAAACTGGGAGAAGGGGAGTAATATGGGGGAGTGGAAAGCACATAAATTAACATTTATGTGATATTTTTATTTGACAAATGCCACAAAGTATTATAAGCTCCAAAGAAGCAGGGATCCTGTCATCTTGCTGGCTATGCTAGCCCAATGCCTGGCACATGTTAGACACTCAAATATTTGTTGTATAAATGTTTAAGGGAAAAATTTCACTTTGAGACCAAAGATATTCATTCTTAAAACAACTTTTAGAATGCAGCCCAATTTGCAAGTTAAAAACTGCCTATTATTAATTATTTTTCTTCACATCAGATAGTTTTCTGAAATTCACAGCCACGTGACATATTTATTTGCATCCTACTTTCTTGCAAGAAAGACAAGCCATTTTTTTGGTCTGGCTTTGTTTAGTGCTTTTTCTATTTGTTTAGTTTCAGTGTAACCACTACCTTTCTGTTAAGCATTTTCTTACTATTCTGTTCAGTTCGTTCTTTTAGGCATATGTCAGATATATTTTCTGCTATGACTTAAGGATTACAGTGTCTCTATTAATAAAAGTGTTGCTATTACAAGGTCCTAGTCTCCTTAATCCCAAACATGAACACATAAATGGAACTACTGGTATCTTGTGGGAAGAGGCCAACTGTGCTGCTAAACATCCAAAACAATTACAATAAAAAAGAATTATCCAGCCCAAAATGTCAAGAGCACCAAGGCTGAGAAACTCAGTGTTAAAGAAACCAGATCATCATATCTAAATAGACACTAAAAGGCAAAACTCCAAAGAACACTTTAATGATCCACTGATTTCTCTAATTTACACTTATGCAACAAATAGAAACCAAACTAGTTACAAAGAATTACTTAGGAATAAATACATGTACAAGATATATGATTACCCTGTTGAAGGCTTAAACACAACTGATTTGATACTAGAATATTTCACAATATTTAAATGCTTCTTAGTCACTGCTGGGGAAACTAGTCTAACCCTCTCATTAGCATCCCGAGTGTTATATCTAATATTACATAAGTTTGTTATGCCTTCTCATGAAAAATAGGATATAAGGAATATGGAGTGAAGACTCACGTTGGAGTCCATGATTTGCCATGGTACTAGTTATAGTAATTCTGGACAAATGTACTAATTCTAGACAAGTCTCTGAATCACTGATTCCTCTTCTATAAGACTTGGAATATTATCAACACCTCATATATTGAAGATTAATTATTTCATGAAAACATTTAGTAAAACACATATGTTCCAGATATCGAATTAATTTGCATGGAACTTCTTGATAAAATGTAATGCAATAAAAAAATGTTAGATGCTGTCAGAAACTAGAAATATACAATTCAAATGTGTAGACCAGATTTACTCATACCTAAGTTCACAGGCACAAATTCAGGAGATATATTCTAATCAGGCTATATCCATATTATTTCCCTTTGTATTTTACCAACTTTTAAAGTTATTACTTATAAAGTTGTAATACTAGAATATTTATATTTATAGCATTGATATGCATCATTTTATGCAAATGTAGTAGCTAAATAATCTAGATGTACAGAGAAATGAAAGGACAAAATCTTTAATAACACGCTTTAAAAGAAGAAACCACTTAAATAGGAGGTTTGTTGAGTAAAATAATCAGACACAGAAAAACTCTCTTAAAACAGTACCCAGGTAAAGAAAGTATAACTGATTCATTATATTGAAATAACTACAGAAAAGAGACTATACTTCATAGAAGACTGATAGTTGAGTGAAAAATGTATACTTTGAGGATGGAAGAAAGGGAAAAGGAATGGCAAATGACAGATGGGAATTTCAATTTCATCTGTCATATTTTATTCCTTAAAATGCAAGGTAGTTGAACATACTCTATATTACTCCGTAAAATTTTCAGAGGCCTGACACAGTTCATAAATTGAAAATAAAAAAGTTTTATAATTCCAAACAGTAAGTTTGATGTATTACAGATTCACCTCTGTTGAACATCTTTCTCAGCAGTACAGAAAATTCAAGGCTCACTAAAATATCTCTCTTAAGGCTTTTATAATGGATATCAGAATCATTGTTCTAATCAACTTCTACCATTTAGAAGGGAAAAAGCCTATACTAACTCTGGCTTTCTACTGCCTACAAAATGAATTATAAATATTCTAAGACAGCATATATAGCCTTCCCTGATCTAACTCCTGCTTATTCTCCAACCATTCCATCATAAGCAAATTACATGCACTTATAAGAAACAACCCATTACATCATTTGAACTTTTGCAAATACTATCTAAAATGTCTTTTTTCCCCATCTTTGTTCATCTGTCAAGTGTCCTGTCTTCCAAACTAAACTAAAGCCTTTTCTTCTAGTTTTATCACAAGCTGAACACTAACCTAACCACACTAACAACAGCTTGTTCGTATGTAACATACAGACAACTATGTACTGGTCTAAATGATATCTCAAAGCCTTCTTCAATCTTATTTGTCAGAATTTATTGTTACCAACACCACATTTTCCAAGCACATTCACATTCCAATTACAATTATGACTTGAGAATTTGGGGGAAGGGTGGGTTGCAGAGGAGGGCCAGAATATTTAGGACAACAGGACAATATTACTGCCTTTGTATAACCCTCTGGATCAGTCACAGTGCTTCACCTAAACAAAAATAATTGAATTTTATAGCTAATAAAAGGTTTACTTATCATAATGCTTTTTCAATAAAGAAGAACAGTTTTAAAGTAATAAGAAAGACGACTAATATAAAAACGAGCACTTACGGCAAATGATAATGCTTTAGAGAACACTAAAACAGGTGAAGTCTTCATATATTTTTGAAAAAGTTTTATTGAGCTCCCAAGAAACACCTATCTTAAACCCATAGTTTAGTAGAAAAGAAAGATAAAGATGCATATAATGTCTGAGATCAGCAAGAATAAAAGCTAACGCCTAAGAAAAACTGGGAGAAAGAGGATGGTACAAGGTATATTCCCATTATTATTTGAGTGTTAGTAATGGACACAATGGTTAAAACAAAGATGAAAATTTTAGTTTCAGAGAAGACAAATTCAGGATAAAAAAGGCTAAAAATAACAAAGAAAATACTTGCAAATTGAATAAATAATATTCAAGTATAAATTAAGGACTCATGCATTGCTTAACAATGGAAATACATTCTGAGAAATGCATCTTTGAGGCAATTTGTTGTGTTGTTGTGCAAACATCAGATTGTACTTACACAAACCTAAATAGAATAGCCTACTGTATACAGCCTGTACAGAATGTTACTGAATACTGTAGGCAATTGTAACACAAGAGTATGTGTGTACCTAAACATATCCAAACACAAGAAAGAACAATAAAAATATGGTATAAAAGATAAAAAATAGTATAACTGTATACTATGACCATGAATGGAGCTTCAAGGATAGGAAGTTGCTCTGAATGAGTGAGTAATGAGTGAATGTGAAAGCCTAGGACATTACCATATACTACTACAAACTTCATAAACACTGTATGGCTACACTACATTTATTGTCTTTCAAAAATAATCTTAACTTACTGTAATATTTTTACAGTGTAAACTTTAAATTTTTCAGAACTCTTTGGCTCTTTTGTAACAAGACCTCTCTATATTCTTATTCTATAACTTTTTTTCTACTTAAACCTTTTTTTAAAAAAACTTTTTAACCTGTTTTGTTAAAAACGAAGACACAAACACATACATTAGCCTAGGCATACACAGGGTAAGGTTCATCCATATTGCTGTCTTCCTCGTTCACATCTTGTCCCACTAGGAAATCTTCAGGGGCATAATGTGCATGGAGCTGTCATCTATGATAACAATTCCTTCTTCTGCAATATCTCCTAAAGGACTTTTAAAAAAAATACATAGAGTATGCCCTAAAATAATGATAAAAAGTATAGTATATGACCGGTCAGGCATGTGTTCATGCCTGTAATTCCAGCACTTTGGGAGGCTAAGGTGGGTGGATTCCTTTAGCTCAGGTGTTCGAGACCAACCTGGGCAACATAACGAAACTCCATCTCTACAAAAACTAAAAAAATTAGCCAGGTATGGTGGTGCATATCGGGAAATTTAGCTACTCAGGAGGCTGAGGTGTGAAATCACCTGAAACCAATGAGGTCAAGGCTTCTGTGAGCCATGATCATGTCAGTGCACTCCAGCCTGGGTGACAGAGCGAGACCCTGTCTCAAAAACTAAAAAAGTGTATAGTACAGTAAATACATAAACTAGTAAGACATTCATTTATCAAGTATTATGTACTATACATAATTGTATGTGCTATATTTTTTAATGACAGGGCAGATTTGTTTACACCAGCATTACTACAAGCATGTGAGTAATGCATTGCACCACAACCATTAGCATAGCTAAGGCATCTCTAGGTGATAGGAACTTTTGAACTCCATTATAAACTTATGGGACCACCATCTTACATGTGGTCTGCTGTTGACCAAATGTCTTTATGCAGCACATCACTGGACAAATAGGTTAACTTGCCAAGAGTAATCAATTTTTAAGGCAAAAGAAACTCAAAAGCACAATATACTATAAACTCTGGTTTATCTCAGCGACTTAATTTAACCTCAATTCAGTGACAATTTTGTAAGAAGAAACTGTTTTAAGGACACTAGAAGGTGGGAAGTAGGGGAAGAAAGTCAATGTTCCTTAAAATCTCAAACTTATTTTTGATACAGCTTCTCATTCATAAAATTCCACAGTCATCTGCTGTTTCCAACACTCAAGACCACCGTGAAGAGCACATACTAAGTCTGCCACAAATAAGGTTGTTAAATGTCCCACAAGTTATAAAAACAATGTCCAGAAATACTTTATACAACAGCTGTGGCATACATAGAATGAGTGTAAAAAAGGGACAAGATGTCAGGCACATTAAAAAATTTTAGCATAACTTGACAATAACCCATTTTAAGGTAACTCTGCACATCTAACTGATTAAAACAAGGGGAGTAACTAAGTTTATTAGCCAATTTCCATTAGATTTACTTATTTTTTCTGCACTGAAAGACTGAATGCATTAAAAACTTATTTGTTCAACAATTATTTATGTATTTGGTGGGTGCTAGAAAGACAGGGAAGGGGAAAATATGGCACACTTCTTTGTGGACATGCACACACACACACATACACACACACTTTGAAACTGCTGAGAAAAAAGCAAGCAGACAACTTAAAAATAGCATAAATATTTATGATACAGGAAATAGAGTGATTATCACTGCACAAAGAATGGTCCAAATCTCAAACTTGAAGAAGCTAAGAAAGGATTCCTGGAACAAGTGAAATCTAGACAACTAAAACGAAGTTTAAAAATATTCCAGAAGTTGAATCGATATTAAGAATGTATAATGTCTAAGAATGTTTGCTGCATTATTTGCAAGAATGTAAAATGGAAACAATGTAAATATCCTTCAAAGATAAACATTATGATATAGTTATACATTACAGAGCACTAAAGATGAGCAAACTATATTTGTAGGCAACCACATGAATGAATTACACAAAATATTGAGTTAAAGAAGCTAAACACTAAAGAATACATACTACATAATCTCATTTCAAAGTTTCCCAAAACAGGCACAAATAATTTACTGGGTTAAAAAGTCAGAATACTATTCACATTTTATGGGAAGTGGGGGAGATTAGTGACTGGATGGGGATATGAAGAGACTTCTTGGGGTTCTATTTCTTGATCTGGTGGTGGTTATAACAGTATTTCACTTTGTTCACTGAGGTGTAAGATCATGATCTGATATGTTTTTTCTATGTAGTCCTATTTAAAAAAAAACAATTTAAAAAAAGTAGCAATGGAGCAGCAGCTACTGTAATCCAGAAAACAACAAAACAAAACAAACATGCAAAAGCCCACAGGCATAGTGCTTGAGAATCCAAAATGAGTTCAGGCTGAGTGACTTGGCTCACACCTATAATCCCAGCACTTTGGGAAGCCAACATGGGAAGACTGCTTGAACCTAGGTGTTCGAGGCTGCAGTGAGCTATGACAGCACCACTGCACTCTAGCCTGGGCAACAGAGTGAGACCCTGTCTCAAAAACAAACAAAGAAACAAAAAGGACTCCATGTATGCTAAAGACAATATCTATACTCAAGATTATTGTGAGGGTTAAAGGATATAATATGTGTAAAGCATATACCTGGTATAAGGATTAATAGGTAGTCAATAAAAGTGGCAATTATTATACTACTGTTACTCTGCTACTGATATACTCTTTGATTACAGTGCTCAAAGTAGAATGATAAACAAAAAAGCTAAGGCAGTACAGAGAAGGTAGGCTATGCTGAGTTTTCTTTCTTTTTGAGACGAAGTCTCACTCTGTCATCCAGGCTGGAGTGCAGTGGCATGACCCTGGCTCACTGCAACCTCTGTCTCCCAGCTTCAGGCAATTCTCCTCCCTCAGCCTCCAGAGTAGCTGGGATTACAGGTGGGTGCCACCAGGCCCAGCTGATTTTTGTATTTTTAGTAGAGACGAGGTTTCACCACGTTAGTCAGGCTGGTCTCGAACTCCTGACCTCGTGATCCACCCACCTCAGCCTCCCAAAGTGCTGGGATTACAGGCATGAGCCACCATGCCCGGCCACTTTCTAAGCCATATTATAAATTTAAGACTTTATCCTAAGGTTAATGGAGGGACCAATGAAGATTTTTATTTGGTGGTAATATGAACACATTTGAATTTAGAAAAATTATGCAATAAAAGACCTTAAAAAAAGATATCAAGAAGAAAGGGGCTATCAACAATCTTGCAGAGGAAGGTTCGGTATAAAGAATGAATGAAAGACTGAGATAGGTACAGATCTGGAAATCAGTATGCAGTTATTTTTGAGGGAATAGCTTGTAAATTTTACAAGGTTACACAGTTAATAAGTGACATCTACAATGTGAACATAAGGTGTTAACTCCGAGATCACACTTTATTACAAAATCACAATGATATACTTTTTATATAATTTTAATTTTACACAAATTGGCAACAGGACATTCTCCTTAACTGTTCATTAAAATAAAGCAAAAATGTTTATTTTTTAACTCTCCCAGAATCACTATACTTGTTACTAACTACAAATTATATACATACATGGAGATAGACCTATATACACATCTATATATCTATGTTTATCTATATCCATCCACACACGTATGTTTGTTTCTCTAAAATTCAGATTTTCCAAGCCATAATTTAGTGTGGATCTTTAATAAACACCCAAGACATAAGTCCAAAATTAACATGAGTGCTGCCATCCACACACATATATATTTATCCGTTTCTCTAAAATTGAGAATTTCTAAGGCATAATTTGGTGTGGATCTTTAGTAAACACCCAAGACGTTAAGTATCAAATTATCATGAGTGCTGACAAATATTATAACACTGATGTGAAAACATCTTCATTAAGTTACTGTTATTTCAACAACCAAGTAAGATGAATGTTTTGAGGGCTTTCTACACATTAGTTATATCACTATTAATTTGGTGGTTCTACAAGATGAAACAACAATGAATCACTGTTCAGCATATGCAATGGGTCTATAATAACCAACACCTTCTTTAGTTTGCTTCATGAATGTAAAATGTCAGGCAGATCCAAGACATAATGCTTTTTTACTGGGTTTTAGAGTTATTTAAAATGCATTTCATATATAAGATGCTCTCATCACCACCACTTCTGCCTCTCACAAAAGAAGGAAAAAAAAGCTTCTGGATTCTAGACCTCAACCTTTTTGGTTTATAACTAAACGATACAGTACAAACAAAAATAGTTAACATTAAGCTAAAAGCAACAGTAAGACATCATGTCATCACGTTAATACTTTTCACCTACTGTTGTAAATTTACAATTCCAAGAAAATGTGTAATTTGAGTTTATTCACATAAGAACATGGAATGAATTATAGTACATCAGACAACCAACATATAAAATGTTTTGACTGATAATTTTTGTATTAAAAATTAAGCCAGAATTTGTTATATTGTTAAAGCTGGGCCACAAAAACACTGAGAATCATTATGCTTATCAACACCCTATCGTCGAAACTGAAAGAGCTACCAGAGCAAGATCAAAAAAACTCAAAACCTAGCAGAAGACAAGAAATAACTAGGATCAGAGCAGAACTGACGGAAATAGAGACAGAAAAAACCCTTCAAAAAATTAATAAATCCAGGAGCTGGTTTTTCGAAAAGATCAACAAAATAGACCACTAGCCAGATTAATAAAAAAGAAAAGAGACAATAATCAAATAGATGCAATAAAAAACAATAAAGGGGATATCACCATCGATTCACAAATATGTGAAACAGAAATACAAACCACCATCAGAGATTACTACAAATAACTCTATGCACATAAACTAGTAAACCTGGAAGAAACGGATAAATTCCCGGATACTAGCATCCTCCTGAGCCTAAACCTGGAAGAAGGTGAAGCCCTGAATTGACCAATAACAAGGACAGAAGTTGAGGCAACAATTAATAGCCTACCAACCAAAAATAGCCCAGGTCCAGATGAGTTCACAGCTGAATTCTACCAGACATACAAAGAGGAGCTGCTACTACTCCTTCTGAAACTATTCCAAATAATTCAAAAAGAGGGAATCCTTCCCAAATCATTTTATGAGACCAACATCATCCTGATACCAAAACCCGGCAGAGACTCAACAAGAAAAGAAAACTTCAGGCCAATATCCATGATGAACATAGATGCAAAAATCTTCAATAAAATACCAGCAAACCGATTGCAACAGCACATCAAAAATCTTATCCATCACGATCAAGTAGGCTTCATCCCAGGGATGCAAGGCTGGTTCAACATACCCAAGTCTATAAACGTAATTCACCACATAAACAGAACCAAAGACAACACCACATGATTATCTCAATAGATGCAGAGAAGGCCTTCAACAAAATTAAACAGCCCTTTATGCTAAAACTCTCAATAAACTAGGTACTGATAGAACGTATCTCAAAATAATAAAAATTATTTACGACAAACTCACAGCCAGTATCATACTGAATAGGCAAAAACTGGAAGCATTCCCTTTGAAATCTGGCACTAGACAAGGGTGCCTTCTCTCACCACTCCTACTTAATATAGTATTGGAAGTTCTAGCCAGAGGAATCAGGCAAGAAAAAGAAATAAAGGGTATTCACTTAGGAAAGGAGGAAGTCAAATTGTCTCTATTTGCAGACGACATGATTGTATATTTAGAACACCCCATTGTCTCAGCCCAAAATCTCCTGAAACTGACAAGCAACTTCAGCAAAGTCTCAGAATAGAAAATCAATGTGCAAAAATCACAAGCATTCCTATTTTTGTACATATTTTAAATTTCCATGATGATTTTTAAAACTTAGCCCAAGTCTTCAAATATTCTCTTGGGAAGGTATGCTCTCAGAAAAACTTTTGATTTCTCCAAAGAAGAGTAATCAGGGTTTGCATGGGGTTGGTATAAAAGAGAACTGCACCAGTAAATTCACTAAATGGAATGTGCAAAGTGGCACCCCTGTGTGAATCCCAATACTTAAAAACAAACTAAAATATTAACTTAATCTCAATAACAGAATAAGAACAAAATTCCACAGGACAATATATATGTATTTTTTAATCACAATCTGATCTCCAGTCAACTTTTGTACAGCCATGGTATCTGCCACATTGCAACTTCTGGGGGTGCTATAATAATTTTCCAAGAACGGAATATATCATACCCCCATGCTTTTGTTGTTCGTGCAGAAGGAAGTCACTAAAGGTTGAAAGTAGAGCAAAGTTAAACAGCTTTTTCTTTGTACCATGGAAGACTAAACTAGAAAAGAATAACAGGAGAAGACAGGGAGCCATATAAGAATTTTTTACAGCAGTCTAGGTAAGAAATGAGGTTGACTTTGGAGTCAAAATGAAGGGAAATGGATGGGTTTAGGATATATATTTGAAAATGTAATTAATTGGTGGACTGGCATAGAAGATGAGAAGGAAGATAAGTGAAAGATGACTTTCAGGTATTTGACTTGTGAAATTAGGTATGCTGAGATAAAGAACACCAAAGAAACAGATTTTGTATTTGGTAGAAGGAAATCAAGGATTAAGTTTTAAGTATGTTACATATTAGGCTGGTGCAAAAGTAACTGTGGTTTGTGCCATTGAAAGTAATGGCAAAATATCCTAATATTAGAATACCTGAGAGACATACGAGTAAAGAGAGATCAAGTCAGTCAAATATTGAGACAGGTAACTGGTAGGGAGATAGAGAAACGAAAATCACACAAGTGTTTTAGGATTTGTTTAAAGATGTTATCACTATATGTCAAAGCTATAGGGATCTAAGAGCTACAATTCTGAACCACATTACACTCACTCTATCAACTGAAAACTGACTTGAGGTATAACTTTTCCAAATAACATTTGTTATTAAATTATTCAACATCTCAGACAAAAATATAACATAAAATTACTCAGTTTATCTTGGCTAAATTTTCCTGAGAGATAAGTGATCAAACTTGGGGGAGGGGAACACCACACACACAACAATAAAGTCCAAAGCCACCTGTGGACCCTCAAATGTTAAGAATGCAAGAATGTGGAAGTGCTACATGCATTCCTGCAGCAGAAACACAAGAGCCTTTGAACCAAAGCACAGAACTTATAAGCATAGCGGAACTCCATTCTACGACTGCTTTCCCTGGGAAGTCTTGCCATACATATCCTTGCAATGATTGGCCTGAAGACAAATTAGCAAATCCCAGTGTGTGGATCCTATTTCAGACTACATGCTGATGCTACCTACCATATATATTATATGAAAATACATATATGAAAGCATATTATTCATTGATGTATTTCACAAGGTATCAGTCCATTTTCATGCTGCTAATAAAGACACCAAAGACTGGGCAATTAACAAAGGAAAGAGGTTTATTGCACTTACAGCTCACGTGGCTGGTGAAGCCTCGAAGTCATGGCATAAGGTGAAAGACACATCTCAGATGGTGACAGACAAGGGAAGAGAGCTCGTGCAGGGAAATGCCCCTTTTAAAAACCATCGGATTTCGTGAAACTCATTCACTATCAGGAGAACAGTGCAAAAAAGACTCATCCCCATAATTAAATCACCTTGCACTGGGTTTCTCCCATGACATGTGGGAACTGTGGGAGTTAAAATTCAAGATGAGATTTGGATGGGGACACAGCCAAACGGTATCATTCCAGCCTCGCACCTACCAAATCTCATGTCCTCACATTTCAAAACCAGTCATGCCCTCCCAACAGTCCCTACCCAAAGTCATAACTCATTTCAACATTAACTCAAAAGACCGCAGTCCCACATCTCATCTAAGGCCAAGTCCCTTCCACCTATGAGTCTGTAAATATGATGGGGATAACAGGCATTGGGTAAATACAGCCATTCCAAATGGGAGAAATTGGCCAAAACCAGAGGGTTACAGGCCCCAAGCAAGTCCAAAATGCAGCAGGGAAGTCAAATCTTAAAGCTCAGAAATGATCTCCTTTGACTCCGTGTCTCACATCCAGGTCATGATGGATGGGTTCCCACAGTCTTGGGAAGCTCTGCCCCTGTCGCTCTGCAGGGTACAGCCTCCCTCCCAGTTGCTTTCAAAGGCTGACATTGAGTGTCTGTGGCTTTTCCAGGCACATAGTGCAAGCTGTCAGCGGATCTACCATTCTAGGGTCTGGAGGTTGGTGGTCCTCTTCGCACAGCACCACTAGGCAGTGCCCCAGTAGGGACTCTGTGCAGGGGCTCTGACCCCACATTTCCTTTCTGCACTGCCCTAGCAGATGTTCTCCATGAGGACCCTGACTCTGCAGCAAACTTCTGCCTGGGCATTCAGTCATTTCCACACATCTTCTGAAATCTAGGCAATTTACAAAGGAAATTGTGGGAAAGAGTTCCCTAACCCCAATTCTTAACTTCTGTGCACTCACAGGCTCAACACCACATGAAAGTTGCCAAGGTTTGGGGCTTGCACCCTTTGAGGCCATGGCTCAAGCTCTACATTGGCCCCTTTCAGGGATGGCTGCAGTGGCCTGGATGCAGGGTACCAAGTCCCTAGGCTACACAGAGCACAAGGTCCATGGGTCCAGTCCAGGAAACCACTTTTGACTCCTCCTAGACTTCCAGGCCTGTGATGGGAGGGGCTTCCGTGAAAACCTCTGACATGCCCTGGAAACATATTCCCCACAGTCTTGGGGATTAACATGCGGCTCCTCATTACTTACGCAAATTTCTGCAGTGGGCTTGAATTTCACCTCAGAAAATGGGATTTTCCTTTTTTTCACACTGGCAGGCTACAAATTTTCCAAACTTTTATGTTCTGTTTCCCTTTTAAAACTGAATGCCTTTGATGGCACCCAAGTAACCTCTTGAATGCTTTGCTACTTAGAAATTTTTTCCACCAGATATCCTAAATCATTACTGTCAAGTTCAAAGTACCACAAACCTCTAGGGCAGGGGCAAAATGCCTCCAGTCTCTTTGCTGAAACATAACAAGAGTTACCTTTGCTCCAGTTCCCAACAAGTTCCTCATCTCCACCTGAGACCACCTTAGCCTGGATCTTATTGTTCATATCACTATCAGCATTTTTGTCAAAGCCATTCAGCAAGTCCCTAAGGAGTTCCAAACTTTCCCACTTTTTCTGTCTTCTTCTGAGCCCTCCAAACTGTTCAATCTCTGCCTGTTACCCAGCTCTAAAGTGGCTTCCACATTTTCGGGTATCTTTTCAGCAGTGCCCCACTCTACTGGTACCAATTTACTGCATTAGTCATTTTCACACTGCTGATAAAGACATACCCAATACTGGGCAATTTACAAAAGAAACAGGTTTAGTGGACTTACAGTTCCATATGCCTGGGGATGCCTCACAGTCACGGCAGAAGGTGAAAGGCATATCTCAGATGGTGGCAGACAAGAGAACTTGTGCAGGGAAATTCCCCTTTTTAAAACCAACAGATCTCGTGAGGCTCATTCGCTATCACAAGAACAGTGCAGGAACGACCCACCTCCATAATTCAATCATCTACCACCAGTTTCTCCCACAACACATGGGAATTGTGGGACTTACAATTCAAGATGAGATTTGGGTGGGGACACAGGCAAACCATATCACATATATTATTATCATATATTATATAAAAATACAATGATCTATATCCTATTCTGGATAATGGTCCTATAATCCAATTACACTTTCTAAACGGAAGCTTGGAAATGATCCTCTGTCCTTTCTCCTTTTTCTGTATGCCCACATCTAATCAATAACTAAAATCTGTTTATTGTAACTCTTTTTGTAATATTCTCCTCCTCTTTTCCGTTTCTACTAGTACACTAATTTCACCTTCAAAATTTGTTTGGTCTATCTTGATATCTCCTGAGTTGCCTGTTATATTCTCTCCATACTAGCAGAGTAATCTTATAAAGCCACAAATTAAACTATATCACTCCCATGCTTAAAATTCTTCAGTGATTTTTCTCTATCTATAGTGTAAGTGGGTTAATTTCCTTATCTGCAAAGTAGAATAAAAAAATAATTCCTGGGCAGCCCCCTGGCACCAAGAAGCCTGAAAGTGCCCCAGCCCAGAAGGTAAAAAAAAAAAATTCCTATCTTGTAAGACAGTTGTGAAAATCAAATAAATTCTACATATAAGCACTTAATGCCTACTCCACAGTAAAATAATTTAAAATAATAATTACCACTATGTCCTGCTTAAATGTTTCTTCATGATTCAATTAAACAAACTATCTTTTCTCATTTCCCACAATCATCTTAAGATTGTTCATGTACTCACATAAGGAAACCTCACCATTCCCCTCTGTTATGCTACAAATTTAATACTGTATATGCTTCTATTATTGCATTTATTGTATTCTGTAGTCAGAGAGACTTGTCTTCCCTAACAGACTGTGCTTCATGAAGACAATCTAATTCATCTGAGTCTCCTAGTAAGACGCCCTGTCCATAAATAATTACTGAAAAAAAATTATGAGAAAGAAAATACACGCAAAAGGAATATGGCAGATGGCCATGCTTCTCTCAACACTGAAAATACTATTATTCTTGATATAAAATAAATGGGGCAATTTTGGAATGGGTCTGAGGAATGAGTACGTCAGCAGAAACTCACTCTGACAGAGAATGAAAGGACCTATGGGCTCAGACTGTTAAGAAGAGTGAAAAGTTAGATAAGCAAGCTAATATGTATTCATAAAGAAATTCTAATCTATTTATGTGCTATGCCAGAACACAAATACTAAAAGGTTAAGAAAGCAAAGAAGAAAAAAGTAATTATTGGGCTGATGCCAAAGAGTAGTATGTAAAAAAATATATAGGAATTTTACTAAGAACTACTTTTTCATACCCTAAATTGGCAGATGTAAAAGAAGGTTAAAATGAAACAATTAACTATATCCTGTTAATTCATCTGCCATTCTTGGGGAAAGTTCAAAAGACACGGAAAGGGGTTCCTTATCATTCTTAGAATTAGGATAAAAGGTAACTTTATATCCAGACTAAAACTTAACATTTCAAGTCTGTGCTATGGAAAACCCTTGCCCACTAACTCCATGTTCTCACCATCATCCATTCCCAGTTGTAAAAGCAAGAAAAAAAATTAGGGAATATTATTCTCTGATGAACCCATCACAGGGGAACCCTATCTCTGATACCATGCATTCAAATACAGAAGTCCCTCCTCTCTCTTACTCCAGGACAGAAACAAAAGGGTGAGGAGGCCTAAACCCAGAATACTTTTTCCCACCCCTGAAACTCAAGTTCTAAAATAAAATGAAAACAACATTACTAAAGTTTCAGATGTAACAATCTGATCAGAAAGGATGACACTTGCTAAGTTTTAAATGACGTTTGACCTGGTATAGTGGTTAAGATAGAAACAGGACCTGGATGTGAATTCTACTTTTGTATTTGCTAGGCAGAAAGACCTGGGCAAGTCAATTAGCCTCTCTAAGCCTGAACTTTCTCATGTGTAAAATGAAGATTAAAAACTGTATTATTTCATATGAAAAATTATATATGATAATACATATAAAAACTTAGTATCTGCCTAACACATGGTAAGCACTCAATAAATATTAGCAATCATTATTTCAAGGGGCAATTCTTAGTGCTGGAAAATCTGTAAGACAACGTGTATATTACTAACTATGGTAGTTAGGGCTGAAAGTGATTAATTCACAAGAACATATGTAGACTAGTGACACTGTTTTTAAATATTTACCTTTATGTTTTAACAATCTGAAACTTATAAAAAACATTTTAAGTTTAGTAAGGAAGACTTTTATCTTCCCAACCATTTGAGAGTAAATGTCTACATGATGACCCACCACTCTTGAATTCTTAGTATTTCCCTATGAAGGAATTCTCTCACAAAAACAACGATTAAAATCAGGAAATTAACAGTAACACATTACGCTCACTTTTATCATAGTGTCACTATTCCTAAGTCCCTTCTCAATGACCAATATAGGGCATGAGTATATGTACATACACATTATTTCTATATCTACATTATGATGAAAACCATGAGTTCACACCAGTACTTCATTTCCTATCCAACAACACAGACAGCATTCTCTAGTCTTCCCTACTTTCATATTTGTAACTCCCTTCTCAGACAATGAGAGGCCCGGCTCCCATTATTCTTAATATTGATTTATGTGATCAATCTCCATGCACGTAACCAACCTCCCGTTGTAGCTGTCTCCCTTTCCCTACATGGACATCCTCCTCCTCTCTTGGCCCCAAAATCCCACCCCATGTATATAATCTTACCCTGTTCCTCATGCCTGGCATCCCTTCTACAAGAATATCCTCCCTATCCTGCTCAGGCTCTGAAATTTTATATTGCACCAACCCTCCACTGAGAGACCTTCCTCCCTCCACCCTCAGGTTCTAACACTTTGGACTCATACCTCCATGTATGGACTCCCTCCTATATCCCACTTGAGCCTCAATACACCTACACCAGGCTGCAATTCTACACGGATCACTCCCTATTCCCTGCTATCTACTGGAGCCCTGAGAGTTCATGCAGGGTGACATCCCACCCCAAGTAGATGTACTCCTTGCTGAGACCGGCTGACCCTCCCCCATACCAGGCCACTCTCCTTCACGGATACCCTATCACCCTGCTTGGACTCCAATACCCTGCATGACTTCCCATGCAGAGGTGCTCCTTACTTTTCATTCCATCAACCCCTGTGGACAACTTCCTCACCCCATCAGGCTCTGAGATCTCACTCCTCCTAAAGGATGATGTTGCTCTGCCTCCACACACCCCACCCAGTGTGGATACCTACCCTTGTTTTCTCCCACTTGATGTTTTGGTACTAAACTGTTGAGAAAGGAAGGAGGAAGACGACACTGAAGAACAACTGACAATATTAAAAAAAAAAAAAAAAAAGAAATACCAATGAATAAACTGTGTAAGCACCTATAATCAGAGCTAATTAAAACAATAATCTGGCCAGGTGTGGTGGCTCATGCCTGTAATCCCAGCAGTTTGGGAGGCCGAGGAGGGCAGATAATGAGGTCAAGAGATCGAGACCATCCTGGCCAACATGGTGAAACCCCATCTCTACTAAAAATACAAAAATTAGTTGGGTGTGGTGGCACGTGCCTGTAATCCCAGCTACTCGGGAAGCTGAGGCAGGTGAATCACTTGAACCCAGGAGGCAGAGGTTGCAGTGAGCTGAGATTATATACCACTGCACTGTAGCGTGGTGACAGAGTGAGACTCCAACTCAAAAAAAAACCAAAATCAAAAAACCAATAATTTGTCAAAGTACCTGCTTTTTCCCATGTAAAGAAACAGTGCTCTAATCTTGTATACTAATTCCTTCTACTAATTTAAAAAGACAATTGAAAATTATAATAGAGAGACCACTGGGTTTCTTTCTAACCAAACACGAATTTTACTTAAGTATGTTACATAGACCTGTGGAAAATCTAGTTAATTTAAAAAGAAGAAAAACCCTACTAACTTTGAGAGTTTAAAAAATATAGTTGTTTCAAACTAAAATATACATATATGTACACACACACACACATTTTGAAATGGAGTCTTGCTCTGTTGCCCAGGCTAGAGTGCAGTGGCGCGATCTCGGCTCACTATAATTTCTGCCTCCCAGGTTCAATTGATTCTCCCGCCTCAGTCTCCAGGAGTAGCTGGGATTACAGGTGCCTGTCACCACACCCGGCTAATTTTCATACTTTAGTAGAGGCAGGGTTTCACCATATTGCCCAGGCTGGTCTGGAACTCCTGACCTCACATGATCTGCCTGCTTCACCTCCCAAAGCGCTGGGATTACAGGTGTGAGCCACCACACCTGGCCATTAAATATTTTTTAAAATAACCAGAACAAGCAAGTTTTACTTGTTTTTAGGATGTTAACAGTTATATTGTTTCCAGTATACTTAACCCCGGTTACAACCCTGCAAAAATTAATAGTCTTGATTGTTATAACACCTTTCCTTTGCTCCAGGTTTCTATGAGGAAGGATGCTTCAGAAGCACAACCTGAGACTCTTTTTACCCTTAGGTAAGTAAAGTGAATTATCTGATTGGTGATTTTGGATTTGAAGAACTCAGTTCTGTTCCTCTTGCCCTTGAGGGTGAGTTTTCAAAGGAGAAAATACCTCCAAAGACTCATATTCTGCTCTGCTTCTCTACTGAGCCTAGGACTAGATGGATATGTCAGCCTACGCCAGACCACCTGACTCCTCCCTTCAAGCCATTCCTCTAACCTGGCCTATTATCAATACAAAGATTATTTTGGCTTCCATCTTTCTCCTTGTTTTATTTCTCAAGTTGTTCAGAGCACAAGCAGAATGTCTTAATACACTGAAGTGAAAGAAGACTGCTCATTTTCCCAGTTTTGATTTAAAAGGACTGCTTTAATTTGAGCTTCTCAAAACTATTGCAAACAAAAAGCCCTCAAACCTGCACCAACAACAGATGTTCCAAATGAAAATAAGCTGACTTATCTGATCATGCTTATTACCCGTTTAAAAAAAAAAAAAACCTTCAAAGGCTCATAATTCCCTCCTTGTAGAAGCCATAATTTATACTTCCAGTCCTACTTTCTGCTGCTACCCTATACACCAGTGGCACTATAATGCTAAATATTATCTTTTGAAGCTTAGTCATTTGGCATCTTTCATGTCAAAATTAATTGTTCCCGCCTCTACCTTTCCATTACATTACACCAAATCTAATATTTAACATCCCTGATCATTGCGAACTCTTTAAAAGCAAGGTATAAATCTGGTGTAAATAGGTTTTTTGAACCATACCACAGTTCCTGTCTTTTCCATAAAACAGAACTCCCACAAACACTTTTCACATTCTTGGAGGAAGTACTTTGGGGGAAGCTTCTGCTCTTTTCTCTACCACTTATTCAATCCTCCCAAAAGAAGGAAGAATTACTAATATTGGCAACATCCTTATAGTTGGTCCGTAGTAGGATGGATGAGTTTTAAAAGTCATTTTTCATTCATAGCCAAGCCTCCTGTTCACTCCTACCAACAAGCAAATCACATGGTAAACTCACTAGGGTATAGCTTCCTTGTATTTTAAGAGGCCTGCAGCTCCACCTCTACTGCCTTTGAATAGGTTGATAAGTTCAATTCAGGGAGTTAGGGAGTAAGGCAGTCTAATGTAATGTTTAATTTTGGACTCAGTTCCAAGACAAATTCTTCAATGAAACCTTAACATTTTAAAAAGCTAGTATTTTGATTTTTGATTCCAAAGTCTATTTCTAGTTCAGAATTGAGTAAAGAAGAAACATAAAGTTATACCCCCAACCAATGGTCACACATAGAACTCAAAGTATTCGATGACTGACAAGAGTAAATTAATTGTAGAAAAGAATATTCTTTTAAAATGTGAAATGCACCAACGTTACACATACCACATCTCAGTAACTGGATTAGGAAACTTTTTTGAAGGAAAAAAAAAAATTTAGAGTCCATATTAAGAGATTAAAACCAAGCCTATCTCATTTATTTATCTAATGTATTTGTCTTAGTATTTTGTTACTATCAGCTCTCAGCTTAATTAAATTAACATATAAAAGAATCAAGGATATCAGAAAAGTATTCCCCATCTTAGTATGGTAAATGGTAACCTCCACCTAAGAAACAAACATCCCTAACCCCAGATGTCTTCAATTACTGTTCCATTGATCAGTTCTTCCTCAAAATATAGCTTTTAAATGAGTAGTTTACTACAAATGTTATCTCCACTTGCACATATCTTACTTTCTAACCTATTAAATTATGGCTGCCATCTCCATTACTACTGCAATTTATCTAGTAAAGGTCACCTAGATCTGAAAACAATGTACATTTCCCTGTTTCATGGTACTTGACATCTCAGCAATAGGTAACAATCCCTCCTTATTGTAATATTTTTCTCTCTCCTCTTGAATTTGGTAATACCACTCCCTCCTGGTTTTACTACTCAGCCAGTGACCTTACTTTGAGGTTCATCTTCTGCCCAAGGAATGCTAAGATTCCTTAAGGCATGGTAGTGAGTCATCTACTAGTCATACTAACTAAACTATCTCTAACATACTCAAATTGTACTCTAGATATACTGTCCCCTATTCCTAAGTAATCTCATCCATTTATGTGGATTTAAATACCATCCTTATGCTGATAATTTTCTAATTTATAGCTTCAGCCCAGATGCCATTATTACATAAATATTATAGCATCTTTTATAAGAATAAAAATTGTAAACATTTGAGGACAAATATTATCCCAGTTTCACAGATTTCCATCTGTAAAAGGTGGAATGACTTGTGCCTAATATTACAATGAGAGAGGCTAAGAAGAAACTGGATTATTTTCATTAAGTCCGTTCTACCACAGTGAAGACTATTAGTTACTGTCCCTAAACAGTTTAACATGAAGACTAATGGACAAAATTACTTCCTATGTGAAAACCTTGCACATAATGGTCAGAAAAGAATTGGCCAATTTGAATTAATAGAGAAAGGCCTTAAATTTACTTTTCAACAAATGCTTTAGAAAAGACTCTAGGTTGCAGCTGAATTTTTTTTTTTTTTTTTTTTTTTTTTTTTTTTGGTCTTGGTCTGTCGCCTAGGCTGGAGTGCAATGGCATGATCTCGCTCACTGCAACCTCCACCTCCCAAGTTCGAGCACTTCCCATGCCTCAGCCTCCTGAGTAGCTGGGACTACAGGCATGTGCCACCATGCCTAGCTAATTTTTGTATTTTTAGTAGAGACAGAATTTGGTCATGTTGGTGAGGCTGGTCTCCAACGCCTGGGCTCAAGTGATCTGGCTGCCTCAGCTTCCCAAAGTGCTGGGATTACAGGCATGAGCCACCACGCTCGGCCTGCAATTGAATTTTAAAGGTGACTGAGGATGCAGGGTAGAAGAGATAACTAAAAAGATACTGGAGAATTTGGGGGAATGTGGATAAAAAAGAAAAAAAAGCCTACGAAAAAGGCTGAGTTGTCTGAAGAAGAAATTAGACAAACAGAAGAAGCAGGCTGGTAAACCATGACCAAATAGATAAACATGGCTAGAAGCTTTTATTTCATGAAAAAAAGATAAATGGAAGATATTACAGCTTTGTGAACTATGAAATCAAAGCAGCTACTTTAAACAATGATTTACTATGGGGTGTAAGTCAGACTGAAAGACAGTAAGACCCGCAATACAGACACTGACATAAACCAGAATCTTATCTGGATCTGTTCAAATGCTTACTGCATTAAAAAAAATTGACTCCATGAGATATTATAAAGAAGGTAATAATAGCTTGGCAACAGATTAAGGTAAACAAAGGAGAAAAGTAAGAAGCAAATGTAGGCAAGCAGGATACGGCTGCTTCCAATTATGGGGAAACTATATGAAAGGAAAGGAGATGAGATACAGACAATTAATTCATTTTAAGTTTTGTTTTCTATCAAACACAAAAAATTCTCAAAATTTTTATTTTGCTTTAATAAAGAACAAAGTGCTATTCTTCAAATACAAAGATGGTATTATTTTGTTAATTAGTTTTCTAGTGGTAGCAGTAGGCTGGTGTGGGCCCATTCATATTCTCTTATCTAGATTGCACTGTGAATAAAACTCTTGAAAAGATTACTTGATTATAGATTCAGTTCTTGAGTATGAACTCTATAAAGTTAGGAAGGTCCTTAAAATTTTGGACCTATGTCCTTGGTGCTCTGTTATCTATCAACCATGATTGTTAGTCAAATATACCAAACGGAAGGAATACTACTAAAAAGAAAAGACAGAAACTCCCCACCAAAAATGTAGGGTATTATAAATGAAAGTTTAGATTTATTAATGAGGAAGAAAAAGTTACATAACTTAACCAAAAATCTATATATCTTTGTTGTTCCTTCCAAGACTGCACTATGGTGGAAGAATTAAAGACCATAGTTGGAAGTCAGAAAAGTTAGAGGAATGTAGAGGACACATAACAGCAATTTATGAGCACAGCCAATCAGGGAGCAGTGCACACACGTAGCCAAACAAGGGATGTACTATGTGCACAAAAAAGGACACCACACAGAAAAGGCTGGTTAACATCAGTCTGTAGCCCATATCTAATATTTACAAAATACAAAATTCACACGCTACATAAATATTATAGCATCTTTTTTAAGAATAAAAACAGCAAACAAGAATAAAAACCAAGCAAACTGCTTGGTTCCAAAGAGGGCAGAACTTCATTCTTCCAAATATAAGATGATCCAAGAGTATGGAGAACTTCAAAATTTGCATGCAAAATTCATCAATTTGCCTATTTTACAGAAAGACTTGATATACGTCTTAACCATCCAACTACTAATCAGGATCGCAGATTCCATTTGTCTAAGGCACGCTATTAGATGGTGCCACAATTTACATCTTTTAAAATAGAAAACATATTTGATAATGCTTGAAAAAAAAACAAACAGTTGTATAAACAAAGTCTTTTGGGTAGCAGACCCATCCATACCAGTCCCATCAATACAGACTTCTAAGTAAATTTACTCTTATGGGGTTTACATGGCAACAGTGACAACATAAGGGAGAAGTTAGTGGTAAGATAAAGGAGCAGGAGGCAAGAAGCATCCAGAAAGTAGCAGCAAGTTGATCAACAGGAAAAGTAAAATTAAGAGTAGACACCAACAAAAAGTAGCTTCAAGATGATCTAGTATGATATACATTTTTTAAATGAACTAAAAATGATTTTTATTCAGTTACCACATATCAAAAAGATTGCTTTCAGCATCAAAGGCCTTCCTGGTTTCATATATAAAAAGTCAGGATTAGACTAAGTGATACCCTGTGATTCTAAAACTATAATTCTATGGCTCTAGAATAGTCTAGAATACAGATCATTCAAGCCCTTACTATCTTTTCTTTAATATGTTTCACGATCTTTTCATTGTTCATCAGAATTCCTACCAGAAAGAATCTATTGGCAAAAATGTAAAAGTTCAACGCTGCTTATAACCTGTGTAAATCAATCATAATAATGGCAAACACTTAGGGAATGCTTTCTATATGAAAGACACATATCAACATATACAAACATAAAATTATCAAATAATCTGATTATCTCCAATTTACAGATTAAAAAACTAAAGTATAGAGAGGTTAAGCTACTTGTCTACACTGCTAAGAGGTAATAATAGGATTCAAATACAAGTAGTTTAGCACTAGAACCTATATGTTTATTTGCTGTTTTATACTACCAAAATAAAAGATTTGAGAAAAAATAAATTAAGCTATAGGTTATTATCAGCAGGCTTTAATTAGGTGGTATGGTAACCAAGAGTTGGCTGGAGCGACTACCATATAGAGCTGAACTATCCAATGTGATAGCCATTTGCCACATGTGACTATTAAGCACCTAAAATGTGTCTAGTCCTGATTTTGAAGACTCAATATTTTGAAAATTGTAAACTAACTCATTAATAATTTCTAAATGGATTAGTGTTAAAATGATAATATATTTAACACATTGGGTTAAATACAATATGCTTTTTAAATGTGGTTATTGGATTTAAAATGACATGTTTTACTTCCATTATAATTGTACTGGACAACACTGTTATAGAGCAAAGATACTGGAGTTTACAAAATGATTCTAAACCAATCTTTGCCATTATGTTCTGCCGCTATGACCTTAGACAAAATGGTTACACTGATTATCAGCTTCTGTATCATAAAAATCAGATTTAAAAACAGTCCCAAAATCTACTACTTAGATTTTGGTATCTAAGTCTATTTTCCACTGAAAAGAACAGGTAACATTGGAAAAGGAGCTCTTGCCACAGCTTGGACAGGTAAAATACAAGATTAACCCGGAATATCCTGTTTTGGCAGAAATACACTGGAACCATCATGATGAGACACCCATTGGCCAAACCTGGGACAATTTGTGAATCAAAATAATGATAACGATGGATTTAACCACTGAATAAAATTAAGAATCCATGAGTTCACGCAGATAAAAAGAACTGAATAAATAAGAGATGGGAAAGATTACCTTATGTCAGAATGTCAACGAATAATTACGGAAGGAATGAACTCAGATAATCATCAATTGATGCTAAAACTTGTGGGTGAAGTTTTGATTATACTATGTAAATATACTGTTCCCCAAATTATTTTCCCACAAATTGCATGTAAGTTACAAAGGGATAAATAATAACTTTCAGGGATACATAAGAGGAATGCCAGCTTAACAAAATTTTCATAGCTAACATTACCAACACTGGTACAAACATCATGAATCTCAAGATATGATGTACTAAGAAGGGCAGAACATCTCTTGAGTGGTATTCCTGCCAAAACGCATAACCAATCTAACCACAAGAAAGCAATAGACAAATTCAAATTGAGGGACTTTCTACAAAACAACTGCCCTGTACTTTAAAAAAAAATGTCAAGGTCAAGAAATAGTAAGGTTGACGAAGTGTTCCCGATTAAAAGATACTAAGGAGACATAATTACCAAATGTAATGGATAATCCTGGAGTGGATCCCAGAATAAGATGGAAAAGAAACCAACAGAGAAAATAGATAAACAGATATAATTTGAATATGGACTATAAATTAGATAACATATCAGCATTAAATCTTCTGGTTTTAATAACCTTGTTTTTTAAAAATATACACTGAAGAATTTAGGGGTAAAGAGGTATGATGTCTCTGAATTATTCTCAAATTGTTCCAAAAATATATAGAGAGATAGTTATATAAAGCAAGAATGATAAACATAGCAAAATGTAAAACAACAAATGCGGGCACATAGGAGTTCTATTCTTCCAACTTTTCTTTAAGATTGAAATTACATCAAAATATAAAATTTTAAAATATTGGCCAGTCTCCCAGATCAGACATCCTAGTGGACGATACAAGTCCTGATGATGTTTTAAAAAATGTACCAGTGTATTTCTTTTATTCTAGTTTTAAATTTTATGACTTATCAAATGCTAACTACATTATACATTTCATAAAATCCAGGCCTGTACCTGTTATTTCTCAATATCATAGTACTAGGATACGATTTACCGTATCCAACAAGCACTCAAACATTTGTTACACAGGCTACTGAAAACTATAAAACAGTTTAGAATAATTATAGAAAACAGTCAAAATTATAAAAGGTACCACATTGTAAATAGAGATATTAATTGTGACAAAAGGTTGAAGGACAACTCTTCAATTAAAAGAAAAATATCAGGAATGAATCAGAACAGTGGTTAAAAATCTAACATAAAGAGACGAATACCACAATTAGAGGATGGTAAACATCTCATTCCATATTAAGAGTTAAACGTTTCCCTTTGTGGCTAACTACAAGGAGTTATGACAATTAAAATAACTCTCTTCCCTATAAAATTAGAATATAATATGAGTTATAAAATGAATCAGATTAAAGGGTTACATCAAGAACTGAGATTCAAAATCTCATTAGGGGCTCAATCCTAATTTGCTGTACAACCCTGAGATGCTGCCTACAATTCCGTATCTCACTTAAAATTGAGATGTTTGGATCATTTCCTTCCCCAAAGGCAAGAAGGATATTATTTTATAAAAATCATTGTAAGCAATGAGCACCGAATATTCAATATACATACTGAATATACACATATATGTGTATGCATATGTATTCACACATGCATACACATGCAAAGGGAAACGAAAATGGCTTTTTTAAAATAAATATTTACAAAGTAATGAATGTAAGGCACATTAATAGCAAAAGGATCCGAATTCTAGTTTATCCCCATTCACACCATATAAATAAGTGCTTAACACCTAGGATGCTAAAAGAAAAAGCCCAATCAACAAGTGTATACTCCATGTAAAAGGAATGTTAATTTTAAAATAACAATGGGGTTCGAGACCAGCCTGGCCAACGTGACAAACCCCAGTCTCTACTAAAAATACAAAAATTAGCTGGGCGTGGTGGCGGATGCCGGTAATCCCAGCTACTCAGAAGGCTGAGGCAGGGGAATCGCTTGAACCAGGAGGCGGAGGTTGCCGTGAGCCGAGATCGCGCCACTGCACTCCAGTCTGGGCGACAGAGTTAAGACTCTGTCTCAATAAATAAATAACAATAACAAAATATGAGACAGATTTTAATAGTGCTTTATTAGGATGGGGACCGTGGGAAAGAATTCTCAAATACAGTTAGAAGCCAGGGACAAAATTTCTTTTCACATACAATGTATTCGCATACTGCATTAAAACCCTAATACAGGGATTACATTAGACATACAGTATTAACTTTCAGTGCCTTCCAAATTTTATTTGTATATACTAGTAAGGTAAAAAGATATTCTACTTCCCTTTTCCATCAAATCCAATTAACTATGTTTCATTTAAAGTTTGTTTTTCAAAAGTATATATATTTTTATGATGCAAAGCTATACTTAAGGTATCTAAATAAGCAAGAAGATCAGAAAAAAAAAAACAACCCAAAATATTCCAAAACATAAAAAGACACGCTCAAATCACTTTGTGCCTTGGCAAAATTAAGGGTAATATCATAAGCTAGTGATGCAATGCTGTCGTCCCACCTAATTCTACCTAAATGAACTCAGTAATTTCTAATTGATTTCCAGAGGAGATCTTTACATAAGCAATTATCAAAAACAGTCCACTGTATTCAAGAAGCACAAATAATTTACTTTTTAAAACAATTTATTTAAATACCTAGTTTTTTTTTTACACTTCACGAACTAAAATCATTTATGAGTACTTGACTAAAGCTTTTTCTCATCACCTTTCCTTAGAGAAGACCAAAATACAATTTTCAGAAAGGCAAAACAAAAGCAGTAAATTACTTAAACATCACTTAAATGCCTCCAAAGCAACCTTCCTTTCTCGTACATTTTCCTATATTCAACGCTTTCTGCGGTACACATCTTAATTGAAATTGTGTTAGTTTAACCTAATACAATCTCCTTTCCACTAGTGAAAAAAAGATCTTAAGGCGTTAACCAAACACTTGGGAGGCGGGGTCGGGGATGCAAGGTGGTGCCAGAGCAGACGGAAACAAGGTAAGAGAGTTGTTTTCTCAAGACACTAGGGTTACTCCCCAACTCCAAATGTCAAGATTCACTCCTCAGTAGAGCAAGCTGCTGCCACCATCCACTGCTTACACAATACAACCTTCCTTTCTACCTCTTCCCCTACACTCCCACCCATAACCTCCTTCCAAAACAAACACCCACAACGCGCCCCATTCCACAACCCGTGTTCGCCCCGCTAAGCCCACTAAACCAACCTGCTGGATAAACAGCTCCATGCTTTCGTCTCACTCAGGCAAGGGAAAAAAAAAAAAAAAAAAGCGACTGCAGCAAGGTCGGGAGTCCCACCATTCCTGTCACCCTAAGCAATCCACAGGGTGAGAGACCCAAGCCCAGAAGTTTGAAGCAAAGCGATTCAGACCCAACCAAAAAGAGGGAATTGCAGTTGAGTGGGGATGGGAGGTGGGGAGGGCGATGCGTATGCGAGTGCGTGCGCGTGTGTGTGTGTGTGTGTGTGTGTGCAAGAAAGAGACCATCACATGACAGTGAAAGAGGACCAGAGTCGTCGGGGCGTCCGCAAGCAGAAGGGGGGGGAAGGGTGTCGTTGCCGTGGCAACACCCCCCATCCGTCCAGACTTCCAAAGAGGGAGGAAGAACTTCAAATCCCAACCGTCAGCGCTCGAGCGGCTCCTTCTTAAAGGGGTACACACAGCGCCGCCGCCGAGCGCGACAGGGCAGAGTTGGGCGCCCCCCGCCGCTCGGGCGACGCCCCCGCCGCCCCTCGCCCTCCGCCAGCCCATCTGCGGCCCCCACCCTGCGAGCACCCGGGGGTCTCCAGGTCCGGGTCCCCGGGAACTGGCTGCGACTGCTCACCCGGCCCCCGGCGGCGAGAAGGGGGTGTGTGTGCGCTCGGCGGGGGCGCGGACCAGCCTGCCTTCCTCCGGCCGCCCTGCCCGCCGGCTCCCCTCCGGCAGGGCGCCGACCCACCGGGCCGCTTCCTCCCTGCTGTCAGGGTGGACAGCAGGCGACGGTGGGCAGCGACGGGCGCCGAGGAGTTTCGGGGAGAGCGCGAGCGGGCGGCTTCCTCCGGAGCTCGGCAAGCGGGTCCGAACTAACAGTTCCCGGGCAGCCCAAGAGCTGGGAAGGCAAAGGAAGGCGGACTGCGCCGGGCCAACAGCCCGCAAGACAAAAGGCGAGCGCCGGGGCCGCCGCGCCGCGCCGCGCCGCTCCCATCTCGCTCCCCCACCGAACTAACCCGAACGGGAGATTCAACTAAACCCCTCAGCCACAAACTCCTCGGGCTGCGGCAGCTGTCGCCGCGCGGAGCTCGGGGCCCCGGCTCGCGTCTCTCTTACCTACACAGTGCATGAGGCGGTGGCGCCAAGAGTCGAGTTCCCGCCGGAATCCTCTCCTCTCCGCCGCGCACCGAGGGCTCCGGCACTGAGCGGCGGCGGCAGCGGCGGCAGCAGCGGCGGCGGCAGCGGCCATTCTCTCTCTTCCCTTGTCCATCTGCGTCCCGCGTCACGCGCCCTCATTTACATACGAGCAGCGCAGGCACGAGGCAGGGGCGCGAGCCCTCGGCGCGAGCCCCGGAGCGCGCGCCCCCCGGAGGGGGGTTGATTGACACGTGTCACTACCTTCCCTCTGCCCTTCCCTCCCCCTCCCACCACTCCCTCAGGGAGAGGCGGGGAGGGAGCCAGAGGAGAAGGAAGCAACCTGCCGCTTCCGCTGACCCCGCCTCCCCACTCACTACCCTCCTCCCCCTCCCGCTGGAGTTTACTCCGGCGAGCCATACCGCTCCCGCCACCCGCGAAAACCCTGAGCGGGAGCTAGAGACCCGAAGCCCCGCCAGGAACCGGCGTGCTAGCGGAGCGGACTAGCAACGCCTACCTTCTGCCTTCACTACGGGACTCCGACAGTTCGGAGACTTCACTTCCCGGGCTCCATTGCGCTAGGATCCCAAAGCTGAGCTTGGGGCCATGGCGCGGTGCCTGCTGGTTATTGTAGTCCAGAAGAAAGGAGGGGCTTCCCCTCGCACACTTAGGTTTGCAAGCTGGGCTGGAACTTCTCTGCGCCGCGCCACTGTGGGGCTGAGCCTGTCGCTCCTTGCGCCCGAGACTGTGCGCCACCAGGGTGGCGGGGTCTGACCCGACTGCTTTAGCTATCTTAGGCTCCTTGATGGAAAGGTAGTGAAAACCATCAAAGTTGTTGGCCCCTTGAGGGTTGAGGCTGCGCTTTGTGTTTTAAGTGCTGGAAACTTTCCCGGGTCGCTGTCATCCTGTCACTCCGCAAGGAAGGGCAAGCCGGTCATTTGGCTACAAATGGAATAACTGCCAAACGTCGAGAGAGAGAGAGATCCCGGAGTGACTTCGGTTTCCAAGGCGAAGAGATCTCCGAAAGCGAGAATATTCTCAAGGACAAGGAAAAAGATGCGATTTTTTTTTTTTCCACGGAAAATTACGTGCAGGGGACTGGGTGCAGCCGGCTGAAAACTGCAGAAGGAAAATTTTCTGTGTAAGCTGGTGGACGGCAGTGACCTACTGAGACCTCTGTACCGTGATATCTGTCACTTATCAGACCCTAGTACAGTGCGTGACACGGGATTAAGCACTTTACAAATGTTATGAAATGAATTCTATGCCATGCTAGAGAAAATAACTTCTTCAGACAGAAACAAGAATCTTACGATTAAATACGAGACTCCAAACAATTTTTACTTTTTGCACCAGAGAGAGTATGTGTTTGTTTCCGTATACTTGAAGTTTATGAAACCGAAGCTAAGCCACCCAACGATTGCTAAGAAATACTGTGTATTACTGGAAATGTATTCACATGTCTGTGGGAAATATGTTTAATTCTTCTTGGAAACTCATAAATTCCGAGTTCAGTACCACCTTCCCTATTTTGTAGCTTATCCTTATCCACCTTATTTTTCTTTCCATGAGAAAGTATTGCATTGCTCATTACGACTTCAGTAGCAAAGATGTAATTTTTACATCTTCCTAAATTAAAAATAACGAAGTTCGAACTCATAATCACCTTTTCTAGAACGGTCACAATTGGAGTGCAGATGAAATCACTAGCGCAGGTGATTTTGGAATTGTCAGTGGATGGTTTCAGTTAACCACTTCCACTCATAATTGCCAAGATGATCAGCCTTTGTAGTTTTCCTGATCACTTTTATAGTAATCTACTTTAGTTAGAATGGGAAAAATTATGGTGCCGTAGTAAAGGATCCAAGAATCTTAGTGGCTTAAAACCACAAAAATCTATTTCCTGCTTATCTACATGTTCATCTCTGGGTGGCAGGAATGCACATCTTACCTGAGATTTCTAGTGCTGGAAGCTGCATGATCTAGAATGGCCTCACTCTGGTGTGCAGTTTGGCTCCCTGTTTGCTGGGGTAATGAGAATGACTGAGTCATGTGTCTCTTACCATCTAGAGACTAGCTAGAGCCAATAATTTACATAGTGGCGGCATGTGAAGCACAGTGTAATGGTAAATATTAATGTAGAAGTGCTTTTCCTTTGGGAGGCTGAGGTGGGTGGATCACCTGAGGTCAGGAGTTCAAAACCAGCCTAGCCACCGTGGCGAACCCCTGACCCCTCTTCCACTCTCAATCTCTAGTCTCTCTCTCTCTGTCTCTCTCTCTTTCTCTCTCTCTCTCTCTCTCTCTCACACACACACACACACACACACACACACACACACACAGAGCGATGAAACAGGGACTAAATAGACATGGTGTCTTAGTCTATTTTGTGTTGCTGTAATGGAATACCACTGACTGGGTAATTTATATCAAGAATAGACATTTATTGCTCACAGTTTCTGGGGACTGGAAAGTCCAAGATCAAGGTGCTAGCATCTAACAAGAGCCCTACAGTAAAAAGGCAAAGAGAAGGCAAGTGAGTAAAAGGGGGCCAAACTCATCCTTTTATAATGAACCCACTCCTGCTATAAAGAATCCACTCCCTTGATAACATTGATCCATTGACTATGCCCTCATAGCCTATCATTTCTCATTAGGCGACATCTCCCAACACTGTTATGTTTCCAACATGTGCTTTTTTGTGGACAAATTCAAACCACAGCATACGGTAAACATTCCTGTATAGAAAGGAGAATAAGAGACACACATGAACTGTTTCAGCAGTTAGCATCTCCAACTTTCCAGCGTCTGACAATTTCTTGCTACCATCCACCGAGCTAAGTTAAAGCCACGTTTTAGATTTTCTGTTATAACTGTACCTCCTTCTGGGTGCCAATGTATACATTAGTTAGAATGCGCTATGTTCTGCTCCAGTAACAAGCCCCAAATCCAGTAAACTCAAAACCTCAATACAAAGATTAACACAAAAGTTTATTTCATAGTATACTATCTGTCTTCCAAAGGTCAGTGTGGAAAAGGGTGGAAGGAACATGAGCCCCATAAGCCTCATGTCCATCCAGGGACTGAGGCTTATGGGGCTACGCCATTCGGAAAGCCCCTAGTCACCATGACGAGAAAAATGATGCTAAATCACAGTCCAATTCTTAAAGGCTTCTGCCAGAAGTGACACATTTCAGTAGACGAAGCAAATTTTATGGCCATGACTGACTTCTAAGGAGTTATATATTAGATAGCTTTGAAAGCAGGACAAACCATCCCACAATTTAATACCTTAAAACACCAACTGTTCATTTAGCTCATAAATCTGTGCAGTGAAAATTTGTACTAGGTTCAGCTGGACATTTCTGTGGGCCTTGACTGGACTCACTCAGGTGTTTGTGGTCAGCTGCCTGTCAGCAACGCAGCTCTGTTTCTAAGGATTCACTCACTGCCAGCTGGCAACACAGAGCAATGAGACCAAGTATCAAGAGGCCAGCCCTAGCCCTAGCTTGTTCACATGGTGGCAGTCACAAGGGTCCAAAGTACTGCAAGAAAACAAGGCCCGATACACAAGTCCTTTTCAAATCTCGGTTTGAGTCACATTTGCTCTGGTTCCAATGGCTAAAGCAAGTCACATGGCTAAGCCTGGAGTCAATATAGATTCTACGTCTTGGATCTGCAAGTAGTATTGCAAAGGGATTTGGACAAAGGGAAATAAATAATTTGTGGCCACTTTTGTAGTCTACCACTTTAAATGCAAGGTTACTGTATTCTCCAAAAGAAGGAGAACTAGGGATATAACCAGATCTAATGAATATCACATATCTAGAATTTTTTGGGAGAAGAGAAAGATTAAGGCCAGAAATGTTGAAATACAAAAATGGAGTTAGCTTTGGAATTCAGCTTCACTTTGAAGAGCAAAGAAGTTTCCATGGCAAGTACTACAGAATGTATTATGATTACCCAATGAACATAAAAGTAAGAGTCTAACTGATTAACCATTGCATTCTAAGCATTAAGTGCTGTGCCAGGCATTCAGATAGTGTCTAATATTTATTTATTGGTGGGATGCATGTTTGAGTTATCTATAAGGTCAAGCATAAAAAGAGGGTCATATCAGCCGGGTGTGGTGGCTCACGCCTGTAATCCCAGCACTCTGGGAGGCCGAGCCAGGTGGATCACCTGAGGTCAGGTGTTCGAGACCAGCCTGGCCAATGTGGTGAAATCTTGTCTCTACTAAAAATAAAAAATTAGCCAGGTGTGGTGGTGCATGCCTGTAATCCCAGCTACTGAGGAGCTGAGGCGAGAGAATTGCTTGAACCCAAGAGGCTGAGGTTGCAGTGAGTTGAGATCACACCATTGCACTTCAGCCTGGGCACCAAGAGCAAAACTCCATCTCAAAAAAAAAAAAAAAAAAAAAGAAGGTCTTATCAAAGATTGCCTCCTGCACTGAAAAGCTAGTTACTCACAAAGGATTTTCACATAACAACAGATATATGATATGAAATGTTAATCTTCTTTGGGAAAATGTTTTTGTTCTGCTATCTACTTCCTGTATATATTTTATCAGTTATTTAATGCTGTGTAGCAAGCCGATCCATAATGTAGTTGCACAAAGAATAACCACTAGATATTATTCTCAAGTCTGCAGGTCAGGTGGGCTCTTCTGCTGACCTGGTGAAGTTCAGCACATCTTACCTGAGGTTGCTAGTGCTGGAGTTGCATGATCTAGAATGACCTCACTCTGGTGTGCAGTTTGGCTCCCAATTTGCTGGGGTAATGAGAATGACTGAGTCGTGTGTCTCTTACCATTTAGAGGCTAGCTAGAGCCAATAATTTACATAGCATGTGAAGCACAACGTAGTGGTAAGTTTTAATGTAGAAGTGCTTTTCCTTTGGGAGGCTGAGGTGAGTGGATCACCTGAGGTCAGGAGTTCAAAACCAGCCTGGCAAACATGGCAAAACATGGCAAAAAAAAAAAATTAGCCAGGCACAGTGGTGGGTGTCTGTAATTCCAGCTGCTGGGGAGGCTGAGGCAGGCAAATTGTTTGAACCCAGAAGGCAGAGGTTGTAGTGAGCCGAGATGGAGCCATTGCGCTCCAGCCTAGGTGATAGAGCAAGACTTTGTCTCAAAAAAAAAGAAGTTCTTTTCAAGTCAGCTTGCATCATGTTCTGCTTGCTACTATCCTAGTGGCCAAAGCAAATCTCATGGTCAAGCCCAAAGTCTGAATGTAAGGACATTAACAAATGGCATGGGTTTAGAATGGTGTGAACAAATTAGAGTCATCACTTCCATCAAACTGCTGTAAAAAACTATGCAAGTTCACTATTTTCCCCCTAAAACTGATAACCACATCTACAGAGTTCTTAGACGGTACCAAGACATGTAACTTGCAGGGCCAAGTAATAGTTTATTAATTTATTTACCACTTAGTCAATTTTCAAGTGAGGGTGCATTTTAGGAGAACATGATATAACAAATACAAATAAATTGGAGTAGTTTGAAATACAGTTCCACAATAGAGAAATACAAAATTATAGAGGGTATGACTGGAGTAATATTTTTTGAGATACTAACCCAAAATGAGAGCTATTCTTATATTTTGTAACAAACATAAACAATCCATTATACCAGTAGGATTGTAAAATACCTACTCAATTTTGTATTATCAATATGTACTACAAAATCTACATATTTTATAATTTAATATAATGTAAACAATTTTGTATACCTTAGATATTTACAGTTATAAAGCATAACTACGAGATACCTTAACTGTACAATGCTTTGTAATGCTGAGAAACTATCTTTTGAGTAAATTATATCTGTTTTATAGAGTCACATCTTAGGCCAGGTGCAGTGGCTCATGCCTGTAACCCCCACACTTTGGGAGGCCAAGGCAGGCAGATCACCTGAGGTCAGGAGTTCAAGGCCAGCCTGACCAACATGTAGCAACCCCGTCTCTACTAAAAATACAAAATTAGCCAAGCTTGGTAACACAGGCCTATAATACCAGCTACTCAGGAGGCTGAGGCAGGAGAATTGCCTGAACCTAGGAGGTGGATGTTGTGGTGAGCCGAAATCACAGCATTGCACTCCAGCCTGGTCAACAGGTGCAAAACTGTGTCAAAGGAAAGAAAGAAAGACAGAAAGAGAGAAGGAGAGAGAGAGAGAGAGAGAGGAAGAAAGAAGAAAGAAAGAAAGAAAGAGAGAGAGAGAGAAAGAAAGAAAGAAAAGAGAAAGAAAGAGAAAGAAGAAAGAAAGAGAAAGAAAGAAAGAGAGAGAGAGAGAGAGAGAAAGAAAGAAAGAAAGAGAAAGAAAGAATCACATTTTACTATATTTCCTTTGGTCCTGACCTGTAATGCAGTTCACTGATCAAATATTAAAACATCAGAGAAAAATTTGATTAACCAATTGTTTAGGACATAGAACAAATTCCCCTTCCAGAAAATTTCTAATCAGCGACATAATCATATTATACTAAACTTTATGCAAACATCTTAGATTCATCCAGGGTCATGAGTTAAAGGCTTCTCGATAGTTTTCTTCATTATGGAAGTACAGACTCTAAAGACATCATTACCTGAAATATATACATGTTAATGAATTCATTTCCAAGACTTCAGTTAAACAGTTAGAAATATTTAAAATATATGGTGATTTTGACTTCTTGATGCATTTCCAAATACTATCAACACCTTTTTGTACATTTTGTAGGAACAAAGATAAAATTTGACAACAGGAATAATGATTGAAGAAACAGAAATATAGTGGTAATGTACTTCATTTCTTAGATTATAATGTCTCCATTTTTCCTATTCTAAGACTATCCTTATTATACATAACGGGCATGATAGCTGGTCCAATTCTGTCACTTATCTCAGGGTGGCATCTCAGAATTTTATTCTTTATGTTCTTTGTTGAGTTCAATCATTGGATACTTTAAAATATTACTGTTATATCGTTACTATCTATATAGTAAATATCATATAGTTAGACCTAAGTTTTACTGTATTAGGACAGCTCAGGCCCTGAACTGTCAGGATAATTAATACTAAAATTAGGGTGAGTATGTTTTCTAATTTTTTTTACATAAAATCATACACCTTTGAACTTGGCACATGATTTTAATACCATTTACCATCTACTTTCTCTTGCATCCAGGCATGATAATAGGACCTGACCTATCACTACTCTTTTTGTGTCCATTTGAAATCACTTCCCTGGCCTAATGTATTATTGTCACTTTCATTTTCAGCCTTTTAATAAAATTTCAATGTATTAAAGGCTCAATGATGGCAATTTTATTCAATTTAATCCAATTGCACAGCTCAGTATCAAAGTAAAATAAAAATGCCATCTATAGTACCTAGGCTATCACAGTTTAGAAGGAATACGGATCATCTAGGTCAATCCCCTAATTTTGCAGATAGGGAAATTGGGCCCAGAGAGGATAAGCAATTTATGTAGGTCACACAGCTTATTAGTAGCACACCCAAACTAAAGATCAATTTCCTGATTCCTAATCTTGACTCTTTTTGCTATAATAAGAGCTATCATGGCATTTATACACATTATTAATTCATTTAGTCTTTCCATAATCGTATGCAGTAAGTACTTTTACTATTATTATCATCCCCATGCCAAAGAGAAATAAATATAAATTGACTTAGAGATGTTAAATAACTTAAATAAGTTAGCATCATCTAGCTAGTTACTGATGGAACTAGAATTTGAATCTTTGTGTCTTTCCAAATTTAACTACTGCTTTTCACTGGAGAACAGGAAAGAAGGTGAAAAGCTGCCTATTAAGCAATCAGAAATTGAGGAAGCTGGATTTTTTTCTCATTTTCAGTAGCACAAAAAATTACAGTCTCT
Organism: Sapajus apella; assembly: GCF_009761245.1. Classification (NCBI taxonomy): domain Eukaryota; kingdom Metazoa; phylum Chordata; class Mammalia; order Primates; family Cebidae; genus Sapajus; species Sapajus apella. The sequence continues at coordinate 7,685,014 of NW_022436945.1, forward strand.
CAATATTAACCTATCATTCAGCCAAATTGGGGTTTTGCTATCCCCGTCTGACATTCCATGCTATCCTACTCCCATGAAGGACACTTCTCAACTGAGTGGTGATTATTACTACTTTCTGTGCTCTTAGAACACTTTATTTTTCTCATAAGTCTTACTGTATTTTTCCATGTATTCTAATTATTTGTGACTGTATCTTATTGTTCCTCTCTATAACCTTGTAGACTGTGATGTCAGAGACTGATATTCACCACCTCTGTATACTTGCATTCTACACCTAGTTGGTATCAAAAAGACTTTTTTTGAATTGAAATGGAAGTGTAATTAATTGAGATTTTTTTTCTTTTTTCTTTTCTTTTTTTTTCTTTCTTTTTTTTTTTTTTTGAGACAAAGTTTTGCTCTTGTTACCCAGGCTGGAGTGCAATGGCGTGATCTCGGCTCACCACAACCTCCACCTCCTGAGTTCAAGTATTTCTCTTGCCTCAGCCTCCCAAGTAGCTGGGATAACAGGCATGAGCCACCATGCCCAGCTAATTTTTGTATTTTTAGTAGAGACGGGATTTCTCCATGTTGGTCAGGCTGGTCTCGAACTCCCGACCTCAGGTGATCTGCTGCCTCAGCCTCCCAAAGTGCTGGATTGCAGGCATAAGCCACTGTGCCCAGCTTGAGATTTTTTGAAGGAAAGAAACATGTAAGATATAAGACTTCCTTCACCCATGCCCTACCTTTATTCTCAAGTTCTACTTGTGAACGCAAACTTTTTTTTCACCTGATGTCAGGACAGTGACAAAACATGGTCGCAAAATTGTGTTTTACAAAAGTTATGTTTTAAATCAAGAAATTAACATCATTTGGCCTTTCTGCATGTTGAAACTCCTGATATAAACTAAGTCATAACATTTATATGAACAAAGCATATCATTTTACTTACTAATATGCCTTAGGAAAACAGAAATATGAACAATTCATGAACCTGACAACTGTTTTTCAGGCTGTTGACCATAGGATTTGGCTCTCAGTTTCAAAATATAAAAAAAATTTGTATGAAAATAGTACAAAATATCAATGTTTCATGGTAAAGAGGCCAAACAATAAACCTCTGAAATAAAGTCCATTGGGTTAAAGAAGTTCATTTTAACATATTACCATAAGGAAGGCTTGTTTAGACTGTGAAATCTGATAATGGCCCATATTATCTACCTGGAGAATAGATGTGAATAAAGAGAAAAGAATAAGTCAGTTAAATTATGTCATAGTTTTCCCTTATAAAAAAGAGATGCGAATGAAAATGTAGAGTTGGTAAAACTTTAATACCTTTTAACTTAGCCAAAATTATATAATGTTTGAAGATTTAAATTATAAGATTAAATTACAATTAATAATCACCTTATGTAATAATGGAAAGTAAAGAACAACTCAGTATTATCCTATTACAGGCTTTCAAATTCAATAGACAAAACCACTTGATTTTATGTACTAAAGTCATTAAGCTCTAAACCTGAAACTTGAAAGAAAAATAAATCTAACTATAAAACAATATGGTTTGGCTCTGTGTCCCCACCCAAATCTCAACTCAAATTGTAATCCCCATGTGTTGAGGAAGGGACCTGTAAACCCCACGTGTCTAGGGAGGGAGGTGATTGGATCATGGGGGCTGTTTCCCTCATGCTGGTCTCATAATGAGTGAGTTCTCATGATATCTTATGGTTTTATAAGTGTTTGGAAGTTCCTCCTTCCAAAAGAGGAAGAAGAGCAGGAGGAGAAGCTCTCGTCTCTCCTGCTCCCATGTGAAGAAGGTTCTTGCTTCCCATTCGCCTTCTGCCATGATTGTAAGTTTCCTGAGGCCTTCACAGCCATGTGGAACTGTGAGTCAATTAAACTTCTTTCCTTTATCTAAACAAAACAAACAAACAAAAAAATCACCCTCATAATCCAATCACTTACCTCTCTTGACACCTGAGGATTACAAGTCCCTCCCTCAACATATGGGGATTACAACTCAAGATGAAATTTGGGTGGTGAGGGACACAGGGCCAAACCACATCAAAACTCTATAACTATTTTGACTATCAGTGGTCTCCTCTGATCTCTGTTTTTTTATTGTTTTCAGTAAATAGAACAATTGTAAAGCAGAAAATAAGGGTAAGAGTCAGAGCTAAAGGCCTAGGGATTAGTTTAAATGTTATGTAAGGAGCTGTGAGAACCACCTGCTCCTCCAGACTTTGTCTCCACCGTAATGTAGCCAGGCATTTTTTATATTAACACCTGCAAGAAATTTACTCCATGGAAAAGTTGGACCCAAAAGATTATGGATTCGAGTACACCAAGCATAGTATAAGGGTAGGGCAAACATTATAGAGTGAACACAGATTATTAAGTCAAAGTTTGCTGAATTCCTCCACCTTGTTCTTGGGACACCTATAACCAGATTTATCCCTTTAAGCAAAAAATTGGGGATCCTTCTCAAGAGAAACTCAAAGTCTTAGAAAACTCACCCATTCCACAGACCTTTCAATAAACATTTAAGGACCTTACTTGTAAATATGTATTGACGTTTGAGGAAAATATCCAACTTGCAAGACAGAGAGAGACGAAAACGAACAGATAAAGGGAACTCAGAGAAAAACAGAAATATTGCAAGATATAGAACAAAACTTCCAATTAATTATAATTAACATCTTCAAAAAGATTAGAAAAGATATTGCATTGTCAAAGAGTTACTTTGAAACAAGATGCTATGGAAAGAGAGAACAATGGGAAAACAAGAAAGAGCTCTTAGAAATTAAAAATATGTCAGGTGAAATTAAAACAAAATTTTAAAAAAGTGCTGAGAGATTAAGATGAGGAAATTTCTTTGAAGTAGTATTTAAAGAAATATGAAGACAGGAGATAAGAAGATATTAAGATAGGAGATAAGAAAATTTTGCAATCAACCTAGGAAGCCCACTGTTTGACTGACTTGGGTTTCAGAAAGAGAGACAAAAGCAAACTGAGGAAAGAGTATTATCAAAGAAATAATAAAGAAAAGTTCCCAGAACTGAGGGGAATGAGCCTCAAGATTAAGTAGTTTCACTTCAAGACATATAATCATGGAAGTTCAGGACTCTAGAAATTATGAGAAGATTCTAAAAACTTCCAGAAAGGAAAATATAGATCATGTGCAATGTATCAAAAATCAGAATAGCATTGGGCTTCTCAACAGAAAACAATGGAGCAATGTCTTCAAAATTATAACTGAAAATGATATCCATCCTAGAATTCTGAAACCTGTCAAACTATCAGTCAATTGTGGGAACAAAATTGATTTTTCAGGCTTGCAAGTTCTCAAAACATTGACCTCACAAATACTGTATCCCTTTTCATGTTACTACCAGAGGATATGCTTCCTTATAACAAAGAGGAATAGTGATCTAGGAAACAGGAATCTAACGCAAGAAAAGTCAAGGAATTCCTAAGGGGAAGAAGGGCAGTTACAGATGAGAGCTGACAACAGATGCAGAAATTAATGAGTCCAAAACCAAGTAAGGTGATGGAAGGATCCCAAACAGAATTTCCTAGCACAAAATGAAACAGAGATTATATAACAGATTTGACTTGTGGAAAACTGAACATTGAAATATTTGGGAGAGCAAGAATAATAAGCAATAGGCACATTGCTAATGTAATTCAGAAAAAAGAAAGATTGTCAATATCTGTGACTTTAATTTTTGTGTTTTCTTCTCCAGTGCCTGAGATAGTACCTGGAACAAAAGAATATCAGCAAGTGTTTCCTAAATGGATACATGAATGAATGAGTGAACAGTATAAAACCTTGTGCCTTCCTCCAACAGCACCCAACGGGGTTACTTGAACATATACAAATACTAAGAATGTTTGTTGACTTGTATGAAAGTGATTGTTTCTCAATTGTTTGTTAATTTATATATATATTAATTAGACGTCTTAGTGAACGTCAGAAATTAAATTAAATTTGTTTGATCAAAGAAGATCACTTATTAAACTGAAAAATTCTGGCCGGGCACTGTGGCTCACATCTGTAATCTAGCCCAGCACTTTGGGAAGCCAAGGTGGGTGGATTGCATGAGCCCAGGAGTTCGAGACCAGCCTGGGCAACATGATGAAATTTTGTCTTTACCAAAAACACAAAAAGTAATTGGGTGTGGTGGCACGCACCTGTAATCCCAGATACTCAGGAGGCTGAGGCAGGAGAATCGCTTGAACTGGGGAGGTGGAGGTTACAATGAGCCGAGATGGCACCGCTGCACTCCAGTCTGGGCCATAGAGCAAGACCCTGTCCCCACCCCCAAAACAAACAAACAAACAAACTGAAAAATTCCCAGCGGCAGCTTTAGTCACAGAATGGATCTAGGCATTCAAACAGAAGCTATTTCTCCTTGTCTCCTCTTGGTTGTTTCCATTTTCAGGTCACGTGCTAGAAAAGGTGTACATGGGCAGTTGTAAACTTAATCCCCCAGATTAGCAGCACCTCTTTTTCTGTAGTTACTCAAAACCACAGAACTGATTCAGTTGACAAACTTTATCAATTTCTTGAGTCAATTATTGTGGCCACGGGAGTGGAATATTCTGACTGGTTATGCCTGAGTCACACATTTAACTTTAGAATCATGGGCCAGCCTCAGCCAAACCACAGGGTCTCAAAATCAAGGAGGGAGAGAGTTCCTCAGAGAAGACCAGTGCACTATTACCAGAAAAAGGGAATATATCTACCTAACAGGCAAAAACAATTGGCAACTTTATCGAAAAAAAGTACCTATTTTATGCTGACCTCTACCAGAAAGACAAATATTACCCCAAAGAAGCCTTTCAAAACAGAAAATCACATTGAGCATACTTGTTAAATATGACTTCAACCTCTTTATATCTCATCTCTGAACATTCTAGCGTCTTGGCATGTAAATTGTGTACTAGTACTGTTCAACAGAAACGTAATGTAAGACACAAATGCAAGCCACATGTGGAATTTAAAGTTTTCTAGTAACTGTCTTTAAAAAGTAAAAGAGAAATTAAATTTAAGAATATATTTTATTTAATACATTATATCTAAAACATTTAAAAACAAGCAATATGAAAGTTAAAAATGAGATATTTTACAATATTTTTCTGTACTGTCTTTGAAATTTTATATGCATTGCACGAAACAGTACATTTCAACTCGGATTAACCATATTTCATAATCTCAGTGGATAGAGGCTATATTTGGCAGAGCAGTTCTGGACTGTGAAAGATCTTAAATACTACTAAGTAGAGTTTTCATTTTCTCCCTCCTTCAACCAATTTCTCCTCTTAAAAACCTTCCCTTTTCATTCTAGTAATCTTTATTCTTCCAATAAAATGGTTCAATTCACCACATGGGACAATGTTATTCACAGTCTCATAATTTGGAAAATGGAACGAAAAGAAGTGTTCTTTTACCACTTTTCTACTTTTCAGTTTTCTACTTTTCAAGAATAAGAGCTGAAATAAAATGGCAAATCACTCTGGTGCTTTCATTCAGCATGAATAAAAGCAATATGAAACAGATGATCATGTCTTGATGACAGTTATGGTACTACTTGGCAGGATGAAGTGAAGAAAGAATTTGGCTTGTTAGCATTAAATGGCTGCCCAAATAGGTCCTACAAAGAATAGAGGGAGTGAGAGGAATCAAGTTACCCACATACACTAATGAAATAGTTGTGTCACGCTGTTGGGGGACTCTCAAACGCTACAATAGAATACTTGTTAGCACACCTTTATTCCTCAAAGAAGTCTGGTTTGCACACACTCACTTTTGAGAATAAATCTTCAGATGTACTTTTCCTTACATTTAAAAAGAAAGATTTTTTTTTTCTGTTATAAACCCCTTGATCCAAGAGTTTATTTTGGCACTTTGAGAATTATGTAAAACTTATTGCCAAAGCAGAATTTTCAATTAAAGCATAGGGTTCCAAGTATTATGAAAGATAAAAAGATAAAAAGCCCTCCAAAATGTCAACTACTTTGGTATGGATTTTTCATGACTTTCTCAGTTCAAAGAAAACTACAGTATATATAAAAATCTGACAGAATTTTACTTTGCAAATTTAGTATGATTAGAATTTATATCCAACTATAAAAATTCAGTTCATTTTTCAGACATATCTTAAACAATTTACACTCATTTAACCTGGGTGATTTAATTTTAAAATGTCAATATTTAGGATATATACTTTATCATAAAGCATATCTTATCTTTTTGTCAGAAAGCAAAGCTTTACATATAAAAATTCAACAAACATTTTCACACCAATGCTGTTCAAGTACTATGACAAGTGCTGAGTCTTTGGAGGTAAACAGAATTTGTTCTTGTGTTTATGGTGTTTGTCTGTAGTATTTGTTGCAGAGCATCTGTAGACCTTCTTTTTGGAAATAATAGTTTTATTTTTTTCTTAAGACTATCCTCTCTCCTGTTCTTAATTTATCTGCTTTCTATGGAATTGACTCCACCCCTGACTGCAAACTAGAGTAGATGGCTCAGGACTGGCCAATCAGAACATCTAATCACCCTGGTCATAGAGATTGGCTTAAGCACATGTGTGCTACCTAGTCAGGGTCAATGAGACACAGTGAGATTTAGAAAGGGATCCTTCCTCTTTTCTTTTAACAATGCTACAAGTGTATTAGTCCATTTTCATGCTGTTGATAAAGATATATCTGAGACTGTGTAATTTGTATAGAAAAAAGAGGTTTAATGGACTTACAGTTCCACATGGTTGGGGAGGCCTCACAATCATGGTGGAAGGCAGCAGGCACATCTTACATGGCAGCAGACAAGAGAGAATGAGAACCAAGCAAAAAGGGTTTGCCCTTATACAACCATCAGATCTCGTGAGACTTATTCACTACCATGAGAACAGTATGGGGGAAATTGCCCTCATGATACGATTATCTTTCACCAGGTCTCTCCCACAACATGTGGGAATTATGGGAGCTTACAATTCAAGATGAGATTTGGGTGGGGACACAGACAAACCATATCAACAACCATTTTGCCACTACATGTAGTTTGAGAACAAAAATCAACACTAAGGAAAAGAGTTCACCAAAAGAGAGAGGAAAACCAAGCCTTGTAATGAGCTTGTCTAAAGCCAATTAAACTTGGAATAAAGGAGGAGAAGAAGGAAATAAGCTGAAAGAAGGCAATTAGGATGAGGAGAAGGGATGTTGGAATTTAAAAGAAGAAACAGAATTTCAGCCAGATAAATGTAAGACTAAAGGCAGATACAGCATGACAAGTGGAGAAAACCTCAAACAGTTCATTTTGGAGGACATAAAGTAGTAATAATGGAATGATCAGTGAAGAGAATGGAGAGGTAGGCAAAGGACGGGTCTTGGAAAATCTTATCCCCCAAGGTAAAGAACATCACACAGGGGATGGCAGGTTCATTGATATATTTTAAGCAGGAGTGACATGCCATATTTTTGTTTGAGACGGAATACTCTAGGGGTGTTGTAGAATGGGTTGGAGGAGTCTAGAGACAGAAAACACTTAGAAGTCTTTACCGCTATCTATTCTGATGACTATAATGGAGCAGGGGCGAGGAGAAGGCAAAGGAGAAATGCAACATTTATTTCTTTATTTTACTAAATTGAAGTCTAAAATATTTTTAATCAAAGTAATATATACACATGATTTTAAAGTAAACTCATACAGAGTGGTTTACAATGAAAAAACAATAGTCTGTTTTTGCTTTTCTCAAGCCGCCATCCTATTTCCCAGAACAAACAACTTTTAACTTTTTAAACTGTTCATGTCTATAGCTATTCTTGGCTGGGTGCAGTGGCTCACACCTGTAATCCCAGCACTTTAGGAGGCAGAGGTGGGTGGATCACCTGAGGTCAGGAGTTCAGACTAGCCTGACCAACATGGTGAAATCCCATCTCTACTAAAAATACAAAAATTAGCTAGGTGTGGTGGTGTGTGCCCGTAATCCCAGCTACTTGGGAGGCTGAGGCAAAAGAATCGCTGGAACCCGGGAGGCAGAGGTTGCAGTGAGCCAAGATTGCACCATTGCACTCCAGTCTGGGCGACAGGAGTTAAACTCCATCTCAAAAAAAAAAAGGCTATTCTTCTGGTCAGTCAGTACTGCCATATTCAGTTTTACCCTTAAAAACCTATACAATTCTGTGTGGCATCCCTCAATTAGTACCATATCTCTGAACTATATGAGTTTACCACCGTTTCTTCATTTCACTGTTAGACATTATCAAGCTATCCATTTTCCCCTCCTCCTCTCTTTTAATATACGCATATCTTAATACATTAAAAACACATTTGTGATTGCTATAGGCTGAGCTGCATCCTCCCCAAAATTCATGTTGAAGCTCTAACCCCTAGTACCTCAGATTGTCACTGTATTTGGAGATAGGCCTTTTCAAGAGGTGCTTAAGTTAAAATGAGGCCATTAGGATGGGCTGTAATCCAATACTGGTATCCTTACAAGAAGAGGGGAGATTAGGACACAGACACGCATGGGGGAACATATAAAAACACATGGAGAGAAGGGACATCTGAAAGCCAAGAAGAGAGGACTCAGAATAAAATCAACTCTGCCAATCTTAGACTTCTAGCCTCCAGGACTGTGAGAAAATAAATTTCTGTTGTTCAGCCACCCAGTTTGTAGTTCTTTGTTATATGGCAGCCTTAGTCAACCCATACTGTGATTAAAATTTTAGAAGTGTGTAATATACTTTTATTGCCTGTTTTCATCAACCACAGACAATATATTTAATTCTCCATTTCTCAAGATGAGGGTTTTTAGCACTCGTTTCCACCCTCTCAGTTTCTACTTTTCATTTTCTGTACTTTCACATCAAGTTTGATAACATTTACGATGTATTCTCTAACCATATTTAAATCTTCTATGCTTTATTTATAGGTTGGTCTGAAAATCAACAATCAATAAAAGTCATCTATGTATAATGTCTATGTTCACTGAATAGCCAAGTAGTTTGTTTTTTGTTTTCTTTAGGTTTCCAATAGCCTTGCTGTCCCCTTGCGCTATGAATCCTAACAGAATCTGGAGGTCATTTTCAAAGATACTTGCAAACCTCCTGATTTCCCCTTTCCCCAGATACTTCTTCTGGCTGTCCTCTTTTTCCCTATTCCAATATGGACTGGCTACTTTTTAGGCAGGTAGGCACAAGCACCTTCTGTCCTTACTGTGCCTGATAGGAGCCACAGGTGAATGCCTTCTCTTTCTTGGTTTACTCCTTCATGTAGTGGGGTTATATCCTCCAGAAATTTCCAGGAAAAGGGTGTCTAAGAAGTAAATTTTCTTAGGTTTCATGTTTAAAATTTTAAAATTCTGCCTTCATGCCTGATTAATTTTTTTGTATCTGGAATAAATTCAGAAATTTGTTTCTCACAGTTCTGGAGGCTGAGAAGTCCAAGGTCAAGCGGCTTGTGTCTTGCCAGGGACTTCTTGCTGCATCATCCCATGATGAAAGACATCATGTGGGAAAGAGAATGTGTGTGGTGAGTGAGGGATGGGTGGCAGCACAAACTGGCTTTTATAACAAACCCCCTCTGAGATAAGCACACTGAACCATTTCGGAAAGCAGAGCCCTCATGACCTAATCACCTTTTAAAGGCTCCACCCCTCAATATTGTTTCACGGAAAATTAAGTTTCCAACACGTGAACTTTGGAAGACACATTTGAACCATAGCAAGAACCATTTAAAAAAAATATCTGGAAGTCCTCAGTGTTTCTTTATCCTTGATGTGCTGAAATTTTATAATGATATGTAGCAAGCTAAATCATTCTTCATTCATTATGTGGAGTATTTAAAAGGATCTTTCATTTTGACAACTCAGTATTTCTGCTCTGGGAAATTATCTTTATTATTTTTTTGAAAATTTCTTCCCTTCCATTTTCCATTTCTCCCTTTCTTGTACTCCTGTCAGTCAGGATTCACTCCCTGTTTCTTACTTTTATTTCATATTTCTCATTTCTATCCTCTCTACATTGTGGAAGATTCGATTATGTTCCAAACTATTCTACTGTTTTTTTTTTTTTTTTTTTACTTAAACAAATATTTTGTATTCATGTGTATGTTGTAACACAAAGACTGTCATTTTTCATAGCATCTTATTCTTGATTTCTGTTACATTTTCTTTTAAAGTATATCTCAGGATAGTAATTCAAATTTGTCTTAAGTTAATTTCTCCATCCTGAATTGTTTCTTCTGGTATCTCAATCTCCTTCCCTTTGTTTACCTTATCCTCTATGTTCATGTTTACAGTTTCGTTAAATGATTGGTGACCCTTAGTTATCCTTTTATATTTAACAATGAGGTAATATACAAAACTGTTAGAAACACTATTCATAGACTGAACTTCTAAACTAGTGATCTACACTTTAAGGTGAGCTGGTGGCCCAGAATGTGGAGGGCTTTGCTCTCAGGCACTATTAGTCAGCTATTGCTGCAATTCTGCTATAGAATACTTAACTCTCAAAACTCTGTGGCTTACAATAACAGCAAAACTAATTCTCTCTCTCTCTCTCTCTCTTCTCTCTCTCTCTTTCTCCTTTCTCTTTCTTCTCTATCTCTCTTTCTTCTCTCTCTCTCTCTTCTGTCTCTGTCCTCACTCTGTCTCTCTCAACTTGATGGACCTGTGAAGGTTTTCTAGATTCGGGTAGACGTGGCTACAAGTTGCAGGTCAGGTTTACTGCATGGCTACTTAGGGCATGCGCTCATCAGAAAGATGGCAGAATTGTATAATGGCAAGTAAGACAACATGAAACATTAAAGCCTCTCCTTATATCATATTGGCTAACATTCCATTGGTCAAATCAAGTCACACAGCTGAGGCAAAGTCCATGAAGTGGGATTTTTATTCTGCCCATGATGAACCTTGGCAAGGATTGTGGGGAGGGAAGGAAGAAATGTGAGCCAATCATATAATCTCACACAGTTACCAATGGCTGTGGTGAACTACCATGGTTTTCTCTAGATTATTTGCTTGACTCCTTTGCAGAGTGATATGGTTTGGCTGTGTTCCTACCTAAATCTCACCTTGAGTTATAATAATTCCCCTGTGTCAAGGACAGGGCCAGGTGGAGATAATTGAATCATGGGAGCAGTTTCCCCCATACTATTCTTGTGGTAGTAAATAAGTTTCATGAGATATGATGGTTTTATAAATGGGAGTTCCCCTCTACAAACTCTCTTGCCTGCCACCATGTAAGACATGCCTTTGCTTCTCTTTCACCTTCTGCCATGATTGTGAGGCCCCCAAGCCATTTGGAACTGTGAGTCCATTAAACCTCTTTCCTCTGTAAGTTACCCAGTCTCAGGTACATCATTATTAGCAGCGTGAGAAAGGACTAATACAGGGAGGAATACTACTTTTTCATTTTTTCCAGGCAAATACAGGTTATTGTTAAAGATCATATGTTTAAGACAAAAGTCCATGTAGATAAAATAATAAAGCAATAGCACGTAAAAGTACCTCGAAGAAGACAAACATTGAATAAATGGTCAAATAAATAAGTAAATGAACAAAAAAGTGAATAAAAAGAAATAATTTTTTTTTGTTTGTTTTAAAGGAGCACTTAGAGGGGTCTGGAAACTTTCAAAATGTGTATCCTTTTTTTTTTTTAAATCCCAAATAGTTGAGACAATTTCAAACAGTTTCAGAGTCATATATGAATGTATACCTTATCTGCTCTGTATTCATTCTCTTATAAAGTTGTTCAGTGACTGTATTCAATTTTTATCTTTATAATACATAGAAGATTAAAATTGTTTTAGCAAGAAATATTACCATTCAATATTACCAGGATAATTTGCTTAAAAATTTAGGATTTCATAGTATAATTGCTTTCAAACTTAAATGGAAACTATTTCACATTGTCAAGGCTGTAAAAAATACATTTTTATCAACCATCTCACTTCAAAAAGAAAGCGTGGCTTAAAATACATGGAAAAATTCATCCACAAAGGTGATTTTTTTCTGTGCTTGTTTTATTACATCTACTGACTTTAAGCTTGGATTTGCAAACATTCTAGAATTAGAAAGTATCTGTACAACAATTTTCTAAAACATTTAAAAACAATTATTATTTGATAGTAAATTCTATTAAAAATAACTTATTGTGAGTGGTAAGAGTGTTAGTAAGGGTCAGGCACAGTGGCTCATGCCACCCAGCCGCTGGGAAGCATCTCTTGAGCCCAGGAGTTTAAGTGGAGAGGAACACTTGAGCCCAGGAATTTAAGGCTACATTGATCTATGATTGTGCCACTGAACTGCAGCCTGGGAAACAGTGAGACCCTGTCTCTGAAATAAATAAATAAATAAATAAATAACTTCCTTTTTTGATTAAGCTCCATGGCAAAGAGAAAAAATAAAAAGCAATTTGAGTGAGCAGTATGAATTCTATTCATGAAATGAGGCCATCTGAGTAATGCCTGCAACAACCTTGATTTGAGTTCTTTCTGAAAGCTTTCTTATTACTAAGTGATGAATTTTGTAATTCTGCAATCCCAGTGACGTTAATGGATACAAGTTTAAACTGTAGTGATGGCATGTCCATTCTAAAGGGCATGGTTTGGTTCTACCATTTTGTTTACTTTGTTGAACTATCTACCTCTGTCAGTATGAGACTATCGTTGGAGGACCAAAGAGGTCTATATTCACATCTTGGCCTGAATATATCTCATTGTTTCTTTGGCCATTAATATTTTTGTATTTTATTTAGAAAATTACCCAGGTGTGGTAGCACATGTCTGTGGTCAGAGCTTCTTGGGAAGCTGAGGTTGGAGTGTCTCCTGGGCCTGGGAGGATGAGGCTGTAGTAAGCCATGATTGCACTACTGCATTCCAGCCACAGTGACAGAGTGAGACCTTGCCTCAAAAATAGTGTTTTAACTAGTTATTTTCTCTCCCTGAATGTTTATGATACAGACATGGAAAGCTTTTACAGACAGGTGAAGAAAGTTTTTGTTGTCATGGAATGTTTCAGGTTTATTCCTGTATCAGGAAGATTCTATTTTTGAGAGTTTAGAACCCATGCATAAGTTTGCCGAAGTGTATTTGTTACAGCCATTAGTAGCTAACCTCTGAATTTATTTTGAAAGGATAGTTCTATGTAGTAGGTAGCAACAGAATCTGCATAGTCAAATTTTTCAGCTTAAAAAATGATTCCACAATATGCTTTTTGTGCAAGCTCAGGTGCCAATCAACTCTCACTGGTTGTGTAGAGAGAACCACCTTAAATTCACTGTAGTTTCTTCCTTGGAGTAGCAGTCTTTTATTCAACTAGTGGAGAAAAAAGGATGAAACAGGGGAAAAGGTAATTGCTAAGTTGGTGGTGGGCAGGGTATTTGGTTTTTTTCTTTCTGTTTTTTCACCTGACAAATAAAGACAGTATCAGGCATGTGTATTAGTTTCTAGGGCTGCCGTAACAAAGAACCACAAACTGGGTGGTTTAAAATAACATATTATTCTACAGTTCTAGAGACTAGCAGTCAGAAATGCAGGCATCGATAAGGCCATTCTCCATCTGAAACCTGTACCTTGCCTCTTCCTAGCTTCTGGTGGTTTGCTGAGAATCTCTGCAGATCCTTGGCTTGCAGTTGTGTAACTCCAGTAACTGCTTTGTTTATTACAAGACATTCCTCCTGCGTGTCTCTGTCTTCACATTGTATTCTTCTTATAAAGACACCAGTCATATTAGAGCAGGGTCCTACTCTAGTATGAGGCACGCCCTACTCCAACGTGGCAGAAACATACAAAATTCAACACATAACAAAGTATAAAGGATAAACTCAAGAACAGAAACAAGTCCAGTCCAGAAAGGGCCTCTGTTAACTTGCATGGAGTCTGTGTAAAATAGGAGAGATGCTCCCTTTGTGTGGACACATGCCAGGGCTCACAGCAAGAGAGCAAAAAGCATGCTGGATTTCCATTCTCCACGTTCCCTGGGCGTAGTGTCTTTACTTAGAGCACAAATAGGCCAAACTAACCGTGGCCCAGAGACTGGAAGTAGATGATGATGGCAAAGTGTGGGTGGTAAGAGTGTTAGCAAGGTCAAGTTCATGAAAATGGAATTTTTTTGCTGGGAATGGAGCAGAGTAGGAAGAAAAGATGATATTTATTCACTCTTTATTCACTCATTCAACCAATATTTATTGAGTATCTATTTATAATAGGTGCACTGATGTATCTCAAGGAACTTGATATACAGCCCAGAATGGATTGGTGTAGACGTGTTTCCCCTCCCTGTTTAATTTTTCTATTTTTTGATGCATATGGCATGGGGGTATGATGGGGAGGAGACAGCTGACCAAAAAATGGAGTCCCAGACCTCAGTACAGAAACTCAGCACCTACCAATAACTGATGTGTATTAGTTGTCTCAGGTTCTCAATGACAAATTCCAGGTAGAGAGAGTTCAGTAGTATACTTTGCCTCAGTGTCAACTCTGGTCTGATTGACTATGGTTGAGCAAAAGAGTTGACCTAATACAAAGGTCAATACTTTGGGTGAAGTGGTATGGGTTTGGGAGAAGTCTTTAGTAAAGGGAGCAGGAACTGGACATATATCCCCTAAGTGTTTACTGTGACTTGCAAGGTGACAACTTTGGGGAGATGGTCACTTACTTAAAGTATCAGTTTTTGAATGTTTGCTTTAAAAAGTCACTTTCATTTATAGTCACCTTTTCTTTACAGTTTGTGAAATTTTGACAGTGTTAATGTGCAAACAATTTATAGACGACTGTAAGTAGGTAGAATAATTATTCAAAGTCTTACAAAATCACTGCAGAAGGTACAGATTTATTATTCTGTAATTTTGAAAGCAGGATAAATTTTATTATGGCATTCTAAATAAGAGAGTTTAGAAAGGTAACCAAGAAAAAGTATAGAAAGTATTCAGTACATGTTCCTTATTGCTAGCGATAATTATTGAGAAAAGGAAAAATGAAATATACAATAGTAATACAAGTAGACTTAAGAGTAATGTTAAAAAGAAAGTATAATATATAGAAAACTAAAAACTTCGTTGAGATATAATAAACAGAAAACTCAAGTAAATAGAGATGCATCATGTTCATGGATGGGAAGGCTCCAGTAGATACAAATTTGTTAGGGATGCAGAGGTGAGTGCATAACCAATCTTGGGCCAAATGCAATACTTTATTTCTCTTTCAGGAGTAACTGGACCAAAAGGTAGTGCTCAGACCAAACTGAAACATTCAGAAACTTTCTCAGGATTAAAAAAACTGGAAGCTAGCAGAGACATTCCACTAGTTTTCAGGTCTTGGAACTGAAGGAATGTGAATCTTAGACGCCTGGCAGCTATGTTTTCTACTGTTTTGGGGAAAGTAAATCTGTGGTAGCAGAGAATGAAGCCCAGAGAGATAAGCAGTTATAAGACAAAGTCAGCAACGTTTGGAGGTACCAAGTTCCTGGGGCCAGTCCTTGAGCACTCCAGAGCTACTCTACTCCTTACTTTGTTAATTTATTTATTTTCATTTTGTGAACTACTTCAGCATCCTTCCAGTGAATTCTCACATCTTTGTTTTTATTTTTTCCACATTTATTAAATGTCTAACACATACAGGACAAGTCTTCTTTTGTTCACAGAGCTTAAGTTCTAATGGGTGGTGACAGACTAAAAACAAATAAAAAATGGGAAAATATTAGGTAGAGGTAAGGGCTGTGATGAAAATGAAAGGGAAAATGGAATGAAAAGTGATGGGAGAGCTACAGCTTAAGATGTCAGGAAAAGATTCTCTGATGAGAAATGATTTCAGTTGAGACCGAAAAAATAGCTTACTTATTAATTAAACAGATACTTTGACTGTATGCCGGATAATGGTTGATATAATTTACAAAGATTAAGTTAGTTTTTCTTGGATTTCTTTCACCAGCAACAGAAAGAATTCAGTTTAATACAAATGTCAATTGTTTCCAAATTTAGTTGCAATCAAATTTTCACTTTTGTCAAATTTCTTGTCAGAAACCCATACAATACATAGTTTGAATAAACATTTCAAAAGATTGTTTATTAGTTATTAGTTTTTTAAACTGAAGGGAACATAAAATATCAAAGAAGCTGAAAACGCGGAAAAGGATAAGGAATTGGGGAAAACTTGCCATATCAGATAATAAAATACATCATAAATATTATAGTTAAAATTATTACATGAAAATGCTGTAAGAATTAGATAAGCTGATCAATACAAAAGTGCTAATGGCCTAGAAATGGGATCTTACTATATATACTCATATACAGTATGATGGTAGTGACATTAAAAAAAAGTGGCAATGGGAGAAATTATTAAATAAAACAAGCTTGATCATTAGGCAAATGTAGTAGGCAGAATTTTAAGATGACTCTCAAGATTTGTGGTTCCTGGTGTGGGCAAACATTCTTCCAATAATTCAGTCAAAGATGAATCTAGCTGCTGCTGTGAAGGGATTTTGCAGATGTAATTAAGTCCCAAATCAGTTGACCTTAAAACTAGGGAGATTACTAAGGTGGACCTGACCTAATCAGATAAGCCTTAAAAGGGACTAAGCTCTTTCTGGAAGCAGATCTGAAGTGTGGACAGGATTCCAAAAGGAGATTCTCCTTTGAAGCCTCCAGGAGGCAAAAGTGGCCCCTAGCTGACAACACGCCAGTACATGTGAAGCTTGGTTCTACAACCACATGGCCCTGAGTTCTGCCAAAAACCTCAATGAAGTTGGAAACGGATTCTTCGCCATAGCCTCCAGAAAGAAAGGCAGCTCAGCCAACACATTGATGTCAGCTCTGTGAGATGGTTAGCAGAGAGCTCAGTCACGCTGCGGTTGGGTTTCTGACCTACAAAATTATGGGCTTATAAACGGATATTGTTTTAGGCTGCGAAGTTTGTTTTTATTGCCACATATGTTATGTGGCAATAAAAAACTAATATATTAATTTAAAAAACATAAAGAATCACTTTGCTATGATACATGAAAATAAACCCCATAAGTATTGATGCTTTAAATGCAAGAAATGAAGGTGTAAGACCAACCTATTTGATTTTAGAATTTGGAAACATTTTCCTCAAATTTTTATTATGTAACATCAAATACAAAAAAATGCATGCAATATATATGTGAGATTTGATGCATAATTATAAAATGAACACCCTTGAGTCCACTATGAAACTTAAATAGAATATTAGTATTACCATTGCTGTAGAAATGATCTGCATTCCTCAAGGATGCTTTTCTTTTTTTCTGGGGCTCCCTTTCTCTATCCCAACCAGGTAAACTGTTCTGAAGTTGATATTTATCCTTCCCTTGCTTGTGTCTGTATTAACAATAAGTCCCATTTTTGTAGGTATCCTTAGACAATATATTGTTCAATTTTCCTTGTTTATGAGCTTTATAAAATATCATACTCTATGTAACCTTCTGTGGCCTGCTTTTTTCCCACTCAAGGTTATGTTTTTAACATTTTATTCCTATTGTTGCCTATGGCTTTGGTTCATTTCTTTTAAAATCAATGTGTCAATATATTACATCTAATCTTCTGTTACTGCACATTTTGGTTATACCCATTATTTTTGCTATTATAAGCTATGCCTCTATGAATATTCTGGTCTATGTTTCCTGGTTTTTCTAGAATATATACCTAAGAGTTAAGTTGCTGGATTGTGTTCAACTTTACAAGATAATGTCAACTTTTTTTCTAAAGTAATTACACCTAATTATAATGCTACCAACAGCATTCTTGTGAATACTTATTACTGTTCTATTTTTACTCCTCTGATAAGCTACTGGGTATATAACATGACTTATTGTAGTTTACTTGTCTCTGTTATTAATGGAGTTGAAGACATTTTCATATATTGAACTGATCTCTTTTCAGTGCATTGATCATTCACATTTTTCTTTTCCTTTTCCTTTTTTTTTTTTTTGAATTGGAGTGTCGCTCTGTTGCCCAGGCTGTATTTCAGTGGTGCAGTCTTGGCTTACTGCAATCTCCACCTTCCAGGTTCAAGTGATTCTCCTGCCGCAGCCTCCCAAGTAGCTGAGACTATAGGCACGCACCTCCATGCCCAGCTGATTTTTCTATTTTTAGTAGAGACAGGGTTTCACCATATTGGCCAGGCTGGTCTCGAACTCCTGACCTCAAATGATCCACCTGCCTCTGCCTCCCAAAGGGCTGGGATTACAGGTGTGAGCCACTGTGCCTGGGCATCTTTTTCACATTTTTCTACTGAGTTATTTGGCTTTTTCTTATTGATTTAGAGACGTTCTTGATATATTCTGGGATACTAATCCTTTGTCAGTTATTTGCATTGCTGTTCTCTGTGATAGTTTCTGGTTTGTATTTTCATTTTATTTATGGTGTCTGTAATAGATAGAGCATTTATATCCTCCACCTGCAAATGTATATGTTGAAGCTCTAACTCCCAGTGTGATGGTATTTGGAGATCGAGCCTTTCATAAATAATTAGGTTTGGATAAAATAATGATGGTGGGGCCCTCATGATAAGATTAGCATCCTTATAAGAAGACACACCAGAGAGCTTTCTCTCTCTCTCTGAGGCGTGAGAACACAGCAAGAAGACAGTCATTTGCAAGCCAGGAAGAGAGCCCTCCTCACCAGAACCCAATCATGCCGGCATTCTGATCTTGGATTCCAGCCTCCAGAACTTGATGATAAAATGTCTGTTGTTTAAGCCACCCAGTCTATGGTATGTTGTTATGGCAGTCTGAACAGACTAATACAGTGTCTTTATGTATGGCATAAGATAGAGATTTAATTTTACATTTATTTTTTTCCATTTGGATAACGAGTTGTCTCAGCATCATTAATTGAAAGGTCTGTTCTTTCAATTATTTGTAGGGTTGTCTCCTCCAGATATCAATATTCCATACATGTATGGGTTAGTTTTTTGGCATTCTATTTTGCCGCATTGAGCAATTTGTTTATCTCTATGCTCATAAGTTACTATCTTAATTAAAATAATTTCACAATAGGTTTCGATATTTGATAGAGCAATGTCCTGCACTTTATTTTTCTTTTTCCGGGTGTTTTACTAGTCATGGAACTTTATGTAGCCATATGAATGTTAGAATAAGCTTGCTAAATTTCCAGGCAAAAAAAACCCATTGAGACCAAAGAAAAACTTTTTGTTATAAAAAATTTCTAATATACATAAAAATAAAAAAGAATAGTATATTGAATTTATCAATATATCAATTAACTAAATTTAACAGGTATTAACATTTCCAATATTGCTTCTCAATTTTTTTCTTCACCGAAATATTTTAAAGCAAATCCCAAGTGTCCTGATATTTCTCTCCTCTATATTTCAGGAAGCATCTTTTTAAAAGAGGAGGCATTTTCTTGTATATCCAAGAGACCATATTATGCCTAACAAGAGTAACAATAATTCCTTTATAAAATTTAATATAGTCTATATTCAAATTCTTCTAACATCCTCCCTCCTCTTTTACAGATGATCTGTTAACATCTAATACAAATAAGATTTTCCCACTGTATTTGGATGTAATGTTTCTTAGGTCTCCTTTAATCTAGACAGTTCCTTCACCTTTTAAAAATGTCATTGGCCTCTTAAAAAAAGCTAGTCACTTGTCCTATAGAATGTCTTACATTTTGAATATATGTCTGATTGCTTCTTGGAGTATCCTTTACCTTCTCTATCTCCAAAATTTCAGATTTAAAGTGTTGCTTTAATTCAAGTTCATGATGAATGTAATGACTGGTTGTATCACTTTCAGTGATGCTAACCAAAATCACACAAAGTGAGGAGAAAGCAGTTTCTGAAAGGAAAGGATGCAGAGAAGACGGCAAAAATGTGCAAGAGAGTTTGTGTTTGTGCTGATGCCACATAATGGGACATCCATGTGCAAAGCACAGAATAATCGTGAGAATGTGATCATACAGAGAAATCAGGAAATTCAATGAGCCTAAATCATAGTTTTCACATTTAGAAATAGTTCTAGAAGAGGAGATTGAGGAGAAATAAGGTCAAAGAGGAGCACATGGGCCCCATAACATACGGTCATGTATGTCATACTAAGGAGTGTGCACGCTCTCTCTAGAGGCACAGGAGAGAGACTAAAATTGTTTAGGGTATAGTGAAATGATCAGATTTATATCTTGGAGGGAGTACTTTGGTGGCTGCGTCAGGGACAGAGGATTAAAGAGAACAGCCCGGAAGTCAGGAGACTTGTTAAGATGTTGCAGTGCTCTGAATGAGAAAAATGTAAAGAGCTCAATAAGGCTAGGGTAGTGTAGCTTCCAGAGAACAAGATGCGTCTGAAGGATACTGAGGACTTAGAAACCCTAGAACCTGTTAAATTATGTGAATCAAGGATGACTCCCAGCCTTCTGGCTTAAGCTGTCTATTCGCTGCCAGTTTCAACTAGAGCATGTCTTCCATCCATGAGGGTAGGAACTAAATAGAAATCACATGCATCCATCATTGGCCAATTCAGAATTACTAGAGGGCAGGCTTTTCTCCTGCCAGGTTCTGGGGATAGGCACTAGCATATTATATCTGAGGTTCAGGAACCTCAGTTTTGGAATTCATTATCATACAACTATTAGTTAACATCAGAGGAATGGATGACCTAATTCAAGGAAAGGGTGTAGAGTAGATTTTGAAGACAGCCTAATTCAGACCCCAGGAGAACAACAGCATTTGGGCAATGAGGGAAGGAAGGAGAGCTGAGTTACTGTGGTCAGACTAGTAGGAGGAAAAATCAAAAGAGAGTAGTAGTATGGGAGTTAAAGAATAAGAAGCTTTTAAGAAGGAAGAGGCATTTGTCTGCTCTGGCTGCCACAGGAAAACATCACAGACTAGGTGACTTAAGCAAAATAGACACTTATTTTCTCACAGTCTAGAGGCTGAAAGTCCAAGATTAAGGTGCAAGCATGGTTGGATTCTGATGAGGGCTCTCTTCCTGGCTTGCAAATGGCCACCTTCTCTCTGTGGTCCTCACATACAGTCACATTGGAGTTTAGAGTTTTAACATATAAATTTGGGGTGCTCTGGAGTGGACACAATTTAGTTCATAACAGAAGAAGTAGCAAATATTATCAAATAGAATAGAAAGGTCCAGAAAAATGAATACTAGATAGTTATCTATTTGATTTGTCAACAAAAATGATATTTGAGACATCAGAGAAGGTGGTTTCCGTAGAATGATGGCATAGAAGACATTGCTGGAGGTTGATGGGTACATAGAATTTGTGAATGTAGACGCATAAGCATAAATTATTTCTTTAAGAAGCTTGGCTGAGATGGAAAATAAATATAGAACAAAGATACAGGATATAGGACAATAGTTGAGTCTTGAAGATTGGATAGAATTAAGATTGAAGAAAACAATGGGGTGAAGATGCCAAGATGGAGAGGCATGTCATGGTAACAGGTACAGAGGTAAAAACATAAATGGTCTATTATGGTCTAGTGAGTCATTATTGTACTGGAAAAATTTATTTTTGTAAGACAGTGGTCAGGGGCTAGATGTAGAAAGATAGTGTATTTATAGGCTAGGGCTGCCATAACAAAGTACCACAAACTACCTGGCTTACACAACAGAAACTTCCTTTCTCACAATTCTGGAGGCTAGATATCTGAGATCAAGTCGTTGGTAGGATTGGTTCTTTCTGCAGGCTGCGAGCGAGAGCTGTTTTGTGCCTCTGTCCTAGTTTCTGGTGGTTTGCTGGCAATCTTTGGCGTTTCCTGCAGCTGCCATTTCCTTGTCTCCCCATCATTTGCCCTCTGTATGTGTCCCTTTTCAAGTGGTGTTCCTTTTATAAGGACAACAGTCATATTGGATTAGGGGCCCACCTTATTCCAGTATGAACTCATCTTAAGTAATTATTATTATTATTTGAAATAAAGTCTTGCTCTGTCACTCAGGCTGGAGTGCAGTGGTGCGATCTCAGCTCACCAAAAACTCCGCCTCCCAGGTTCAAGCGATTCTCCTGCCTCAGCCTCCCAAGTAGCTGGGACTACAGGGGTTCACCACCAGGCCCAGCTCATTTTTGCGGGTTTAGTGGAGACGGGGTTTCATCATGCTGGGCAGGCTGGTCTTAAACTCCTGACCTCAAGTGACCCACCCGCCTTGGCCCCCAAAGTGCCAGGATTACAGGTGTGTGCCATCGCGCTCAGCCATCTTAAGTAATTATATCTGCAACAACCCTACTTTCAAATAAGGTCACATTCTGAGGTGCTGGGGGTTAGGACATCAACATATGAATTTCTGGTGGGGGGAGAGGGAGGAAAAAATTCAACCCATAACATAGTTTGAGACCACAATGTGGAGGGCATTAATGGACATTTGAGACTTTTACTTGTTCTATGGGTAGCTTTGGAAAGTTTTTGAAGAGAAGAGTAATATGATTGAAGAGATATTTCAGGAAAATTAATTTGATAACAGTGCTTTATGAGTCAGAGAGTTATGATTGAACGCTAACTTAAGCTTAAAAGTAATTTTAAGCTTGGGTGCAGTAGCTCATACCTGTAGTCCCAGCACTTTGCGAGGCCAAGGTGGGAGGATCATTTGAATCCAGTGGTTCAAGACCAGCCCGGGCAACATAGTGAGACACTGTTTCTACAAATAATTTAAAAAATTCGCTGGGCAAGTTGACTTGCACCTGGTCCCAGCTACTTAGAAGGCTGAGGTAGGTGGATTGCTTGACTTTGGGTGGTTAAGGCTGAAGTGAGCTGTAATTATGCCACTGCACTCCAGCCTGGGTGACAGAGTGAGACCCTCTCTAAAAATAAATAATCAAAATTATTGAGGGGAAGAATATGGGGAAACTCACATCAGGGAAGCCTAGAAAATCAGTCTTAGATTCTCACAAGACCAAGTGCACTCCGGGGATCTAGGTAGAGAGATTACAGAATTGCCGTAATACATCACCTTCAATAAATTAGATACAAGCATTTGCAATTTTGCATTATGTCTGCTCAATATTTGTATTTCAAGAGGAAACGTGTGATAGTTTATCTTGGGTCATGGATCTGCTTTTGGAGGTTGGAGTTCACCTTGATTAATAGTCTTAGATGCAATGAAGAAAAGATAATTATCTAAAAAATGGGGGTACTATTACTAAATGAGAAAATGTCCATGAAAATGTTCACAACAAATGTTTAGGGGAAAAGCAAAAGATGGAGCCTGTGAGATTCTAGCACTTTGGGAGACTGAGGGGGGTGGATCACGAGGTCAGGAGATCGAGACCATCCTGGCTAACATGGTGAAACCTCGTCTCTACCAAAAATAAAAAAAAAATTAGCCAGGAGTGGTGGCACACACCTGTCGTTCCAGCTACTCAGGAGGCTGAGGCAGGAGAATTGCTTGAATCCGGGAGGTGGAAGTTGCAGTGAGCCGATATTGCACCACTGCACTCCAGCCTGGGTACCAGAGCGAGACTCCATCTCAAAAAAAAAAAAAAAAAAAAAAAAGAAAAATGTCATATGGGCATATGAGAAATTGGACTAGAGTGAAGAAGATACCATGAGGAAAGTTTTGATAATACCCAAAACCAATTGATAATGATGAGGGTAAACACGTGAGTGATTTAAGGATAATGACAAAAACAAGGTGGTTAGGAGGGAAAGCTAGTTTTATATGAAGGTGCAGGAAGATTTATTGGTTTTGGCTGCTCACGACCCAAATACTCAAGCCCTACTGTGTTTATTAATTTTATGTGTCAACTAGACTGGGTCACAGGGTGCCTAGGTTATTGGCTGAACATTATTTCTGGATGTGCCATAGAGAGTATTTCTGGATGAGAATAACATTTGAACTGGGGGACTGAATAAAGCAGATTGCCCTCCCCAATGTGTTTGGGCATCATCCAATTTTTTGAGGGCCTGAAAAGAACAAAAAGGCAGGGGAAGGGAGAATTTGCTGTCTCAGTCTCTGTGCCTGACTGATTGAGCTGAGATATTAGTCTTTTCCTGCCCTCAGGGTAGGACTTGCACCATCAGTGCTCCTGTTTATCAGTCCCTTGGACTCAGATTGAAACTACACCACGGGCTTTCCTGGGTCTCCAACTTGTAGACTGCAAAATTAAGACTTTTAAATTTCCACATATATATCCATCTCTGTAGAATCTGTCTATCTATGTATCTATCTGATATATTTTGCTTTTTTTGGAGAAACCTGACAAATATGCCTATATCCACCAATGGGAGCCAGAGTGTGTGTTCAGGAGCAGATAATCTCTTTCCAAGCTTCTGCATACAGTGGCTAGGTATGTGACCTAATAGTAGTAGGTATGTGACCTAAGCTAGGTCCATTGGATACACCCATCTGGAACTTCAGTTCTTGAGGAAGTGATGAAAAGGGGCGGTGGATGGTCAGAGACTATTTTTTGTGGCAGAGTTGAGAGTCCAACCAACACCTACTTATGATAGTGTTTGGTGGTGGTGGCATGAGGGCAGCATCTTCAGCAGCCTGGGTCTGTGGTGAGGTATGCCTATGTTTTGGCTCCCCTTGGTTTCTGCCTGTTTTCTGAAGTTCATTCTCCAGCCCTCCCACTGATCCTGGGAGCTGCCCACATAGCTTTCCAAAAAATTCATTTTCTCCTTCAGCTGAGAGTTTATTTTTTTGTTTGTTTGGAAAGTTGGATGATGATTTACAGAGGCTACAGTGGGGTCAACAGTGACTGGCATTTTAGTCATGATGAGTGATAGCAAATAGCATGACAGTCACACTGGAATGTCTAGAGCCAGCTGGATAAGCACAAGGAGGGCATAAAAGGACACAGGAATGAAGGCAGATTTAGTTGTTATCTACCTAGATGTGATTAAGGCAGTTATGACAGTGAATGAGCTTGCTGGGGAGAGAGTATGATGAGATAAAAGAATGCCAAGGCCTACTCTTTGGGTTAGCCCACAGTGGGAGAATGGAAGAAAGAAATGAATATCAGCATTCACAAAAGTGGGTGGAAGGATGATACAGTTCAATGATGTAGATGCTAAGGAAGGAGAGAAGTTCAAGGAAAGCTGAAGGGTCAAATGTATTGTGAAATGTTCAAAGAGAATGAGAAGTAAGTATATATTTTTAAAATTTGTCAGTTGAAGCATTTAAAACGTTTTAAATATCAAAGTAAAACATAACCTACATGATATGCCGGCTAGTTGGCAGGTCCTGTGATAAGCACTATATGCATTATTATATGTGAAATAGATAATATTATTTAGTAAAATAAAGTAATGTGCCTGTGTTCACATGGCCAGTAATTTGCAGATCTGGAATGAAAATGTGTTTGTAGGACACCCCATTATAGTTAAAGATATGGTTTGACTGTGTCCACACTCAAAATCTCACCTTGAATTGTAATACCCATAATCTCTGTGTGTCAAGCAGAGACCAGATGGAGGTAATTGAATGATGAGAGTGGTTTCCCCCATGCTGTTCTTGTGGTAGCGAGTTCTCACACGATCTGATACTTGTATGTTTGGTAGGTACTCCCTTGTTCATTCTCCTTCCTGCTGTTTTGTGAAGAAGATTCCTTGCTTCCCCCTTGCCTTCTGCCATGATTGTAAGTTTCCTGAGACTTCTCCAGCCATGCTGAACTGTGAGTCAATTAAACCTCTTTCCTTTATAAATTACCCAGTCTCAGGCAGTTCTTTACAACAGTGTGAAAATGGACTAATACAGTTAATAAGCTTGGCAAGATGATGATAATTTAATAGACACCTTAAACCTGGCTGTTTAAGTTCTATTAAGCCTTTTGATCTAACATCTCTGGATATAATATCTCATTCCCTTTGCTATCGGGTCATTTGTACCTTGTACTACTTTAGTTTCATGCTACTGGAACTTTGCCATTTATAAATGCAGCCAGATATGACTGAGTTTAAAAAAACAGGCTCTGATTGCTTTTTGAATATTTGGATTTAAACAATTCTTAGCATCAGAAAGTTCACCAAACTTTTGTAAAATATGGAAAATTTTTTGTTTTTACGATTTAGTTTTTTTGACTTAAAACATTTTATGTAATATTTTCAACAGTTTTCTCACAATTTATCAAAAAGTCATCTATGTGATGATTTATTTAGATGTACATATACAATATTTACATACATGCAAAATTTATGTTTCTGACATCTTTAATGCAACATTAAAAATTTAAACCTATAAAGAGGTAAAACATCCAGAAGTCATCATTTCCCTTGCTTTTTTCTTCTCCCTGCCTTACTTTCTAGCATGATAACTTGTTCTGGTCCTAACGTTAGATTACCTGAGTTTAACTGTTGGCAGTGCCACTTTTTAAGTGTTTATCTATCAGTAAAATACTCAACTACTCTGAGCTTCCATTTCCTCATCTGGAAGTGAAGATGATAATCCTGCGAGGACTGAAACAGAAATATTGGGTTCAGCCCAGAACAGTGTTCAACTTACACATAGTGGCTCTTCATTAAATGCTGAGTATCTTTATTCCAGATTATCTCGAACCCTAAACAGCAGGCAGAGAAACTTGTTTCCTGGTCTTGGCATGAAGTTTGTTTACATCCTTCAAATTTCTGCTATCATCTCTTCCTCCTGCTGACTGCCTTGTCTTCTTCATGTTTCCACATGTTGCATTTTTTCATCAAAATATGACTTAAAAGCATTTTTGTGTGGTTAACCTAACTTCATGAATATGACCATTTCATTAACTCAACAGTTTTCTCAATTCTTAAGCAAATTGTATCTCATAGTCACATGTATTTAAATTTTCTTTGTACATAAAATTTTATGTGTTTTCAAGTTGTTTTGTCCACTATTATTTTTTGTTGTTACAACATGGTGGTAAGATAGTTGGACTGGATTTGGGAGACTTAAGTTAAAATTCCTGCTCTGATACTAACTAGCTGTGTTCCTTTGGGCAAATTGCTTATGCTGTCTGGGTCTTATTTTCAACTTCTGGAAAATAGGGGATTGGACTAACAATAAACATTGAATGGTGTCTGTGTGCTAGGCAATGTGTCAAGTACTTTTCTGTCACTTTTTGCAATGACCTATGAAATAGGCTCCATAACTATGCTCATTTTACAATATGACCACTGAGGCTCAGACTGGCTGAATACTTTGCCTCGGCTTGTTCATCTAATATTTGAACTTGGACTTTTAGAGCTATAATAAGCCTAGGAGATAATGAATTTCTTGGAATATAAACTGATATTCTGTTTTTTTTTTTTAAGAAAATAATTCTTATACAAAGCAGAACCAATAGTCGTGATTACCTGTCCAGTGGAAAGTGCTTAGGTCTGCTTTGAGGAATTGAATATAACCAGGCTTTGGGAATATTTAAAAAACAAATAGACTGATGCAGGACTAATATCTTTATCAACATTTTGGAAAAATGCAACTTTTTGTTTTTTTTAAATTTTACTTTAATTTTAATTAATTAATTAATTATTATTGTACTTTAGGTTCTAGGGTACATGTGCAAATCATGCAGGATTATTGCATAGGTACATACATGGCAATGTGGTTTGCTGCCTCCATCCCCCTGTCACCCACATCTGGCATTTCTCCCCATGTTGCTTTGAAAAAGCTTTTAAAAGTGTAAAACTCAGACTTTTGAATTCAAAATTCTTTGAGAATTCTTAGTTCTTTCTGTGATTTCAGAACTAGGTCACTGAGTAACATGCAAGATATTTTTTATTCTTAAGCTTTAAGAAAATGTGTTGACATTGGGATAAAGAGTTGTATGTATATCTCAAAAATCTGATAAAGATGGTAAATTGGTGTTTCCACAGTCCGAGGGAAATAAACTCTTAGAGAACATGAAGCTAGACTATCTCCTACAATTGAACTGGTTAATATACCCATGATGTCAGGAAACTGAGCAAACGTAAGAGGTTTTAAGGTCTCTACTTTCCTGTCTAACAACCCTCTCTAATGGGAATTAGGTAAGAGTCTAATAACTGGATAAGGGTCTGATTGCTTCCAGGAATACTCAAGATTCCAGAGAATTCAAACAAAATAGTCACTAATCTGTAGAGCAAAGTGGATTTTCTTTGGCTTGATTTATGGTACCCATCAACACTTCCTAGAATTTGATCTAGAAAACACTGTTTGTTTGTGCTATTTAAAGATGTTCCTTGAAACAAGTGTTCTGGGTTTAGATATATTTGGGTAAATCTGAGTGAAGCAAAACTGAAAAAAGTGTCTAAATTGTAGTTCTTCTCAGTGTTTAGAATTGAATATGCATTTAATTTTTTGGTTAGCAAATGTTTAGTAAGTACCTTTCATGAGTCAGTAGAAGCCTTTGGGACATAGTAGAAGCATCTTTCCTATTTTTAGGGAAGTAAGGGTGGGTGAAAATCTCTTATCAATTTGCAAGCAAATACTAAGGTATGCAAAATTTCTCATACTTTTGTTTGCTTTTTGCTTTTCAGCAAAATGTGATCAATTTTACTTATTTATTTCTAGATTTAGTGAGATGAAATTAACAAATAAAATTGCATAAATTTAAGGCATGTGACATCATGTTTTGATTTACATATACACTGTGAAATGATTACCACACTGAAGGTGCAATCTCAGCTCACTGCAACCTCCACCTCCTGGTTTCAAGCAATTCTTCTGCCTCGGCCTCCCGAGTAGCTGAGATTACAAGCATGCGCCACCACACTCGGCTAATTTTGTATTTTTAGTAGAGATGGGTTTCTTCATATTGGTCCCTGATCTCAGGTGATCCATCTGCCTCAGCCTCCCAAAGTGCTGAGATTACAGGCACCACACTTTTTTTTGATCACAAGAATATTTCTCTTTTTTTCTCTCACTCAAGCAACCAACCTTCCTTCCTTCTTTCCTTTTCTTCTTTCCTTCCTTCCTTCCTTCCTTCCTTCCTTCCCTCCCTCCCTCTCTTTCCTTCTTTCCTTCCTTCCTTCCTTCCTTCCATCCTTCCTTCCTTCCCTCCCTCTCTGCCTGCCTGCCTTCCTTCCTTCCTTCCCTCCTTCCTTATTCTTTTCCTCCTTCCCTCATTCCTCCTTTCTTTTTCTTTTTCTTTTTTTTTTTTTTTTTTTTGGTGGAGCATCTCCAGGGGCTAGCTTTCTGAGGAACATGGTTTGGGTAAAAATACGACCACATCAATTAATCGATTCTTTGGATATTACCTTTTTCTAGGAAGAACAGTAGTTTTTTTGTTTTCCCTCTGATGTCCCAGATGTTAGAGAGCAAGGCCAGGATGAGCAAGCAATGAGGTAGTTCCAACTGACAACTTTACACGTCAATGTCTGCAGGAGGCACCCAGCCATGGTGTGGTTCCACTGGAAATACAGGGCAAGATGAAAAACATGGTACTTGGAAGTAGCGACAATTTTCAGTAGTTTGATATCAACAGGGATGCTGATGGACAATATTGATATTTAGAGGTTTTCAAAATATAAATTATCCAACCTGAATTTGAATCTGAGGGATTCTGTGGGAACCACATCTTCTTTTCTGTCTAGGATAGAGGAAATACTACCAGGAGACTACTTTGTTCTTTAGGGTTAAAGGACTCCTGGTATCTTTACTTTATGGAAAAGAACCAACCAGGCAAAAGTGGGAGAGGTGGGAGCAGTGAGAAGAACATGAGTTGGAGAGCTGAAATAGTCTCTAACCTAGAAGCCAAGTGTATAGGCTAACTGAAATCTTACATATAAGTGGAAGACCTGCTACAATAGAACCTTACACACTGTTTTGCAAGCTGAGTGACTAGTTTATGGTGCTGGGATAACATCAGGAAAGCATAAGACTGTAATGTTAGATAGACTTGGATCTGAAAGTAAACTGCTTCTCTTTCTGTTGGATGCCTGTGGCCTATAATTACTGTGCTCTCAACTATGTACTACAGGCTCTGTGAAGGTTGCAAAGATGAAACAGACAGGAACACTGTCTTCAAAGAGTTTATGATTTGAATGCGAGATAAGGCACATACTTTTTCCCATGATGTAAGGTAAAAAATATCAAAAGAGTGTTATGAAGTTCTATTTAACCCAATTTTTCAGTTAATAATTTCACTCTTTTTGATATTAAGAGGGCCTCTCAGTTTAAAGACTATGTCACGGTGACATAGTCACCGTGAGATTTCTTAAGAAAAAAATATTTTGTTATCAAGCTCATAAAAATTACACCTTCACTTTGGATATATTTCTATTTAATAGCAAGTTTTGATTTATTTGTTAAAATTAGGCATTAAACAGTTAATGCTATTTCTAATAATAAATGATGTGAATACTTTGTATAGTACTTTAAAAGTTTCATCCAGATTTTGCATCTATTTTAGAATTTGTTCTCCTTAATAATTAGATCTGGTAAGGAATGTACTAACATTTATTTTTGACAGATGAGAAAATTGAGGCTCAAGGTCATTGGGCTAAGTTCAGCAAATGAAGCAGAGTCAGAAATAAAACCAGAGTTTATTGGTTTCAATACCTGTATATGTTTTCTTACAGACACTAATTTCCCACATTTTGGGCTTCTGAGTCTTAAAAAAGGCTACAGATTTATTGCAATAGAATAGTAAATCCATATTATTTTATATGAGAAATTAAAAGACTAAAGCAATTCATTCTCACACATGTATTCACTATTATTTCTCCATGCAGTTAAGATGCTATTATGACATATATAGTGCAATCTCATGTAAAAGTGTAATTAATTCACAGGTTTTTTTTTTTTTTTTTGTCATTAAGCCTTTTCTTTAACCACTACATGGCGTGTCTTTTGCTATTATTATTTTTTAACATGGAGAAAGAATCTTTGCTGTCTCCTTCTCTGGAAGGACAATCATCAACTGCTTTAAATAAAATGCACGTTAATCAATTGTAAATAACATTGTAGAGAAATAATTCTTTTTTTTTTTTTTAACAAAACTTCCAGCTAGGTGCAGTGGCTCATGCCTGTAATCCCAGCACTTTGGGAGGTTGAGGCGAGCAGATCACTTGAGACCATGCCTGGGCAACATGGCAAAACCCTGACTCTACTAAAAATACAAAAAAATTAGCTAGGCATGGTGGCCCACATCTGTGAACCCAGCTACTCTAGTCTGAGGCATGAGAATCACTCGAACTCAGGAGGCAGAGGTTACAGTGAGCTGAGATCGTGCCACAGCACTCTAGCCGGGGTAACAGAGCGAGACCTTGTCTCAAAAACAAAACAAAACAAAACCAAAACCAAAACAAAAACTTCCTTTCTGGTTGCTATTTTGGGAGCCTGCGGTCTCTCTGTAGTTCGAAGCGTGACTTTTAATTTGCGCCCCAAAGCCTGGAATTCTCGCATTGACACAGATGAACAGATTTTCCTTTTGACGAGGCTGTTGGGACAGAATACAAAATTCTGTATTTTTGCAACTGTTCTTAAAATATTATGAAATATTATGATATTTAAGGTTATATGATCCAGAAAACAAAAGAATCTTATATTTTACATGAATTAAATACTAGTTCTGCTACTGTTGTACAAAATGATAAAATCTTTGCCGTTAACTCCTCAATAAAAAGAAACAGGTTTTAAATTAAGGTTTAAAAAAATCTATATTATCTTGGGCCAGAAGAAAACAATGGCAGACCAGGGAGATGATAAGTGCCCAAGGGATGTGTGAAACAGAAAAGAGAATCATATCAGCTCTCTCAGCCCCTTCTTTCCATCCCCCTCCACACAAATCCCTCATTACTAGGACACTTTTGACTGAAAGAAAATGCTAAGAAAATTATATATTTTTAATTTTTAATTTATATCTGGTATATATTGATCAGTCTGCCTGTAAAAAACAGGAGTTGGGTTCAGTAAGGTACATTTTAGAACAGTTAGAGAATTTTTAGAACTCCTCTTCTACTCTCACAGTTGAGCTTTGACTACTTCCATTAGCAAAATGGTGTGCAGATTTAGTTGATTTCTTGTTCAAAGACAGCGAGAATAAGAAATGCCTTTCAGTATGTGTTAGAGTGATATTTCCATTAACCCTTGTGTTTTAGCTCTTTCAAATCTCTCAGCATTATCAATAAGTGGTTGACAGAAACAAGTCTTGCCAAATATGAAAATGAGAGAAATAATTACAATAAAAGGTTATTTTATAAAAAAATGAATGTATTCTGTTTCTTAAGGGAAATAAAAAGAAAATTCAATTTAAAAACATATTTTTCTAAGAATTAATATGAATATATATTTTCAAAGTATTCAATATCTTTCCTTAGTTGCTTTTCATGAGGCTCACCATTTCTTGGTAATGTACTTTTTGTTCCATTTGTTTAATTTTTTTTTCTGCGTTGCTATTTCTTATTGGTTAATAATGGGAAAATTTTAAAAAATATTAAAATAACTTTAAAAAGATATAAATTTATAAAAGAAGAACATTTATTTTGAAAGATGTAAAGCTGACTGTTCTGTAGATTAAAAAACAGATTTTCTCCCTCATGAAGTGAAGGATATACATGGTGTATTAGTCAGCATTCTCCAAGCAGACAAAACCAATAGGATATATTTATTAATATATTTGTCTATGTCTATGTCTATGTCTATGTCTATCTCTATCTCTATCTCTATCTCTGTTTCTCATCTCTCTATCTATCTATGTATAGGTAGATATAGATAAATATGTTAGGGAAAATTTATTAGGGGAATTGGCTCATGTGATCATGGAGAATGAGAAGTTCCAAGTCAGCCCTCTGCAAGTTGGATGCTGGAAGCATGGCTCAGTCCAAGTTTAAAGGTCTAAGAATTTGGGAGGCAGGGGGAGGGGAGTGGGGGGTAATGGAGGGAGGGGTGCCCATTGATACAAGTCCTGAAGTCCAAAGGCTGAAGAGCCTGGGTTTCTGATGTATGAGGATTGGAGAAGAGTGTACCCTGGCTCAAGAAGACAGAGAGAGATCAATTTGCCTCTCTTCTGTTTTTGTTCTGTCTGGGCTCCCGGTTATTTGGATGCTGTCTGTCTATATTGAGGGTGGATCTTCCCCACATCGTCCACTCAGGAAGCAACCTCACAGACACACTCCTTAAAATAATACTTTACCAGTTCTCTAGCTATTCCTTAATTCAATCAGGTTAATACTTGAAATTAATCATCACACTGAGGTTTCTACAGAAGATTCCAAAAGCACCCAGGAAAATAATTCATTGTTTTTAAGTTAAAAAAATATACACACAGTGAGGTTTAATACCCAGAAAAATGGCTGACACAATAACATAAATACAAATTGCCCTCTTTTTAAGAAGTTAACGATGCTAGAACTGACAAACTATGTTTAGAACATTTTCATATTGAAGGAATAGGGAAAACATCTAGTAAATTTAAAGAATATAGTTGGAACTATATTTTTCAAGCTTTTAGATGGCTTACTTGGTTTTTATTTATAAAAAATTATATATTATCTAAAACTTAGTCCTGTACTTGAGGACAAACAAAATAGTCAATTCTTGTTATTCGTGGTAAAGTTCTGTAAATACTGAGTTAGCAAATACAAAGCTATTACTCCTGGGGAAATACAGAATTAGGTTCCTCAGAGCCTCTGGTCACATTTTCGTCAATTGATCAATACATAACCTTGTTTTATGTTCATTTATGTTTAAAAACACCGTATTCAATATATATTACTACTTCATTGACATCGAACTCAATGGTTGACAGCACTGTAACTCATGTCTGAATGAAGTTTTGCTAATGTACATATCTTCCATATCTTCTCTGTGAGGCACCTCGCAGCCTTCTTGCACTTAGAAACACTAGACAACACTTCAGTATTATCCTTAGGGACCATTTTAAACAGTGAGATTACAAAAAAAAAAAACATAAAAATCAGAAAAATGTGACACTAAATAGACCACTAAAAACCCACATTTATAGTATGACAGCTGAAATAAGAAGGCAGAGATTCACCTTGTTCAGCCTCAGCTGGTAATGTGTGACTCAAATTTTCACTGATCTGTGCATTCCCACAAATGGCTATGAAAATGCTGTGAATAACAATTTGAGGATTACAAATCAATTTTAGGGAGTAGGCTAATTTGAAAGTATGGAATTTTGAATAAATGAGATTGACCATATCTTGTTCACCTTTGTGTCACTACTGACGGTAATATTTTCTGTCATGTAATAGAAGTTCTATATATATATACATATATTGAATAAATGGAAATAGTGTTCCTTAATTTTAAATGAACCTCACTGTATTGTCCTATTTTGTTTTATGCTCTTGAGAAGTTTGTGACAGTCTGTAAATATTTGGTTGGTTTTCAAATGTGAACATTTTATAATAATATAAATGCTTATTTTGTTAGGCTTGCATTTCTCTTTGGAACTTTGAAAATATTGGTCCCTTACCTTTGGCATTTAAAATTAATAAAAATTCTGATGCCACTATAAATCTCAGTTTTTGTGGTGTTAATGTCCCTCCCCTTCCTTCTTTGGAAGCTTTTAGGATCTTTTTTTGCTTGAAATTCTGAAAATTTATAATATATATTTAGACTCTTCATAGTAGAATGTTCATATCTTTTGTCAGTTTAGGGAAATTTTCTTCTTTTATTTCTTTGGTTGTTTCTTCTCCATTCTTTGTTATTATTTCTGAAACTCCTATTAAATATGTTCTAAACTTCTGAATCCAGTTGATGTATTTCCTGAAGTTTTAAAAATATATTCCTCTTTGTCCTTTTATATGATGTTCTGGGAGCATAAGTTGACTTACATATCCAACTAACATATTTATTTTCAGCCATATTTATTACACTATTTAGTCCACAGTTTAACAAATTATATATATTCATTCTGAATTAAGTTTTATACATGGCATGAAGGGTAAACCTTCATTTGTTTGTGTGTGAATATCTAGTTG
The DNA here is from genome assembly GCF_009761245.1 of Sapajus apella. Classification (NCBI taxonomy): domain Eukaryota; kingdom Metazoa; phylum Chordata; class Mammalia; order Primates; family Cebidae; genus Sapajus; species Sapajus apella. Next base: position 7,719,833 of record NW_022436945.1, read on the forward strand.
TCCCAGTACCATTTGTTGAAATGACTATTCTTTTCCCATTCAATAGTCTTGGCACCCTTGTCAAAAATCAGCTAACCATACATTTAAGGGTTTATTTCTGCACTCTCAATTCTATTTCGTTGATCTGTCTTTCCATACATCAGTACTATACTGTTTGTTTACTGTAGGTTTGTTTGAAGTTTTGATATCAGGAACATCTTCAACTTAGTTCTTCTTTTTTAACATTGATGTGACTTTTCTAGGTTCCTTACATGTTCATATAAATTTCGGAATCAGCTTATCAATTTCTGCAAAAAAAGGCAGCTGGGTTTTTTTTTTTTTTTTTTTTTTTAAATGGAGTCTCAGTCTGTCACCCAGGCTAGGGTGCAGGGGTGTGACCTCGGCTTCTTGCAATCTTCACCTCCGGAGTTCAAGCAATTCTCCTGCCTCAGCCTCCTGAGTAGCTGGGATTACAGGTGCACACACACTATGCCCAGATAATTTTTGTATTTTTACTAGAGATGGGGTTCACTATGTTTACCAGGCTGGTCTCAAACTCCTGAACTTAAGAGGCTTCAGCCTCCCAAAGTGCCGGGATTACAGGGGTGAACCACAGTGCCCAGCCTGCAGCTTAGATTTTGATAGGAATTATACACAATCTGTGGATTAATTTTGGGAGTACTATCATGTTAACAATACCAAACCTTCCAAATTCATAAATAAGTGGTAATTGTGGACATCTTTATCTTTTTTCTAATTTTAGGGGGAAAACATCCAGTCTTTCACTATTAAGTATAATGTTAACTCATGATATGTTTTTTTGAAGAGTCTATTTATCAGATTAAGGAAGTTTCTCTTTATTCCTAATTTGTTGAGTATTTTCACAATGACTGGGTACCAAATCTTATCCAATGTTTTTTCTGTATTTACTGAGATGACCAAGTGATTTTTGTCCTTTTTTCCTATAATATGGTGTTTTATATTGATCAATTTTTCTGCATTAAAGCAAACATGCATTCCTATGATAAAATCTACTTGGTCATAATTGTACTCCTGGCCTCCAACATACTTTTTTTTTTCTTAAGATACAGGTTCTCACTGTCACTTAGGTTGGAGTACAGTGGTGCACCTCAAATGCCTGGGCTTCAGTGATCCTGCCATCTCAAACTCCCAAATTGTTGGGACTATCAGCCCAGTTAATTTTATTTTTAATATTTTTTCCGTAGAGCCATGGTCTTGCTATGTTGCCTGGGCTGATCTTGAACTCCTGGCCTCCTGCAATCCTCCTGCCTTGATCTCTCAAAATGTTGGGATTATAGGTGTAAGCCACCATGCTTGGCCTTTCTTCTTTTTAACATAGCCATTTGTAGCTATAAATTTCTCTCTAAATAGTACTTTAGCTGCTATGTTGCATTTTTATCTTCATTAACCCCAAAGTATTTTCTAATTGCATTGCGAATTCTTTTTTAACCAGTAGATATTTACAATATGTTAATTTTCATATATTTGTAAAATTTTCTTCTTCTTGTTTTGATTTCTAATATCATTCCACTGTGGTCAGATAACATACTCTGTATGATTTCAATTATTTTAAATTTATTGACATCTGCTTTCTGGCCTAACATGATTTATTCTGGAGAATATTTTATGTACACTTGAGAATATGTGTTCTGATGTTTTTGATGGAGTAATATTTAGATGTCTGTTTGGTCTAGTTGGTTTATAGTATTGTTTAAGTCAAGTCCTGTATTTTATTCTTGATCTTATGCCTAGTTTTTCAATTTTTGAAAGTGCAATATTGAGCTATGCAATAATTATTGTAAATTATTGATTTCTGTCTTCAAAACTGTCAGCTACATGTATTACCATTGATCTTTATTCTCATGTGGATTTAAGGTACTCTTCATACACACACACACACACACACACACACACACATATATATATACACATATATATATACACATATATAAAATTGCACTTTAGGTTCTGGGGTACATGTGAAGAACATGCAGGATTGTTGCATGGGTAAATACATGGCAATGTGGTTTGCTGCCTCCATCCCCATCATCTATATCTGGCATTACTCCCATGTTACTCCTCCCCTAAACCCTACTCCACACTGTCCCTCCCCTAGTCCCCCCACCACAGACCTCAGTGTGTGATGCTCCCCTCCCTGTGTCCAGGTGTTCTCATTGTCCAACACCCACCTATGAGCGAGAACATACAGTGTTTGATTTTCTGTTCTTATGTCAGTTTGCTGAGAATGATGGTTTCCAGGTTCATTCATGTCCCTAAAAAGAACACAAACTCATCCTTTTTTATGGCTGTATAGTATTCCACGGTGTATATGTGCCACATTTTCCCTGTTCAGTCTATCATCAATGGGCATTTGGGTTGGTTCCAAGTCTTTGCTATTGTAAACAGTGCTGCAGTGAACATCCATGTGCATATGTCTTTATAATAGAACGATTTATAATCCTCTGGATACATACCCAGTAATGAGATTGCTGGGTTATATGGAATTTCTATTTCTAGGTCATTGAGGAATCGCCACACTGTCTTCCACAATGGTTGAACTAGTTTACACTCCCACCAACAACGTAAAAGTGTTCCTCTTTCTCCACATCCTCTCCAGCATCTGTTGTCTCCAGATTTTTTAATGATCACTATTCTAACTGGTGTTACATGGTATCTCAGTGTAGTTTTGATTTGCATTTCTCTAATGGTCAGTGATGATGAGCATTTTTTCATATGTTTGTTGGCCTATTATATGTCTTCTTTTGAAAAGTGTCTGTTCATAGCCTTTGCCCATTTTTGATTGGGTTTGTCTGTTTTTTTACTTGTAAATCTGTTTTAGGTCTTTGTAGATTCTGGATATTAGCCCTTTGTCAGATGGGTAACTTGCAAAAATTTTTTCCCATTCTGTTGCTTGCCAGTTCATTCTAATCACTGTTTCTTTTGCTGTGCAAAAGCTCTGGAGTTTAATTAGATCCCATTTGTCTATTTTGGCTTTTGTTGCCAATGCTTTTGGTGTTTTAGCCATAAAGTCCTTGCCTATGCCTATGTCCTGAATGGTTTTGCCTAGGTTTTCTTCCAGGGTTTTTATGGTTTTAGGTCTTATGTTTAAGTCTTTAATCCATCTGGAGTTAATTTTAGCATAAGGTGTCAGGAAGGGGTCCAGTTTCTGCTTTCTGCACATGGCTAGCCAGTTTTCCCAACACCATTTATTAAACAGGGAATCATTTCCCCATTGCTTGTTTTTTTCAGGTTTGTCAAAGATCAGATGGTTGTAGATGTGTGGCATTGCCTCCCAGGCCTCTGTTCTGTTCCACTGGTCTATATCTCTGTTTCGGTACCAGTATCATGCTGTTTTGATTACTGTAGACTTGTAGTATAGTTTGAAGTCAGGTAGCATGATGCCTCCAGCTTTGCTCTTTTGCTTAGAATTGACTTGGCTATGTGGGCTCTCTTTTGGTTCCATATGAAGTTTAAGGTGTTTTTTCCAGTTCTGTGAAGAAGGTCATTGGTAGTTTGATGGGGATAGAGTTGAATCTATAAGTTACTTTGGGCAGTATGGCCATTTTCATGATATTGATTGAAGAATCAATATCCATGAACATGGAATGTTTCTCCATCTGTTTGTTACCTCTGTTATTTCCTTGGGCATTGGTTTGTAGTTTTCCTTCAAGAAGTCCTTTACATCTTTTGTTGGTTGTATTCCTAGGTATTTTATTCTCTTTGTAGCAATTGTGAATGGCAGTTCATTCTTGACTTGGCTCTCGTTAAGTCTGTTATTGGTGTATAGGAATGCTTGTGATTTTTGCACATTGATTTTGTATCCTGAGACTTTGCTGAAGTTGCTTATCAGTTTCAGGAGATTAGGGGCTGAGACAATGGGGTCTTCTAAATATACAATCATGTTGTCTGCAAATAGAGACAATTTGACTTCCTCCTTTCCTAACTGAATACCCTTTGTTTCTTTTTCTTGCCTGATTGCTCTGGCTAGAGCTTCCAATACTATATCAAATAGAAGTGGTGACAGAGGGCATCCTTGTCTAGTGCCAGATTTCAAAGGGAATGCTTCCAGTTTTTGCCCATTCAATATGATATTGGCTGCGGGTTTGTTGTAAATAGCTTTTATTATTTTGAGATACGTTCCATTGATACCTAGTTTATTGATAATTTTTAGCATAAAGACCTGTTAAATTTTGTCAAAGTCTTTCTCTGCATCTATTGAGATAATCATGTGGTTTTTGTCTTTAGTTCTGTTTATGTGGTGAATTACATTTATAGACTTGAGTATGTTGAACCAGCCTTACATCCTCGGGATGAAGCCTACTTAATCGTGATGGATAAGCTTTTTGATGTGCTGTTGCAATCGGTTTGCCAGTATTTTATTGAAGATTTTTGCATCTATGTTCCTCATGGATATTGGCCTGAAGTTTTCTTTTCCTGTTGAGTCTCTGCCGGGTTTTGGTATCAGGATGATGTTGGTCTCATAAAACAATTTGGGAAGGATTCCCTCTTTTTATATTGTTTGGAATAGTTTCAGAAGGAGTGGTACCAGCTCCTCTTTGTATGTCTGGTTGAATTTGGCTGTGGACCCATTTTGGTTGATAGGCTATGAATTGCTACCTCAACTTCAGCCCTTTTTATTGGTCTATTCAGGGTTTTGGCTTCTTCCTGGTTTAGGCTTGGGAGGGTGCAAGTGTCCAGGAATTTATCCATTTCTTCCAGGTTTACTGGTTTATGTGCATAGAGTTGTTTGTAGTAATCTCTGACAGTGGTTTGTATTTCTGTGGAATCTGTGGTGATATCCCCTTTATCGTTTTTTTATTGCATCTATTTGATTATTCTCTCTTTTCTTTTTTATTAATCTGGCTAGTGGTCTGTCTATTTTGTTGATGTTTTCAAAAAGTCAGCTCCTGGATTTATTGATTTTTTGAAGGGTTTTTTGTGTCTCTATCTCCTTCAGTTCTGCTTTGATCTTAATTATTTCTTGTCTTCTGCTAGCTTTTGTGTTCTTTTTTTGATCTTGCTCCTCTAGCTCTTTCAATTTTGATGATAGGATGTCAATTTTAGATCTCTCCTTGCTTCTCATGTGGGCATTTATTACTATAAATTCCCCTCTAGACACTGCTTTAAATGTGTCCCAGAGATTCTGGTACGTTGTGTCTTCGTTCTCATTGGTTTTGAAGAACATTGTTAGTTCTGCCTTCATTTCACTGTTTATCCAGTCAACATTCAAGAGCCAGTTGTTCAGTTTCCATGAAGTTGTGCGGTTCTGAGTTAGTTTCTGTATTCTGAGTTCTAATTTGATTGCACTGTGGTCTAAGAGACTGTTTGTTATGATTTCCATTCTTCTGCATTTGCTGAGGAGTGATTTACTTCCAATTATGTGGTCAGTTTTAGAGTAGTTGTGATGTGGTGCTCAGAAGAATGTACATTTCATGGATTTGGGGTGGAGAGTTCTGTAAATGTCTATTAGGTTTGCTTTGTCCAAGTCTGAGCTCAAGTCTTGGATATCCTTGTTAATTTTCTGTCTTGTTGATCTGTCTTATATTCACAGTGGAGTGTTAAAATCTCCCACTATTATTGTGTGAGAGTTAAGGTACTTTTTTTTTTTTGAGACAAAGTCTCACTCTGTTGCCCAGGCTGGAGTGCAGTGGCACCATCTTGGCTCACTGCAACCTCCGCCTCCCAGGTTCAGGCAATTCTCCTGCCTCAGCCTCCTGAGTAGCTGGGATTACAGGCGTGTGCCACCATGCCCAGCTAATTTTTGTATTTTTAGTAGAGACGAGGTTTCACCATGTTGGTCAGGCTGGTCTTGAACTCCTGACCTCATCATCCATTGCCTCAGCCTGCCAAAGTGCTGAGATTACAGGTGTGAGCCACAACGCCCGGCCAAGTTACTCTTAATATCCTTTTATTTGAGGCTAAATTACTTTTTTAAGTATTTATTTTAGGGCAGTTCTGCTTATGATAAATTCTCTCAGTTTTTGTTTATCTAGGCATGTCTTTATTTCTCTTTCATTTTGGAAAGATAGTCTTAATGGATGTGGTATTCTTGGCTGATCTTTTTCTTTCAGCATTTTGAATATATTATTTCATTGCCTTCTGGCCTCCATTGTTTCTGATGAAAAATGAGCTGTTCATCTTACTGAGGCTCCCTTGTGAGTGATGAGTTGCCTCTTTCTTGTTGCTTTCAAGATTCTGCTTTTGGCATTGTCTTGCAAAAGTTTAATTTTGGTGTATTTAGGTATGGATCTCTTTATGTTTATTCTAGCTAGAGTTAATTGTATTTTTTAAATGAGTAGGTTAATGTTTTTCATTAATTGCAGGAAGTTGTTGGTAATTATTTTTACCCCTTATCTTTTTCTTCTCTTTCTTCTCCTTCTGCAACTTTCATTATGTGTACACTCAATGGTGTCCTCCTTGATGGTTTTCATTAAGGTTTCTTCCTATTCTTCACACTGAATAATTGCACTTGACCTATTTTCAAGTTTCCTGATTTTTTTTCTTCTCTCATCTAAAATATGCTGTTGAGCCCCTATAGAGAATCTTCTTTTCAGTTATTGTACGTTGCAATCTAAGAGTTTCTGTGTGATGCTTTTTTTGTAATTTTAATCTATTTATATTCTCCACTTGGTGAGACATTGTTCTCATGCTTTCCTTTAAATTTGTGACATGGTTTCCCTTAGTTCTTTGATCATATTAATGATGGCTGTGTGCATTAAATAGTTAATTCAGTGGGCTTAGGATGTTCAAATATTGCATATTACAAAGAAAATATTGGCCCTTGACTGGATCCTGGGAGATAATCTCTAATCTCTCAGAATACCCTACTTGATAAGATTGTCTTTGTATACCTGCAGGCTTGAGCCAATCCAGATAGATTATGCTAGCCATATGTTTCATAGTGAATGCCTACTTTTGTTTGCCTGGGGCTGTAGGCTATGCTGTACCAGCTTGATCACTGTGAGGAGGTGCTGGACACTAAGTAGGTAAGATCAGTCACATGGGTGCTTCACGTCTACATGATTAATTCCCAGTGAAAACATGGAACTCCACGGCAGGGATTTGCTCCTCTGGTTGGCAATACTTAAGATGCACATTGTCATAGGTCGTTGCTGTGAGAATTAAGCTGTGATTGTATGACTCCACTTGGAGTGGACAGCTGGAAACTTGGACCTTGCAGCTTTTGGACTCTGCTGTATGTGCTTTTCCCTTTCCTGACTTTAATCTGTATCCTTTCTCTTTAATAAACTGTACTCATGAGAAAGACAGCTTTCCTGTGTTCTATGAGTCCTTCCAGTAAATCACTGAACCTGAAGGCAGTCTTAGGGATCCACAGTCCATTTTATTTCATAGGTAAAGTGGATTCAACATCTTTACCTAAGAATCCAAAGTCTGGGCTTCCTCAGGGACAATTTCTATTGATTGCCCTTTTCCCACATTTATGGACCACACTTTCCAGTTTCTTTTCATGTGTCATAACTTTTGGTTGAACATTGGATATTTTAAACAATATAATATGGCAACTCTGAAAATCAGATCCTGCCTTTTTCCTTCCCCGTGGTTTGTTGTTGTTTATGTTGTTTTTGTTGTTCTTGCTCTGTATTTATTGGTGATTTTTCTTGAATAAATTCTGCAAGGTCAGTATTTTTTGCCATGAGTGGCCTATTAAGTCTCTGCTCAGTTAGTTTGGTGGTCAGCTAAGACAGGGATTTCCTTGAACCCTTTAAACCTAGTGGTTCCACCAGCCTTTGCCAAAGGGTTATGCACATGTTTTGGCACAATATTCAGATAGTTCTATTTTGCTTTTGCCTTCATTTCCTGCTTGCACAGATCCTCACGTTCCAGCAGAGGTCAGAGATAAGGGCCTTCTCAGTTATTTCCTAGGCATCTGCACAGCCCAGTCATATAGTTTTTCTTCTAGATTCACAGGCATATGATGGTGACTTCTTAAAGTCTCCTGTGAACACTCATAACTCAGCATTTAAATTTTTTTTTAGAAAAGTTACTTAGCTTCTTGTTTACTTGCCCCTATGCCTGTGCTGTTAATTCTAATTCAGACGCCTATGACATTAAATAATTGTCACTGGTTTTTGTTTCAACAAATGGCCTGGGGAAAAGGCAACAACTAACAGTTCCAAGTGAGGTCAAACAAAGACAAGTTCTATAAGTGGAGGTTTCTAGGGAGCTGCCAGAATTACAAAAATGCTCTTCTAATGAAGATTTGCTGGAGACTCTAAGCGTGTTCTGCCTCATCCACTGGCTGTTGGCTGTTTTTTTTTTATAGGTGTTACAGTTTCAAGGCTGTTGGTTTTCAAAGCTACTGTGGCACCAGGGATAGGATGATGGGAATAGGGCAAGTTAAAACAGCACAAAGCTTACATTCTTACTGAGCTTTGATCATTTTTGCTTAATGAAAACTCCTTGGCTTGTCTTAAGCCTTTGTCTAATTTTCAGAGTTCTGAAATATTGATTTTGATAATTTTTGCCAGTGTTCTCATTGCTTTTATGTAGAAGATTACTTTCAAAGATCCTTTTTCTGCTGTCCTAGAAATGCTTCCCCTACTCTTCTGTTTTTGTTTTTGCTGTTGTTTATTAGAAGTGTTTAGAGACTCTTGTCTGTTCATCTTTGTGTTGGAAGAAATTTTTTGCCTCAGTATGAGTGATGGTTTTGGTTATGAAATTTTGTGATTATGGGTGAAAGGCAAGATGTGTACATAAGTAGGTTATGCTGGACTTATGGATATGAGGGCCTGGGTGGAGCTACAAACCCCAGTCAATACCCTGACTCTCCCTAACAAGAATTTTCACAGGCCAAAGTAGTGAACCTACTGTTTATTATTCAACACGAAGAAGCATGGAGGAAGGGAAGACTTGCATAGCTGCTCTGATTTCTGTTCTCCCATTAGTTACCCTGATCAGAGCTGGAGGCCTTCTGCTCTTTGTACCATTGTATCTGAGCCAGAACACTGCTAGGACTTCCACAGCACTCTTCCTCAGAGCACATTTTGTATCGTGGTTCCCTTGTTAATCTGATCCCTTTGCTTTTTATCTTTCAGTGATTCCTCCAGATTTCTGCTCCACTGATGATATGCTCACTTGTAGTCCATTGATATCAAATGATTTCTTCATCCTTTTCCATTCCTTCTCCCTTTCATCTCACTCTTCTTTTTTTTTAATCCACCACTTTCTCTTCTTCCTCTCTCCCTCTTCTTCCTCTATATTTTTCCTGTGATTTCTATAGATTGGGATGGATAGGAAGGAGAAATTGGCCTTGTTCATCATCTTAATCCAAGTCTTTGCCCTATGTATAACAGTGAAATATAAGGAAATTCTAAAATGAGGAATGATTAACTAAATTGAAGTACACCTACATAATGACACATTGTACAACCATTAAATAGATATGTTCAATAAATGCTTATAACCATGCAAAATTTGAGTGATGCAAGAAATATGAAAAGCAACATTTAAGACTGTATTTATAATATAATCACATTAATGAACCAAAGAAAGCATGATTAAATTCCCAGGAAGAAGAACTGGATTAAATATGCCACAATGCTAATCAAATATCAGGAGTATAATATTAAAATATGTAGCCTATCCCTTTGAAGATTAGTTAGTGGCTAAGTTTAGTTAGCGGTTAAGCCAAGGCTTATAACTCCTTACAGGCTCTGGTCCCTAGGCAATCTGTGGCTTCATTTTGGACTTTCTCCCCCTTGCTCTCTCAGCTACAGACACACTGGCTTCCTTTCTTGTTCTTTGGACACATTGAACTTGCTTCTACCTCAGGGCCTTTCCCTTACTGTTTCCTATGCATGATTCATAATTTCCTCAGCTATCCTTGTGGCTTAGTCCCTTATTTCATTCAGGTTTCTAACCTAATATTACCTTATCAGACTATCCTATAAAATATAGCATCTCTGTCCTCACTATCACTTTCTGTCCGCTTACATTGTTTTACCTTCATAACACATTACTATCTCAATACGTTTATTTTTTCCCCCTTGGTACATAGAAATGTTACACAAGCAGCAACTTTGTTTTGTTTTCTACTCTGTTTTCAGAACAATGCCTGGCCCACAGTAGACACTTAATAAATGTTTGTGAAATGAATAGTTTTATGAATGAATGTCTGACATAAAATAGACAACCTGTTATTTTAGTCTATTATTTTGATTAAAAAATGTATCTGGGCCCTAACTTCCTATTGAAACATATTAGATAATGATGAATTCTATGGAAAAAATAAAACAGGAAGAAGACAGGGTGTTTTGGAAAGGGCATTAGTAGTATTGGTGTAATATTTTAAATAAGGTGGTTAAAGATGACTTCAATGAGAAAGTGGCATCTGAGATGAGATAATCTGGGGAATGAGCATCCTTAGCAGAAAGCACAGCAGGTGCAAAGGCCCTGAGGCTCATGGGTGCCTGATATATTTGAGGACAGCAAGGAAGCTAGTGTGGATGGAGTGGAATAATCAAGATGGGAGTCTAAGGAGATCAATTTCAGTCAGGCAAAAGGAAGGAAATTAGACAGAACTTTGTAGGACATTGTAAGGGCTTTGGCTTTTACTGTGAATGAAATGAGGAGCTATTGGACAGTTTTGAGCAGAGGAATGAGGTGATGTGATTTATGCTTTAAAACGATTCATGTGATTTATGTTTACTGAACAGGCTTGTCACAAAAGAGCAACTGTTTGTTTTTAATTCATCTTGGATTTCAGATGCCTGACATCTTGAAGAGAAACACTGAGCAGGCAACAGGATATAAAGTCTGGAATCCAGAGGAGAGGTCTGGGCTGGAGATATAAATTTGGGAACTGTCAGCACATAGACAGTGTTTAAGGTAATAAGTTTGGATGAAATCACTTAAGAGTGAGCAAAGATGAGGAAGAAGTCCAAAGGTTGAGACCTGGGGCTCCAACATTAAGGAGAACCAGCAAAGGAGGCTGAGAAGGATCACCCTGCAAAGCAGGAAGACAACCAGAAGAATGGGATGTCCCAGAAGCCAAGAGAAACAAGTACTGGAAGGATAAGGGAATGGTCATTTGTGTGAAATAGTGCAGGACTGGCACGTGTGAAGAAGGGAGAAGAGAGAAGTATTTGGAGGATATATTCCTTTGTTTTAGCCAAGAAGGTTTTCTTTCCTCCCAGAGTCTCTGTAAGTTCAGCCATGTGGTGACGTAAGGTGATGGGCTGGGTTGGGTGCTATGGCTGACTTGTTTTTGGTATGTGTAATCTCCCTGTTCCTACTCTGCCACAATTACTGATGATCCTGGCGAGCAGCATTTCCATGGGGAAGTTTGCATTTGCTATGTCTGGCTTGTACACAAGTAAATACAAATGCTGCTTTATCAATTTACAGTACAATTGCTCCATGGCCAAAAGCAAAGTTGGAAGTCTGCCTCTCACTGCCTTCAGGATAAAGGTCAAACTTGGAAGCATGCCATATTTACCTTCAGAAGATGGCTTTACATCTTACCATCCTCCCACTTCTCCACCTCCCCTCCCACCCTCCACCTCTCTTCCCTGCCACACACCCCTATGCTCCTTTCACACTCGACTGCTTGCTGTTCTCTAGGGACATTGTGCCTTTGCCTCTTCATAGATGCTATTTCTTAGGCTTGCCATGCCTGTCTCTGCTTTCATTCTCAGGAAAGTACCTCCGATGTTTTGAAGTGCAGTTCATGTGAGATTCCACTGTGAAACCTTCCTGATCCCCAGGCTGAAGTACTTATCTTTCTTTTCTCTGCTTCACCTTCTTTTAATGTATTTCCACTATAATCTTCAGTTATTCAATCCAACATTTGTCTGGATGTTCCTGGGAATGTATTTTGTAGATGGGATTAACATCTACCATCAGTTGACTCTAAGAGGAAACTGTTTCAAATAATCGGGGTGAACCTGATCCAATAAATTGAAGGGCCTAAAAACAGAACCCAGGTTTCCCTGACATAGACGAAACTCCACCCGTAGACTGTAGCATCAGCTTCCGCAGGAGAGTTTCCAGCCTGCCCTTCCTGACATCCTCCCCTACAGATTTCAGACTTGCCTAGCCAGGCCAGTGTGTGAAATTGTGTTAGCCATTTCCTTGCAATAAATCTCTCTCTCTCTCTCTCTTTCTTTCTCTATACGCCACACACACACACACGTATGCACACACACGCATGTGTACATATACATACATATACAAATCCTACTAGCTGTATTTCTCTGGTGGAACCCTGACTGATACAGTGAGCAAGTAAAAAAAAGTGACTATAAAAGGAGACAAAGAGAAAGAAAATATCCAAGTAAAGGGAGGGAAGAATATAATATCATAATAGAAAATATGTAGAAGGGCTGAAGAGTGGAAACATCAAAGGAATTGAAGTGTTAATTGTCATCCTTTAAGACCCTGCTTAGATGCTTCCTCATCTACACAATATTCCTTTTCCTAGGCATTCTTATTCTCTCTTGCCTCTTGCCACCTCTCATAACACAAGTATTATAATTTCATGTTGATATGTTTGTAATTCCTGTTTTGTGAGTTTAAGATCTCAGAGGATAAATTCATCTTTCTATCCCTAGCACCTAGCTCAGTGCTTGGCTTATAATAAGGGCAGAATAAACATTGGATGATAAATGAACGAGAGTTTGCAGCCTTAGGTTCTCACAGATGCTCAGCTCAGGCCAGCCCATGTACCGGAGAAGGTTTTCTGGAGAAAGTATCCTGAGTACCATCAGAAGGAAACCACAGCAGTTCCAGCTCTTTCCCTCCAAGTATTCATTGGCACCTTCAGGAGCACATGATTTGCTGGGTCTCCTTCCCAGTATGTCGTGATCCTATCAACATACTTCCAGTGCCCTTGTAAATGGCACTGAGTGCCTCCTACTTGAGACTTGCTTCATGGAAAGATCCACAGGCCACTTAATACACTGTGGCAACTCTCATAAGGGCATCTGAGTTGAAGGGCTTGTGGATATTTCTATCTTCATTAAAGACCTTTCCTGGGCTCCTTTCATCCTTCTTTTTGTTGGCACCAAAGTCTGAACCATCTCTGGAACACACAGATGTGCTGGATGCTTGTCCTCTTTGCAAGATGAGATGCAAGAACCCTTTCCTGCAGAAAGGAGAAAGCAGAGGTTCTTTTGGAGGCAAAGGACTCTCTATGGATGCTCTGAGGAAGTCCACACAGTGACTTCCTCTTACAGATGGATTTTTCCCTTTGACAGCCCGAGAGTGTGTCTTACTTGTTGGGAACTTGCATGGAAAGGGACATGCTAGACTGCTTCTTTCTCTGATAGGAATCTACAGCTTTTGAGGCCATTTTGTTGTGTCTGCCTCTCATCTCTTCTTTGTTGGAAGTGAAAGGGGAACCTCATGATTATTTATTGAATAGAGAATTGTTGAAAGAACTAAAATTGATAGTAAAGATGAAAATACAGTATAACTAGAGAAATGGCTGATACTGGGGCAAGGAATAATGCATAATGAGCCTGAGACATTTTACAACGTCAAGAAGTAAGGAAATTCTGAAAAACAAAACAAGACAAAAATCAAACCCACATTGATGTGTGTGTCAAAGGGACAGAGGAGTCAATTTAGAGAGCCGTCAATGGCCAAAGAGGGAACAATTTGAGCAACAAAATAATTAAAATTAATTTGAGCAACAAAGTAAATATAATAGCAATAAAATAAAATAAGGCTACAGCCCAATGTTCAAAATAAATATACATGAGTCCACACTGATTAGATATATTATTTAATAAATAAAAAAATGATAGAGAAGAGACAAATCTCCCATGCAGAAGAATTTCAAATAAATCATCTAGATTCTTCATCCTAAAGTGGGGGAGCATAATCCTTCATTCTTTGAATGTGGGCTGGACATAATAGGTCCCAAAATGTAGAGATAGTATGGAAAGGGGCAGAAAAGAGTAACTTTACAGTGGTTCAGCCTGACAAGCATTGCTTCAGCTAGGTGATCAAGATTAACATCAATAGTGATAAGTCATGTTGATAGTATGTGCCTTGGCTATGATGTAGTTAAAAATGACCTTTTGTCTCTGTGGTCTTCCCCCAAAAAGGTGTAACTACAGCATAATCATAAGAAAAACATCAGACAATTCGAATACAGGATCATTCTTCAATATACCCGACCAGTACTCCTCAAAATTGTCAAAGTCATCAGAAATAAGGAAAGTCTGAGAAACTGTCGCCACCAGGAAGAGCCTAAAGAGACTTCATGACTAAATGTGATGTGGTATCCTGGATGGAATCCTGGAACAACAACAAAAAAAGGACATTGGGTAAAAACTAAGGAAATCTAAATAAACTATGCACATTAGTTAATAATAATGTGTCAATATTGATTCATTAATTGTGCCATACTAATATAAGATGTCAATAATAGGAAAAAATGTGTGTCAGAGAGATTATTTGGGAACACTACTATTTGCTAAATTTCTCTATAAATCTAAAACTGTTCTAAAAATCCTATTTTATTTTTAATTTTAATGGGTACATAGTATTTATGGATTACATATGATATTTTGATAACAGGGCATATAATGTGTAATAATCACATTAGGGCATATGGGGTATTCATTACCTCAAACATTTATCCTTTCTTTGTGTTGCAAACAATCCAATTATACTCTTTTAGTATTTCAAAATATACAATTAAATTATTATTGACTATACTATTTGTGATATCAAATACTAGTTCTTGTTAATTCTTTTAAACTATTTTTTTGTACCCATTATCCGTTCTTATTTGCTCCCTATGCCCCTCACTACCCTTCCCATCCTCTGGCAAGCGTCCTTCCCTATCTCCTTTTTGATTTCAATTGTTTTTTCCTTTTTGAATTCAATTGTTTTGATTTTTGTTCTCACAAATACATGAGAACATGTGAAGTTTGTTTTTCTGTGCCTGGCTTATTTCACTTAACATAATGACCTCCAGTTGCATCCATATTGTTGCAAATCACAGGATCTCATTCTTTTTTATGGTCAAATAGTACTTAATTGTGTCTATGTACCACATTAAAAAAAATCCATTTGTTGATGTTTCCAAATTTTGACTATCGTGAATAGTGCCGTAATAAACATGGGAGTGCAGATATCTCTTCGATATCCTAATTTCCCAGCAGTGGGATTACTGGATCTTATGGTATCTCTACTTTTAGTTTTTTGAGGAATCTCCAAACTGTTCTCCATGGTGGTTGTACTAAATTACATTCCCACCAACAGTGTTTTAGCGTTCCCTTTTCTCCACATTCTCACCAGCATTTATTATTGCCTGTCTTTTGGATAAAAGCCATTTTAACTGGGGTGACATTTTAAAAAATTTATTTTAATTAATAAGTGAAACCTAATTAAACTAAAGAGCTTCTGCATAGCAAAAGAAACAATCAACAGGGTAAACAGGCAATCTATAGAATAGGGGAAGACATTTGCAAGCTATGCATCTGACAAAGGCCTAATATCTGGAATCTATAAGGAACTTAAAAAAACCCCATTGTAAGATGGGTAAAAGACATGAACAGACAAGAAGACATACGAGCAGCCAACAAACAGGAAAAAATGCTCAACATCAGTAATCACCAGAGAAACGTAAATCAAAACCACAATGAGACACCATCTCACACCAGTCAGTATGGCTATTGTTAAAAACTCAAAACACAACAGCTGCCAGCAAGGCTGAAGAGAAAATGCAACATTTACATACTGTTGGTGGGAATGTAAATTTGGCCACTGTGGAAAGCAGTTGGGAGATTTCTCAAAGCAGTTAAAACAGAACTACCATTTGACACTGCAATCCCATTACTGGGTGTATATCCACAAGAAAATAAATTTTTCGGCCAAAAATATGCATGTACTCATATGTTCATAGCAACACTATTCAGCATAGCAGAGACATGGAACCAATTTAAATGCCTATTGATGGTGGATTGTATAGACAAAATGCAGGACATATACACCATGGAGTACTACACAGCCATAAAGAGAATGAAGTCATGCTCTTTGCAGCAACATGGTTGCAGCTGGAGGCCATTATCCTAAGTGAAATAATACTGGAATGTAAAACCAAATACCATATGTTCTCACTTATAAATGGGAGTTAAACAATGGACATAAATATGGCAATGATAGTCACTTGGGTATACTAGGAGGGGAAGGTAGAGAGTAGGGCAAGGCTTAAAAAACTGTTGGGTACTATGCTCAGTAACTGGGTAATGGGACCCATAACCCAAACCTCAATGTCACACAATATTTCCAGGTAACAAGCCTGTATATGTATTCTCTGAATTTAAAATAAAAGTTGAAACTATACATATATAAAAGAAAAGGTGAAACTCTATACTCATTAAATATTAATAATAACTCCCCACACTTCCCTTCTTTCAGCTTCTAGTAACCATCATTCTTCTTTATGTTTCTATGAATTGGACTTCTCCAGTTACCTTGTATCAGTGGAGTCAGACGATATTTGTCTTTTTTGTGATTGGCATAGTTTATGTACTTAGCATAATGTTTGCCAAGTTCTTCTATATGGTAACATGTATCAGAATTTTCTCTCTTTTTAAGGATGAATAAAGTTTTGTTGTATGTTTATTAAAAAATGCTACTTTAAAAAATGAAGAATAAAAGAAAAAGGGGCATAAGAGCTTGCTATGGTTGTGTAAGTGTGTAGTACACACACACACACACACACAGACACACAATCAATACCATATGACAGTCTGCTAAAATGAAGGGTAAGATATTGTATGGTAATTATGAGATGCCACCTGGTTCTTACCTCAGATATCTTTTTTGGTAAGTCTTTGTCCACTGGAGCTTGATTACTGTTTCTCATGGCCATATTTCTTGGCAGGAAAAGGGCAGGAAGAGAGAGAGGGAGAGGAAAGGAGATGCTGGGTACTGTGTTTATGTGGAACACTTTCCCATCTTCTTGAAATTGACTTCTTGGTTAAGGTTGTATTTATTATGGATAAGAGAGTATAAAGTAAGGATGTGGGAAAGAGTAAACAGCTCACAGACAAAACTCTTATGGTCTCCTAACTCTCACTTTTTAAATTCACAATTGACTTGGATGAAAAGGAGAGTAGAAGTCTGTTGAAGGAGAAGATTATTACAGATGAAGTTTAACATGCCCTTTTGACATATCCTGTTAAGTAGGGTCCAAGAATGGTTCTAAATCCCCCAAAATGTTAAATTGAATTACTGAAAAGGATAAAAGTTTGGCAAAGTGGTCAAAAAGGAAATAAAAACCGTAAAAGGTCTTCCTGGAACATTAGGTTTAGAGTCAGTTGTACCTGAAGTAAGAGGAAATGGAGTTTTTAAAGAATACACCAGAAAACAAGTAAGCAGTTTATATTGATATATATTTTCCAAACCAAAATCAGCACACATGAACTAACAAGTATGAGGGCTTTTAGGGAGGAAATGGTAGAATACTTTTAACTGAGGCTGCCTTGGGAAATCTGGGTCACAGAATCAATAGAAAATAAAGGGGTGATAGGCTACTGATCCTACCAGTCCTGTCTCCTGTGACTGATATGTGTAATTGCCAAACCAATATCCGTACTCTCTTCTTCTACTACATTTTTCTTTCTTTCGTTTTTTAAATTGAACTCTTCTTTTATTGTTGGCTCCCTTTCTTTTATTGGTTGGCTCCCTTATTTTATTTCCCAGGCTCCTTTTCAGCTAGGTGCAGCCATTGGGTTGAACTGCATGAGACATGTTATGTATAACATTTAGTATGGTTATAATCAACATTTAGCAGGGTTCCTGGCACACTGTAAATAGTGGTAAATGGTGGTTATTATTGCAAATGAATTTTTAAAATTCAAGGTGTTATATAGTATAAAGGATTATTCTTCTGATTATAATTGTGCCAGTTGTTAAAGTATTGTCTTTCAGTTCCAAATCATCTTTTCTAGATTTGGCTCCGCAGTGTTGGGGCTGGAACTTTGCAAAACACATTTCAGCTTTCTCAGCGGTTCCTCCTTACTCTTCCATTAGGGGGCACTAGAGGGAGAATGCGCGTGGAGAAGGAAAAGGGCGCGCGCCCCTTCCTGTCTGGTTCTTGTTGGCTTCGGATCAGCTTCCTGTTCACGTGAGCTGCACTCTAGCAGTGCTTTTCCCTTCTGGCACTGGCAGTACTTTAAAGAGTTGAATCCAATTTGCATTTTCTCACACACTTTCAAATATTGTGCTCCACTTCAGAATCGCCAGCACTGCCTACGCCTCATTTTTCAGAGGTTTGTGTCTCAGGTCTATGGTGCCTTTTCTCAACTCTTCTCATCAGTACCAATAGATCCACACCCTCTCCTGAGAACTCTCACTTCTGCGGGGCTACTCTTCCAAGCTTCTATATTTTAATAATTTCAGTGTTTTCCTGCCAGCCCTAGGGGTGTTAGGTGTTACCTGAAGAATTTTCAGGAATTTAGCAAGTAGTTAAACCATTAACAGGGGACCCCTGTTTGGAGCTTTGGCTGATGTTCTAAGCCTGCATCGTTCACTGGTTCTGATGTCCCCAGACGCGACGTTGTATTGAGGTCCTGGGTCTTTTCCCTCAACCCTGGTGGAAGGATTTATACCATAGAAACTGGCAAACGGTACAAATAAGGTTTCCCCAACGAAAGAGCAAGTTGTAATCACTTGGGAGCCCATTGCTACTTTAGAGTTTTCTTTTTTACCCCATCAGTTACCTAGTTAACAAATTTGTATTCATTTCACATAACTATTGTGGTTCTGTGTTCTGAATGAACCTTAAATGATACAAGAACCTTGCAGAGCTGTTAACCATCAACCCCAGTTGTACTGTAGGAAAACTGGTATATGTGTGTAATTAGTTTTTTTGACAAATACTTTTTTTTGAGACGGGATCTCCGTTTGTCATCCAGGCTGGAGTGCAGTGGCATGAACACAGCTCACTGTAGACTTGATCTCCCAGGCTCAAGTAATCTTCCCACCTCAGGTGCGCACCACCATGCCAGCTTTTTTTTTTTTTTTTTTTTTTTTGGTGGTGATGGGGTTTCTCCATGTTGCTCAGACTGGTCTCAAACTCCTGAGCTCAAACAATTCAACTTGGCCTTCCAAAATGCTGGATTTACAGACATGAGCCACCACACCGGGCTGACAAATAACTTTTGTAAAGATTGCTTGACACCTAGAATATTAGAGATATTTGATTAATTGTGTCATTAATGTTAGTTAACATCAGTAACATGAGTTGATGCTGGTTGAGTCTCCAGGAGACATGTAGAAAGCAATCTTGCATGTTTTAGAATGTAGTTTATAATTCTATCCTCTGTATAGAAGAGAATGAGATATAGCTACAGATCACATTTTTGTCAAACAAGGAGGATGACATGTTTCTTGAAAATAAAAACCAAATATTGTTTTAAATATGTTAGGGTATTATGGGTCATAAGGTATCCTGTTATAAATGTGTCATAAAGGAAACAAACAACTATTCCCTATTTTGGCACTGGTATAGATTTGGTTTCACAAATCAGGCTTCTAAAAAGCAAGGTATATGTGATATCTCTTGATTCTTTAAAACATACAGTCTGGGTCTCTGGATAACTATATGCCTTTGGTTAAGGCTTTTGATCTCCATTTTAACTGCATAATTTTGCTTATTAGACTTGGAGAAATCTTTCGTTGGCTCTACAAAGCTTTGATCTTGCTCAATATGCCTATGTGAGGCTCCACAAGGTTATATTCTGAAAAGAGATGCCAACATTCTAATATAATCATAAAAATGACTTGTAAGTAAAAGCAAACTTTTCATACAAATCCTACATTTAAAGATGCCTTCTTTCCAATAACATTCATTAAGCGACCATCTGTTTGCCTTTGATTATCATCTGGAAGACTAATAAGCGAATTTAATTTGAACAATGTTATTTGCACGCTACTTCTAAATTTAGTGCTTTTCAAAGAAGTCAGCAAGCCTGGCCTCCAGGAAATAGTGACTTTGATGTAACATCTGGTATTCAGGGAGTTTCTGTGTAGTGCCCAACTAGTGGGTGGACCAAAGGGCAAAGGGAAGTCAAGTGACTTGCCCAGAGTCATGTAATTAGTTAATGACTTAACCTGGCATATCTGTAGTTTCTATCTGCGGCTAATAGTCCTAGCCTGTATATTTTTATTCTGTTGTATAGATAATGTATATAAAGACATAGCACGCCCATTCTCCCAAATATTCACAAACAGATAAACAAATGTGTATTGATCTGTAAGACTAATTATAGATTTATTTATTTGCATCTTTATGGCATTTCCTTCCTGTATTTTGGGAAGGAAATAAATTTCCTTGTATTAATCTTCCCTTCATTAAAAAGTGGTTTAAATTAACAGGAAATTGTTATTGCCTGCAAAAACTTCTCTGTAAGTGAACTGACTTTTTTTCTTACAAGGAAAATGGAGGGTTAAATTGAACAAACAACCCACTTGATTTGCGGGAGACTGGAAGGCATCATCAACATTCAACCTTTTTCCTTCTTTTTACCCCATTCTCCTTCCCAGGGCTGGAGATCAGAGGTGTCAACACCTAAAATGTGAGATTATAAAGAAAGTCTGAGGTTATGATGCTTTTATTATAAAAAGCAGTACTTTTTTGTTACTTTACTGGGTCAACATATTTTATAATCAATGTGTCATTTTAATATCCTTGCACCATATAGCATAATATATTCTATCTGATTAGTACTTTTAACTTAAAAAATTTCACATCTATAATTTAATCTTCTCAGGTTTTTATTAAAACTAATTTGCATATTATGTATATTATATATGCTTAGAATTGTTTCTCATTACCAAAATAACTGTTCCAATTTTTATACAGTCAAGTATATCTTAATATCTTAGAAATTAAGAAAATGAAAATTCTGATCTGAAAAATTGGAGTTTAAGTCTCAGCTCTCCTGGCTGTGTGACCTTGGGCAAATCATTAGATCTTTGTAACCTTGAAAGTACGCATATGTGAAATATTTCATAGCACTGAGAGAATGAAATGAAATTATATGTAAAGCTGCTAGCATAGTACTCTGATACACATTAAAAGGTCAGGAAATGGTTCTCAATTGTTTCTCCTGTTCTTTTTTTTCCGCTGTAAAGTAGATTAGTGTCCTGTGCTGGTTCTTGCGTTACTCTTAGAGAGAGAGTTTATGAAAATCACAGACACAGGTAGGCACGGTGGCTCATGCCTGTAATCCCAGCACTTTGGGAGACTGAGGTGGGTGGATCAGGAGGAGGTCAGGAGTTCGAAACCAGACTGGCCAACGTGTTGAAACCCCATCTCTACTAAAAACACAAAAATTAGCTGGGCATGGTGGTGCATGCCTGTAATCCATGCTACTTGGAGCCTGAGGTAGGAGAATTGCTTGAACCTGGGAGGTGGAGGTCGTGGTGAGCTGAGATCATGACAGCCATTGCACTCAAGCCTGGGCAACAAGAGTGAAATTCTGTCTCAAAAAAAAAATAAAAAAATAAATAAAAAATAAAAAGGAAAGAAAAGAAGATCACAGACACATCATGGAGTGAAAGGGCTCTTGGAAACCTTAGGAAACTTAATTAGAAAATTAAATGGTGTGGTGGAGACTTGGTATTTAGTTGGACATGATCCATTCCCTTTGCCTTGGGTGATGCCACCGTGATTTACTTTAAGGTCATTCCTTTTGCTATTTTCTGTGCAGTATTGGGACCACTCTCAGAGGGTGACATAGTTTCCCTTGGCCAAGGGCTGGGCATGGGACCCAAGCCATTGCAACTGTGGTGTCTCTCCTAGGAATTCAAATCTTGGTGAAATAACACAAAGAGAGGAAAATGATTGAAGCCACTGAGGCCCTGAGTTGACAATCCATTCGAAAAGCCCTGTAGCACAACGAGTATGTCTAAGAACAGCAACTTAGAGCCAGATAGCCTGGGTTTAACTCCTGGTTATATCACAGCTAAAGCAAGTTGCTTATGGTTTAAGTGACCATAGCTAGGGCAAATTACTTACTTTTTTTTTTTTTTTTGTGATGGAGTCTCACTCTGTTGCCAGGCTGGAGTGCAGTGGCACGATCTCGGATCACTGCAACCTCCGCCTCCTGGGTTCAAACAATTCTCCTGCCTCAGCTTTCCAAGTACCTGGGACTACAGGCATGCACTACCATGCCCAGCAAATTTTGTGGGGTTTTTTTTGTATTTTTAGTACAGATGGGGTTTCACCATGTTGGCCATGATGGTCTTGATCTCTTGACCTCATGATCCACCCAACGTGGCCTCCCAAGATGCTGGGATTACAGATGTGAGCCACTGCACCTGGCCTACTTACCTTCTTTATGCCTCAGATGTCTCTCTTTTTTTTTTCTTTTTTTAAATCTCTAAAGTGAAAACCATGAACAGTACTGAATTTGGAGGGCTGTTGTATTAAATAAGTTAATACTATTTAATAGATATTTAGTAAATATCTAAATGGCTTAGAATGTACCTGGTATATATTAAGTAGAGTATGTATTATAACTGCAACCTACATATACTGGTACGATTATTACTACTCTGTTCTTGCCTCAAGGTGCCCAGACATCCTCTCATTCCTGTTCTTCCCTAATCTTGGTTCTCTAGCCTTCTCTTTAATTCACTGCTTGAGGGCAATGAACAAGAAGAGGAGTGAGGTTTGAGGGGCCACAAGGGAAACCATGCAGAGCATGAATTCATAGTATGAACTTCGGATTTTTTTCTAAGTGTAATGAAAACATGTGATGTCCCAGAAGTTGTTTATACCATTAATGAGACCTGATTGTTAGCACCTCTTCCCAAGCTTGTGTTCAGTGCTTTCAGGCTGGTTGTGAAATATTGACCAGCACACCAATGGATGGGAAGCTCTTGGATAAGGGAAGGAGAGTGTCACAACCTCATTTATCTTTTGGGAGGATTGCCCTGGCTGCTCTGAGGAGAACAGTTTGCAGAGGGTCAAGAGCAAGCAGGAACACCAGCTAGGAATTTATTACTATAGTCCTGGGAGTGTTGATGCTGGCTCAGGGGTTGAGACTGGTGGTAAGAGTATTAACAAATAGTTAGAACATATTTTTTTTTTTTTTTTTGAGATGGAGTCATGCTCTGTTGCCCAGGCTGGAGTGCAATTGCGTGATCTCAGCTCACTGCAACTTCTGCCTCCCGGGTTTAAGCAATTCTCTGCTTCAGCCTCCTGAGTAGCTGGAATTACAGGCATGTGCCAGCACGTCGGGCTAATTTTTGTATTTTTGGTTGAGATGGAGTTTCACCATCTTGGCCAGGTTGGTCTTGAACTTCTGACCTTGTGACCTACCCACCTCAGCCTCCCAAAGTGCTAGGATTACAGGAGTGAGCCACTGTGCCTGGCCATGTAGGACACATTTTAGAGACAGAGTGACAGTATATGCTGATGTATTAAATGAAGGGTGTGCATGAAAGAAAGGAATCAAGAATGACTTTGTATTTGGGTTCTGAGCAACTGGGCTAATGGAGATGCTGATTATTGAGATGGGAAAGTCAGGGAAGTAGCATATTGAAGTAGAAACTTGTCTTCAAAAATTGTAGTTTGGATCTCTGTTTCCTGTGAAGAAAAACTGAGGAACAAAAAACAATAATCATTGGAAAGTGTATCTTAGTCAGCTTGATCTGCTCTAACAAAATACCATAGACTGTCTGACTCAAAAAAATAGACATTTATTTCTCACAGTTCTGGAGGCTGTGAAGTCCAAGATCAAAGTGCTAGCAGATTCAGTGTCTGGTGAGGTTGCCAACTTCCTGGCTTGCAGACAGCTGCCTTTTCGTTGTGTCCTCACTTGATGGAGAAAGAGCTTGAGCTCTGATCTCTTCCTTTTCATATAAGGACATTAATCCCATCATGGACACAAATCCTCATGACCTCATCTAAACTTAATTACCCACCAAAGACCCCACCTCCAAATACCATCACATTGGGTGCTAGAGCTTTAACATTTGAATTTTGGGGAGATACAAACATTCAGTTCATAATAGCAAGTAACTATTGTTAAAAAACCATACAAAGAGGAGGAACGAACTAGGGATTTGTCAGTTGATAGAAGCAAAGCACTGGTGAGAAGCCAGATTATAGCTGAGAGTGAAGAATTGGAATTAAAATACTTGAGGTCAAGTATTAGCCTATTAGACAGAGAGTTGGCCACTTTTTTCTTAAAGTATCAATGGGTTCCCACCTAACATTAAAAATGTACCTATTGCATAAAGAGCTTGAACAACCATATATACAGAGAATAAAATCATTTAATTAATTATTGCTTTTCTAAGCTTACACTAGATTATCTCCAATGCCTAAAGAAATTATTGATTATAAGATTTCCATTTAATCAATTCACCTGACTCTTTAGGGCACACTATTACAGCGGTAAAGGTATAGAATAATGGCTAAGAGCACAGGTGCTGGAGCCCAAATGCTTGGGCTCAAATCCTCGCTCTGTCCATTTCCAGCTGTGTGACCTTCAGAGAATTGATGGAATGGTTTCTTATCTGAAACTTGCAGGTCTTGTGGCAGAGGGAAAATACAGTTGGCTAACGATGTGTTAATGCTTACAGCTTCTTCTCAAAAGTGACAAATGCAATTTTTGCTCATATTTCGTTGGCCAAAGGCAGTTAAATGGTCAAACCTGTATCAACAGGGTAGTGATATTTGATCATCTCTCAGAGAGGCAGCACAAGCCACAATACAATGCCTGACTTTGATCTCCTTCAGGGAGTGGCAATCAATATTTTGAAAACTAGCACAGGCTACCTATATATACATATATATGTGGACCTCATTGTTAGTATTTAATGACATATGCTCTTAAAGCTTTGGCTCCATGTTTATTGCTGACAGCATCAAGATTCTTTAAAAAAAATAAAAAATTCTCATTAACACCTAGAAGGAACAGACCAGAGAATTATACTCCTGGCAGCTCATTAGAAGAGAATGGCTGGCTTTTTCATCTTAGAATTTTAGAATGTGTTATAATAGCAAGTTTCTTTTGGGGACCTGAGTTTCTGTGGATTTTATGTCCAGGTTTTTGCTAGCAAGTGCTTAGATTTCTTCCCTGGCTGCCCCACAGGCATGGTGCAGCAACCCTACTGCTCATCACATCCCCTGGGTCTCATGATTTTTCTGTAAAACAGGGTAGACCAGTTGTCATCCACTTGACTCACAGTCATGTTGTGAGGATTAATGAGTTAAAGCTTGT
This sequence comes from Sapajus apella, assembly GCF_009761245.1. Lineage (NCBI taxonomy): Eukaryota > Metazoa > Chordata > Mammalia > Primates > Cebidae > Sapajus > Sapajus apella. The sequence continues at coordinate 7,745,056 of NW_022436945.1, forward strand.
AAAATGTCTCCAGTTTCTGAAAGGTGATAAGTAGGAGGCATAATTATTGGTATTTTCCCATCTTTATGTAGACTTGAAAGACCTTTTTGGTCACCTTTGAGATTTTGACATAAGCAGGCTATGGTGGTGACTTATTTGTTTTATTGCCTTTCTGTTTGACATTTCTCTACCCTCACCCCATCACAGTGACTTTAAAGAAGGAATGTCAACCTCAACCTTTCCTGTCTCCATCTGTTGAGATTTTTGGCTTGTTTTATTGTTAGTTTGTATATTTTATTTTACCATTTATAAGAACATGCTCTCAGACCTATGCTATTAGCTAACTAACACAGAGACATAAAGGACAAACTATAGCCACATGTTTTATTCTATATAGTGCCTGATAAGTTCATAGGGTGGTTCAATGATTAACTCATATTATTCACAAATACAGGCTTCCAGTGAGCTCTCAATCTAAACATCTTATTACTAATTTAAAATAGAGTTCAAAACAAATGTTTATTATTACTATATTCAGTGCATTAACATGTAGGCACTTTCCATCCCTGGCTTTGACCAGATAGCATATAAAGAAAGGAGAGATGGGATAGGAATATTCTATGTAGAAGTCATTTCAGGGATGTCATTTAACTTAGCATTCTTATGTCCATTGCGATTTTGCCTTTGGGGTACAAAAATAAGCTGCAATACTTTTACAACCAGTCAAATTTGGTTTCTCTCAATGGCATACAAATAAATAGCTTCCATGTTCACATCTCCACTCATTATCACTGTAAGAGCAGACTTTTCTGCAGATTCATCTTTCTCCTTTAAATCTTGCTTCTGCAAAGCTGAATTTGGTTTTCCTTTCCCACTAATGGAGGCAAGTTGGTAAATCCCTATCTACAATGAAGCTCAAGAGGTTACATGTAAAATTTGAAAAAGGAAGTTGGGGAATTCGAGTTTTGGCTCATATTTCCACTCAATCAAGAAATATTTATAATGTATTTGTTAGATATGGTACTAACCACCACCCAGTACTGTCTATCTAGCCTCCAGTGAGTTCTTGATTCACAGCAGTTTACTCAGTATATAATAATTGAGTGCAGGTGTAGGAGAAGCTACGGATTCTTTTTATCAGTCATTTTTCTATGCTGTGTTCAAATAATAAATATACTGGTCATGGGTTTGGCTTTCCTGGGATGGAGAGATTTAATGTATGTTAATTTCTACCTCCTAAGCAGTTTTTGGGAGTTAGAATTTAGATGCACAGTTGTAACTGTTTTCTTATGCTGACTTCTTATGTCCCTTGGCTGTTTAAAGAATATCCTGACACCAAAACCCGGCAGAGACTCAACAAGAAAAGAAAACTTCAGGCCAATATCCATGAGGAACATAGATGCAAAAATCTTCAATAAAATACTGGCAAACTGACTGCAACAGCACATCAAAAAGCTTATCCATCATGATCCAGTAGGCTTCATCCCAGGGATGTAAGGCTGGTTCAACATACGCAAGTCTATAAACGTAATTCACCACATAAACAGAACCAAACACAAAAACCACATGATTATCTCAATAGATGCACAGAAGGCCTTTGAAAAAATTCAAGAGCTCTTTATGCTAAAAACTCTCAATAAACTAGATATTGATGAAAGGTATCTCAAAATAATAAAAGCTGTTTACGACAACCCCACAGCCAATATCATGCTGAATGGGGAAAAACTGGAGGCATTCCCTTTGAAATCTGGCACTAGACAAGGATGCCCTCTCTCACCGCTCCTATTTAATATAGTATTGGAAGTTCTAGCCAGAGTAATAAGGCAAGAAAAAGAAATAAAGGATATTCAATTAGGAAAGGAGGAAGTCAAATTGTCTCTATTTGCAGATGACATGATTGTAAATTTAGAAGACCCCATTGTCTCAGCCCAAAATCTCCTGAAACTGATAAGCAACTTCAACAAAATCTCAGGATACAAAATCAATGTGCAAAAATCACAAGCATTCCTATACACCAATAACAGACTTAAAGAGAGCAAAATCAAGAATGAACTGCCATTCACAATTGCTACAAAGAGAAAAAAAATACCTAGGAATACAACTAACAAAGAAGGTAAAGGACCTCTTCAAGGAGAACTACACACCACTGCTTAAAGAAATAAGAGAGGACACAAACAGATGGAGAAACATTCCATGCTCATAGTTAGGAAGAATCAATATCATGAAAATGTCCATACTGCCCAAAGTAATTTATAGATTCAACGCTATCCCCATCAAGCTACCAATGACCTTCTTCACAGAACTGGAAAAAAACACCTTAAACTTCATATGGAACCAAAAGAGAGCCCACATAGCCAAGTCAATTCTAAGCAAAAAGAACAAAGCTGGAGGCATCACACTACCTGACTTCAAACTATACTATAAGGCTACAGTAATCAAAACAGCATGGTACTGGTACTAAAACAGGGATCTAGACCAATGGAACAGAACAGAGGCCTTGGAGGCAACACCACACATCTACAACCATCTGATCTTTGACAAACCTGAAAAAAACAAGCAATGAGAAAAGGATTCCCTGTTTAATAAATGGTGTTGGGAAAACTGGCTAGCCATGTGCAGAGAGCAGAAACTGGACCCCTTCCTGACGCCTTATGCTAAAATTAACTCCAGATGCATTAAAGACTTAAACATAAGACTAACACCATAAAAACCCTAGAAAAAAATCTAGGCTAAACTATTCAGGACATAGGCATAGGCAAGGACTTCATGACTAAAACACCAAAAGCATTGGCAACAAAAGCCAAAATAAACAAATGGAACCTAATTAAACTCCAGAGCTTCAGCACAGCAAAAGAAACAGTCATTAGAGTGAATCGGCAACCAACAGAATGGGAAAAATTTTTGCAAGCTACCCATCTGACAAAGGGCTAATATCTAGAATCTATGAAGAACTAAAGCAGATTTACAACAAAAAACCAAACAAACCCATTGAAAATTGGGCAAAGGATATGAACAGACACTTTACAAAAGAAGACATATATGAGGCCAACAAACATATGAAAAAATGCTCATCATCACTGGTCATCAGAGAAATGCAAATCAAAACTACATTGAGATACCATCTTGTATCATTTAGATTGGTGATCATTACAAAATCTGGAGACAACAGATGGTGGAGAGGATGTGGAGAAATAGAAACACTTTTACACTGTTGGTGGGAGTATAAATTAGTTCAACCATTGTGGGAGACAGTGTGGTGATTCTCCAAGGACCTAGAAATAGAAATTCCATTTGACCCAGTAATCCCATTATTGGGTATATATACAAAGAATTATAAATCATTCTATTATAAGGACACATGCACACGAATATTCATTGCAGCACTGTTTACAACAGAAAAGACTTTAACCAACCCAAATTTCCATTGATGATAAACTGAACAGGGAAAATGTGGCACATATACACCATAGAATGCTATACAGCCATAAAAAAGGATGAGTTCATGTCCTTTGTAGGGACATGGATGAACCTGAAACCATCATTCTTAGCAAACTGACACAAGAAAAGAAAATCAAACACCGCATGTTCTCACTCACAGGCGGGTGTTGAACAATGAGAACATATGGACAGAGGGAGGGGAGCATCACACACTGGGGTCTGTGGGGGGAGGAGTACTATGGGAGGGACATCGGGGGCTGGGGAGTTGGAGAGGGATAACATGGGGAGAAATGCTAGATATAGGTGATGGGGAGGAAGGCGGCAAAGCACATTGCCATGTATGTACCTATGCAGCAATCTTGCATGTTCTTCACATGTACCCCAAAACGTAAAATGCAATAAAATATATATATAAAAAAAACCCTGAAGAATATGGAATACTATGCAACCATAAAAAATGATGAGTTCGTGTCTTTTGTAGGAACATGTATGATCCTGGAAACCCTCATTCTCAGCAAACTGACACAAGAACAGAAAATCAAACACTGCATGTTCTTATTCATAAGCAGGTGTTGAACAATGAGAACACATGAACACAGGGAGGGGAGCATCACACACTGCGGTCTGTTGGGGGAAACTAGGGGAGAGACAGCAGGGGTTGGGAAGTTGGGGAGGGATAGCATGGGGAGAAATGCCAGATATAGGTGATGGGGAGGAAGGCAGCAAACCACATTGCCATGTATGTACCTATGCAACAATCCTGGATGTTCTTCACATGTACCCCAAAACCTAAAACGCAGTAAAATATATTTTAAAAACCTGAAGAATATTAATGACAATGAACAACATTAGTCATTACTCGCTCTGATTAAACAGGTATTCTAAATTGCTCAATGTATTGATCTATTGATGCTTCCAAAGTCTTCTGTGACTGATCTTGGGCCAGTTATCTACCCTCTCTAAATCGTAGTTTCTTTACCTGTGCAGCGCAAATGATCTTGGTTATTTTCCAGGATTGCTACAAGTAATAAATGAAACTACACAGTCTTCAGACAAGTATTTATTGAATGCTTTCTATGTGTTAGGTGCTGAGCCAGCTTCTAAGGGTGTGGCAATGAAACAAATCTGGCATTGTCCCCATTGTTATGGGGATTACAGTCTAGGGAGGAAAATAGATATTAAATAATACAGATCACAATTACAGTTGTGATTAGCGCTACAAGGTAAAAAACAGAGTAATATTGACAAAGATTCTTTGCTTGACCAAACTCCTGATTCTCCTCAGCTTCTCCTGGGACATCCATGTTCTTCTTTGTAAAATCTAGTTTTAGCAAGAACTCTGTTAAGTCAGTTACCGCCATCCTCCATATCTCATTACCCTTGATAACTAATTGCATTCTTCATCCTCTACCATTCCCCAGGTTATGTCTGACCATCCTGGCCTGTCTTCAGCAAGAATCCAATTAAGTCTGTTTAGCCAGATTCCCCCTTACAACTGATGTTGCCTGTTAGCAATTTCCTAACTATTGACCTCCACCCTGCTTCTTGGCTATAAATTCCCACTTGCCCATGCTGTATTTGGAATCGAGTCCAGTCCTATACAGAGGACTCTTTTCTCCTATTGCAATAGTACAGTTTTTACCACCATAACTGTGGCCTGGTTCTGTTTTCTTTTTCACTATGAGGGAGTCTTACAGAGAAGCTGAACAAGAATATGGAGTTAGGGAAGGAAGGTGCCCTTGAGAAGGGATCCTATAAGCTAAGACTTGAGGATGAGTAAGAGGGAGAATAGGGGAGAATCATGGGGCAGCATTTCAGGCAAAGGAAATAAGCTGAGATGAGATGGAGTTTGGTGCCTTAAGGCTATAGTGAGATTTCAGTGAACAGGAGTGAGAGGGGTGCAGATGAGCTCAGGTGGCTGTTCAGGATTTGATCGTGCAGGGCTTTGTAGACTGTGGAAGAACTTCCAGTCTACTCTAAAGGTTATAGAAACTGATGAAACATGTTAAGAAGATTTGAATTACAGTGGCTTTTTATCTGACTCTGATAGCAGTGTGGAGAAATAGGAGTTCAGAATGGAGTACAGCAAAACCAGTTAGGAGGCTGCTGCAATTGTCCAGGTAGCAAATGCTGGTGGCTTGGGGCTTGGGACATCTTCATGGATGCAGAGAAGAGATTCATTGGATATGGTAGGCAAGGGTGAGGGAGGGATTAAGGAAGCTGTCCAGGTTTTCTGGGATGAGCTACCAAATGGAACATATTAGTGGTGTCTTTATTCAGAAATGGGACACTCCAGGGTTAGACAGGGGATACTTTGGAGTAGACAGAGAATGCTAAGTTCATTTTTAGGTATGTTTAAGTTTGGGGTGTCAGTGAAACATACAAGCGAGGACAGCAAGTACACAGTGAATATCTAAAGATCTAGAGCTTAGAAAAGAGGTCTGGATGGAAAATAGATTTTGACATAGAAGGGATGGTTTTTAATGTCGTAGAATGAATGAGGTGGCTTAGGGAAAGGACACAGAGTAAGAAAAAAGGATCTAGGACCACACGTAAATGAATATCAATATTTAAAGGCTAAATACAGTAGGATTGGCCAAGGAGGATAGGAAAGAATAGTAAAAAAGGTAGAAGAGAAATGAGTGTGTGGTCACAGGACCAAACAAAGGGAGTTTTGAAGAAAATAGGCATGAATGGGCCCAAGGGATATTTTTGAAATGATGGAAATGTTTTATTATTGACTGTGGTGATGATTAAATGGTTCTGTAAATTTACTAAAAAAAATTGAATTTTACACTTAAAAAGGTGAATTTTATGGGAAATAAATTTTACCCTAATATATTGTAAAGGAAAAAAAAAGAAAAAAGACAGGGTAATCATGTTGATATTTGAAGAAGGATTGAGACAAAGATTAAAAGATATCTTTTTTTTTTTTCCGTCAAAAGAAGGCTTTCACTTACCCACCACAATCAAGTCAGCTTCATCCTAGGGATGCAAGGCTGGTTCAGCATATGCAAATCGATAAACGAAATTTATCACATAAACAGAACTAAAGACAAAAACCACATGATTAGCTCAATAGATACAGAAAAGGCCTTCGATAAAATTCAATGTCCCTTCATGTTAAATACTTTCAGTAAACTAGATATTGAAGGAACATAGCTCAAAATAATAAAATAAGAAGAACCATTTATGACAAACCCACAGCCAATGTTAACACTGAATGGGCAGAAGCTCGAAGCATTCCCCTTGAAAACTGACTCATGATAAGTATGCTGTCTCTCACCACTCCTATTCAACATAATATTGGAAGTTCTGGTCAGGACAATTAGGCAAGAGAAAGAAGTAAAGGATATTCAAATAGAAAGAGAAGAAGTTAAATTGTGTTTGTTTGCAGATGATATAAATCCTGTACCTAGAAAACCCCATAGTCTCAGCCCAAAAGCTTCTTAAGCTGACAAACAACTTCAGCAATATCTCAGGATATAAAATCAATGTGCAAATATCACAAGCTTTCCTATACACCAACAACAGGCAAACAGCCAAACCATGAATGAACTCCCATTCACAATTGCTACTAAGAGAATAAAATAACTAGGAAAACAGCTAAGAAGGGAAGGGAAGGACCTCTTCAAGGAGAACTACAAACCACTGCTCAGGGAAATCAGAGAGGACAAATATTCCATGCTCATGGATAGGAAGAATCAATATCATGAAAATGGCTATGCTGTCCAAAGTAGATTCAGTGCTATTTCCATTAAATTACCATTGACATTCTTCACAGAATTAGAAAAAAGCTATTTTAAAATTCACATGGAACCAAAAAAGAGCCCAAATAGTAAAGACAATGCTAAGCAAAAAGAATGAAGCTGGTGGCATCACACTACCTGACTTGAAAGTGTAATACAATGCTACAGTAACCAGAACCATCTGGTCTTTGACTAACCTGACAAAAACAAGCAATGAGGAAAGGATTCCCTATTTAATAAATGGTGCTGGGAGAACTGGCTAGTCATATGTAGAAAACTGAAACTAGGCCCCTTCCTTACACCTTATACAAAAATTAACTCAAGATGGATTAAAGACTTAAATGTAAAACCCCAAAACTATGAAAACCCTAGAAGAAAATTTAGGCAATATCATTTAGGACATAGACACAAGCAAAGATTTCATGAAGAAAATATCAAAAGCAAAAATTAATAAATGGGATCTAATTAAGCTAAAGAGCTTCTGCACAGCAAAAGAAACTATAATCAGAGTGAACAGATAATCTAAAGAATGGGACAAAATTTTTGCAATCTATCTATCTGACAAAGGTCTAATATCCAGAGTCTATAAGGAACTTAAACAAATTTACAAGAAAAAACCAAACAACCCCATTAAAAAGTGGCAAAGGACATGAACAGACACTTCTTAAAAGAAGACATGCATGCGGCCAAGAAACATATGAAAAAAAGCTCTACATCACTGATCATTACAGAAATGCAAATCAAAACCACAATGAGATACCATCTCACAGGAATCAGAATGGTGATTATTAAACAGTCAAGAAACAACAGATACTGGTGAGGTGGCAGAGATAATGCTTTTACACTATTGGTGGGAATGTAAATTAGTTCAATTATTGTGGAAGACAGTGTGGTGATTTCTCAAAGACTTAGAACCAGAAATACCATTTAACTCAGGAATCCCATTTCTGGGTATAACTTAAAGGAAAATAAATCATTCCATTATAAAGGTACATGGACACATATGTTGTAGCCCTATTTGCAAAGACATGGAATCAACCCAGATGCCCATCCATGATAGACTGGATAAAGAAAATGTGGTATATATACACCATGGAATACTATGCAGCCATAAAACGGAAGGAGATCATGTACTTTGCAAGGACATGGATAGAACTGGAAGCTGTTATCTTCAGCAAATTAATGCAGGAACAGAAAACCAAACACCACATGTTTTCACTTATAAGTGGGAGCTGAACAATGAGAACACATGGACATAGGGAGGGAAACAACACACACTGGTGCCTGGCAGGGGTGGGGGTGAAGTAAGAGATAGCATCAGGAAAAATAGCTAGTGCATGTTGGCTTAATATCTAGTTAAGAGTTTGATAGGTGCAGCAAAACACCATGGCACACATTTACCTATGCAACAAACCTGCACATCCTGCACATGTGTCCCAGAATAACAACAACAACAACAAAAAACCAAAAAACTTCTGAAAGGAAAAAAAGAAGGGTTTCATTAGAAAGGTTGAAGAGTATTTGGGAGGAGAACTGAATGAATGGTGAAAAGTGAAGGTAGTGAATGTGGACAACTCTTCCTAGGTACAAAAGTGCTTTACAAACTATCACATTGTATTGTATTAGGATTGGATTTTATTTTTAAATTTAAAAAATATATTTATAGGGTCAAAGTGAAGTTTTGTTATGTGGGTATATTACATAGTAGCCAAGCCTGGGCTTTTAATGTAGCCATCACCTGAATAGTGTACATTGTACCCATAAGCAATTCCTTATCCCTCACCCATCTCCTGCCCTCTCACCCTTCTGAGTCTCCAATGTCAATTATTCCTCTCTGTGGTCATGTGCACAAATTATTATTATTATTATTGAGATGGAGTCTTGTTCTGTTGCCCTGGCTGGAGTGCAGTGGTGTGTTCTTGGCCCACTGCAACCTCCACCTCCCAGGTTCAAGTGATTCTTATGCCTTAGCCTCCCGAGTACAGGAGGTGCCACCATGCCTGGCTAATTTTTTTTTTTTTTTTTTTGTATTTTTAGTAGAGATGGGGTTTCACTGTGTTAGCTAGGATGATCTTGATCTCCTGACCCCGTGATCTGCCTGCCTCGGCCTCCCAAAATGCTGGAATTACAGGTGTGAGCCACTGTGCCTGGCCTCATGTGTACAAATTATTTAGCACTCACTTATGAGTGAGAACATGTGGTATTTGAGTTTCTGTTTTTGGGTTATCTGAATTTTTTTTTTGAAAGCATAACAAGCTTTTTCTTAGAACTTGATTTTCAAAGTGGAGTGCATAAGGAAATATTAGAACTTGGCCAGGCGCAGAGGCTCAGGCCTGTAATCCCAGCACTTTGGGATGCCAAGGGGGGCGGATCACAAGGTCAAGAGATCGAGACCATCCTGGCCAACACGGTGAAACCCCGTCTCTACTAAAAATACAAAAATTAGCTAGATGTGGTGGTGTGCGCCTGTAGTCCCAGCTACTCGGGAGGCTGAGGCAGGAGAATTGCTTGAACCTGGGAGGCGGAGGTTGCGGTGAGCTGAGATCATGCCACTGTACTCCAGCCTGGCCCCTGGCGACAGAGCAAGACTCTGTCTCCAAAAAAAATGAATAAAATTAAAATAAATAAATAAATAAAGGAAATATTAGAACTGTAGATATTAATTTATTCTAATAATAAGAAGACAGTTTGCTTTGCCAACTTTCGATATATGGATTGAGAGTGGTGCTTTCCTTTGGTCCATGAAGCTTTTCATGAACAATGTGTAATGTGTCGGAAAAATGTGAGAGTTTTGCCAAGTAGAAGGTGGATAGTGATCCTGACCCTGAGAGCTCATTCACCTCTGGTGAAAAGCAGGATGTTCCAGTTTATGCCTGGGCAAGGAATTTCACAGGCTGTTACCAGGCTTTAATGCAAACTTTCAAAAAATGGACAAGTTTCTTAAAAATATTCCTATAAATAAACTGCTTGTTAAAGAGAATTTTAGTAATTTTACTACAAAGAATAAGAAAACACCTTCTCTCCTTCTAGCACAGGTTCTCTGTCAGTTAGAATAATGGTTTAATCTGACCAGAAGTGGCCAAAACACTTGAAACAATTCCAGCAATCTGAAATATGAATCTACTGTTACCTGTAGTGCTACCACGCTTTGTTCCATCTGTCTTCTATTGGGTGTATTGTGCTTTTGTGAGCTATATTTTCTAGCTGTAAACAAACAGCTATAAATCCATTAAAACCGCATATTGAAATAAACTGAACCCAGTAGCCAACCTTTGAATTACTATGTCATAAAGTGATAAACTAAGGTTTTTTGAAAAACCCAGTGTAATCATGCATTGTTCACATCAAAATTAATATTAATTGTTTTAAAAGAGCAAACTCACGTAGCAAAAGTCTTAAAGTAAATCTACAATGCTACTGTTTACTTCCTTGGTCAGTTCAGGGCAAAGACTGTGAAGATAAGTTTTGATTTTGGTATCCCCTCCCCACTGGCACCCAGGTCCCATGAGCGCCCTTTCCCTCTGGCCTAACTCCTTTACCCATACTTCTCCTCATCCCACCCCACATAAGCTTCCTCCCGATGGCTCCACTCCTGCTTATCCCACTGAGTGGCTGTGGATGACAACAGCAATTTTCAGTCACCTCTAAAACATGTCCTTTCCTGTCCTGCTCAGGAGAGTGGAAATTGACAGAACCTAGGAAAATCTTTAAAACTCTGCTGACTCCCGAATTCTATGTTTAGGAAATGATCATAAGGAAATTCCTATAGTAGACTAGAAGTTTTAGCTATAAGCGTATCACCTAATATAGAAAAATTAGAAACTATTTAAATATATATATATATATATATATATATAATATATAGGCTTAAATTATGGCACTTCTGTCTAATGGGTATCACCCAGCCATGGGGAATCATGCGTAGAAGAACATTTAGTTGTGAAGCTGTTTGTGATACATAGCATTTAGTGCAGAAAGCAAGGTATAAAAATATTTACCTTATTTAACTATTAGAAAGAATGAATACAAATGGTTTAATGGCTGGAAAGATATGCATGAGAACATTAAGGATTATGACCCTATGATTAGGGTATAATGGGCGATTTTTAATCTCTTCTTTGTGCTTATCTTGATTCCTTACATTTTGTAGAAGAAATATAACATGTTATTTGTAATGAGGAAAAATTAGTTATTGAAAAAAATGGCCTTATTCCCTGTTCTCCCATCTCCTTCAAAGAAAGAGAAGTTGAGCTGATTAGGAAAATCAGAGCTTCCAGTGAGGTCATTATTGACTGCAAATGGTCAGGATCCCTGATATTCAGGCTCCTTCACATGTAACCCAGAGCCTTTTATCACTGCAGAGGGAAGGGCAGTGAGCACAGACCCTCCAGGAATAGCTATTAAGCATGGATCAGGGCCAAGCATCTATCCAAGCTTTCGGAACACAGCAGCAACCAATTTGATGTTTCTGGCCTCAGGATTTTTTACATTCTAGTGAGTCAGTTATCAGTTCTAGACATTTTACATTCCAACAGTCAGTTATAAATAAACAAATAAATATATAATGTGTAAGGTGTAGTAACATCAATGGAAAAAAAACATAGCAGGTTAAGAAAACAGAGAATAATTGGTGGCGTAGGGTGTGTGCATTTGTGGGTCACATTAGACAGGGAGACAGAGAAGGGAACTCTGGTAAGGTTGCATTTGAGCAGACACTTGTAAGAAATGAGGGATGGACCCATGCGGTTTTCTGGCCATCCGGGTTGAGGAAATGGTCAGTCCTGAGGCAGAAGAGAGCATGTGAGGTTTGAGAAACAGGAGGGGTCTGCAGTACTGAAGAGTGAGCAAGCATTGAGAGTGTCAGGAGGCTCCATCAGACCTAATCATTCAGGGATCAGATCACGAAGAGCCGTGGGAGTCATGGGGGTCATGGGACGGGCTTTAGATTTTATTCTGTCATGAGACACCCCTGGAGGGCTTAGAGCAGGAACATGGCAGGATATGATTTAAGTTCTAAAAGGATCACTCTGACTGCTATGGGAATAATGGACTGTGGAGTTGCAGGGGTGAAACAAGAAGCCCAGTTAGATTACTAGTATCATTGTTCAATCAAAACATGACAGTGAATTAACATTGGATCAATCAATTCTACTTCTAGGTATTATATATCCCAAAGAATTGGAAGCATGGACTCAGTTCTTTCATACTTGTACGACAATGTTCATAGTAGCATTATTCACAATAGCCAAAAGGTGGAAACAACCCATGTGTCCACCAAAAGATGAATGAATAAACAAAACGTGGTATAGAAATAAAGGAGAATATTATTGAGCCTTAAAATGGAAGGAAATTCTAACACATGCTATCACATGGATGGACATTTAAAATATTATTCTAAGGGAAATAAGCTGGTCACAAAGAGACAAAAATATTGTATGATTCAACTGATATGAGGTACTTAGAATAGTCAGATTTATAAGGAGAAAGTAGAATAGAGTTTACCAGAAGTTGGAGAGTTGGGATGTGGGAAGCGGTCAGGGATGGGGAGTTACTGTTAAATGGGTACAGAGGTTTTGTTTAGGAGGATATATTAGTCTGTTTTTATGCTGCTAATAAAGACATATCTGAGACTGGGTAATGTATAAAGGAAAGAGGTTTAATTGACTCACAGTTCAGCATGACTGGAGAGGCCTCAGGAAACTTACAATCATAATGGAAGGGGAGGCAAACATGTTCTTCTTCACATGGTGGCAGCAAGGAGAAGGGCCAAGCAAAACGGTGAAAAGCCCCTTATAAAATTATTAGATCTCATGAGAATTCACTCACTGTCATGAAAACAGCAGCATGGGGGTTACTGCTCCATGATTCAATTACCTCCAACCAGGTCTCTCCCATGACATGTAGGAATTATGGGAACTACAGTTCAAGATGAGATTTAGGTGGAGACACAGCCAAATCATATCAGATGATGAAAAAGTTCTGGAAATTGATGGTGGTAATGGTTGTAACACTTTGTGAATATACTTAGTTATACACTTAAGAATGGTTAAGATGGTAAAATTGATGTATATTTTACCACAAGAAATGATCAATTGGTAAAAAATATAGCAGTGGCTTGAGCTAAGAGACAGAGGAAAAGGTGGTGGGAAGTGTTGAATATTTGATACATTTTGAAGGTTGAGCCAATAGGATTTTCTGATGGTTTGGATTTTTTTTTTTTTCAGATGGAGTCTCCCTCTGTTGCCCAAGCTAGAGTGCAGTGGCACAATCTCAGCTCCCTGAAACTTCCATCTCCTGGGCTGGAGCGAGTTTCCTGCTTCAGTCTCCCGAGTACCTGGGACTACAGGCACGTGCCACCACGCCTGGCTAACTTTTTGTAGTTCTAGTAGAGACGGGATTTCACCTTGTTAGCCAGGATTGTCTTGATCTCCTGACCTTGTGATCCACCCGCTTTGGCCTCCCAAAGTGCTGGGATTACAGACATGAGCCACCGCGCCCGACCGGTTTAGATTTTTATGTGGGAGAACAAAAAAGGAACCAGTGATAATACCAGGTTGGTGAGTTTGAGCAACTAGAGACATGAAGTTGCTGTTTCTTGAGATGAGGAGACTTTGGGAGCAGAAGGTAAGGGAATTAAAGAGGTTTAGTTTTAGACCCGCTAAATTTGAGATGCCTGTAAGACATCCAGATGAAGATGGTGAGTGTTCTGTATGCTAATCACTGGTCATCCAGCCAGGCCTTTCCTTTGGGAATTAATTTGGATCTTGCCACGGGAAGTTATATTACAGATTTTGTTATTTAAAATACATCAATTATCTAAATTATATCAGATTTTATTTGAGCATATCATATGAAACACATAAACAATCAGATGGATAAATAAATAAGTGAATAAAATAGAGCAAGTCAGCTTCCAAGGACAATCAAGAAGAAGCTGTGGTGTTCTGGTGATCATTCCTAAGGTAGAATTTGTGGCTGTGTAATCTAGGGCAAATTGTACTTTTGAAATAAGTACATTTTGTTTTTTATATTTTATCATGAGGTGACCCTAATTCACTTGATGCTTCAGATAATGTTTAATCAAGAATCTCAGAGTCACCCTGATCTCTCTTACCTGACAAATTAGGGTAATATAGAACTCAAATCTAACCCAAGCTCAAAGTTGTTAAATACTTTTAATTTTCATCTGTGTTTTGTGTTGGAAAATAATTTTAATATTAAAGGACAGCTGTAGACTGCTAATGACTTGAATACAGTTTGACTGTTTTCATAAAGTGCTCTGTGGGATGTCAGAATATTTAATTCAGGATGTTAAAAACATCCCAAAATGTCACAATAATTATATCACAGCAGGCAATTAAAACACTGGAAAATGCCAACTGACTAAGAGTGTTCCTTGTTATTTAGGAAACTATTAAGAACCTGACATATAAAGTAAAAATCACTGGTTATAACTTTCTCTTTCAATAGACAATTTCATCATCATCTATGAAATTGACATTTGATACAGTCAGGGTCATGCTAAAAATGCAGCTTAAGGAGGCACTGAGGATGAGGTTTCCACTTGATCTTTAACTTTATAATATCTATATTCACACATTGTAAAAAACATTGTTTGGTTTTACATATCATACCATATGTGCTGCAATACCGTCCACACAATGGCTGTGTTAATTATATCTTATGTTGGCAGCCTTAATTAATCTGATTTTCCCATCTTAAATTATGGGCAATGGAATTATTTCCTCATTTTTCAAATTGTACTTTTGTAAATCCTGATGGATTAACGATGTAACACTGAAGACAAGGGGCAGTGTTTTCGTAATCCCTGAGGATTAGAGTGTCATTCTCAGTGGGGATGCTAAGAACTGACTATGATGAGCTACAACGGAATATATTCAGGCAGAGTGAGGTACAGAAAACCGAGAGTACCAAAGTCCCAGGAGTTTAAATGCAATTACAGGAGTGTAGTTATCTTGGGTGTAAGTGAGCAATTTGCTCATGCAGTTGTAACATTTGGAAGGACCGTGTTTATGGACAAAGAACCTATGAAGCTGCCTTTTAAACCTGAAACTGCATTTTGGGAAGTATGACCAAGTTTAAATGCGACACCAGAAGAGTTAAATATTACCTTTAACACATCTAAGAAGGACTTCTTAGGTTATTTAATTAGCACCATAGCATTCACAGAGAGCAAGAATGATTACAACCAGCATTTATTTTTGATTTATGGGAAATATGGTGGAAAACAATTGCCCTGCCTGTGAGAAATACATATAATTAAATACGGTAATGTCATAGAGCTCCTAACATGATGTCCACCAAAGAGTAGTTACTTAAAATATTTTAGTTCCTACTTTACTTTGCGAAAAAACACATCACCATAAGGAACTATGGTGTAGAGGTGGTATTTGGACTAAGCACCAAAAGATGAATAGACTAGGGAGAAGAGGAAGACAACGTCTTAGAATAATGTCCAAACACAAGGGCATATTTCAGTAGTTATACAATTTGAGGAGCCTTCTTTAAGAAAAATGACACAAAATTATCACTTAAAAATCAGGAACAGAAGCATTTAAGAATGAGAAAACACAACAATTAACAATTAAAAATTCTGACAAATACCACAAGTATCTCCAAATCAAGAAAAATAATATTTTATTTTTATTATGTACCCATATGCCTCACCACCACTAGGATATTTTTTTCTTCCTTTTTAAACTGCATACTTTTTTATTGTGTTTTCATATGACAATGATTTATAACATTTTCTATAAAAGGTGGGATATAGGTTGATAATTCAATCTTTTACATGGTAATCAAAATATGATTTTTTTAACACGACTGATTTTTTTAAAGAAAAGTTTTAGGTTCAATACTCATTATTTATATGCTGTGTAATTATTTAAGACTGTTGTCAAATCTGGGCTTTATTAAGCTTCTCCCAAATATGAGTTGTAAGATTTCAGGGTATTTCAGATGTTTTTTTGTGTGTGCAGTAATGAATCTTCAACATTGGCAGAATTAGTGACATGCATTAAGTAATTTGTCACCGATAACTGCTTCGCAGTGGAATATTAAGAGTTAACGGTCATCTTTGTTTACATGAGCATATCATATCAATCAGCAAGAAATTTAAGCCTTTTCTCAATGTGCTCACATAATTTACTCTTCTTTATTAATTAGATTAATGAAATATCTAAGACTCTATTCATTACTTGTATTCAAAATCCTTTTCTTCCTCTTAATCATTTCATTTCATATGACCTGAAAGCTTCTGGTCACAATTTGCTTTCCAATATCAGAATAATTTGTTGATTTCATTCCTTATATTTATTACTTTTATTTCATACTTAATGATTTTAATTTGAAATTTATCAGTTATTTAAAAAATAATTTAAAAGTGATAAGAAATGGTAGGCTTCATATGTACCCAAGTGAAGAGTCCGTAATTCCTCACTTGTTTTATATAAATATTTTTCTAAGTGGCAATAAAAGTTGTGCATTTGAACTTTATCAAATGTGTCATTCTCATCAAAAAAAAAAAAAAAGAAAGAAAGAAAAAAGTCTTTCTTACATTGAGATGTCTTGCAATAAATTCACAGACTTGGAAATTTTGGTAAACACCAAGCCCACGGTGCACAGCTGGGACCTGCAGGAGGGCCGCCAGCTGCAGCAGCACGACTTCAGCTCCCAGGAGCACTTCTGGATGGCCAGGAAAGGACATTTGCAGCCCTCCAGTCTTCTCTGCTGTAATGTGTGGTTATTTCCACAGGTGTGTTATGTATTAGTGAGACTCCAAGAGGTTTAGGGTGGAACAGCAAAAAAAAAAAAAAAAAAAAAAGAAGTGTGGCTAAATGTATAGCCAACTTGACATCCCTTAGCTAGATCCCAAAACATGTCCTAGCCACTTCACCACAAGCTGACACTAGAGGAAGTTTGAAGGAGGAAGTCAGAGTGGAATGGACAGCTGTGTTTACCACTTACATTGAAAGTATTTTCCTTTTCTAAAATTTCAAAAATATGAGACTATGTGAACACCTTGCTAGGGCCCCTCTTGGGGCCTTGGAAGAGTTCCATGGAAGTAGGGCCTTGAAACTGAAGCTTCATTAGCTTTAATGTGATTCTGCCTTGGTCTGAACTTCTGAATATAGTTATTATAAATGCTAACTTCTCTCATCACTTTCTTCCCTTGCTTTCTCTGGCTGAGCCTCACTCAATTTCCTTCAGTTCCTCGACTGTTCCATGCTCTGTCTTACCCTGGGGCATTCACCAGAGCTATCCTTGTCTGGCTGAATATTCATCCTCCATGTGTCACTTGAAAAGTCCCTTAGCTTTTCCTGATGATCCAAGTCTATCTCCTTTGTTTACTCTAATGATATAGTATATGAATACCAGTAATAATAATAACCAGTAACCAATAATGGCATGATGTAATAAAAATAACAATTACAAATCTGTATCGTATCCAATGATTTAGTGTGCACATGCTCTCTCATCTGCATTCATCACTAGAAGTCAGCTTGTGAGAGAAGGGACTTTGTTTTTCTTCTCTCTATTGTAATCCTACCTTCAGGCACAGTTTCTGGAACATTCAGTAAATATTTCTGGAAATTTCAGAATGAAGGAGGTAGAGCTTTCCAGCCTAAGGGAATAGTAATGACAAGAGTGGAAGCTTAAAAGACAGTATAGTATTTGGGAGTCTAAGCTCTGGAATCAGTTTTCTGGGGTTTCAATCCCAGGCCCATCAGCTGCATGACCTTGTGCAAGTTGCTTAATATTTCTGTCTCAGTTTCCTCACTTGTGAAATAGGGATAACAGTAGTATGTACCTCATACAGGCTCTGAAAATTAAAGAAGTCAAAATGTGTAAAGTGCTTAGAAAAATGCCTGATACATAGTAAGCACCCAGTGAATCTTAGTTATTATGAAAATTCATAGCTTCATCCTAGTCAAAAAGTTTCCTTGTTTTAAACAAATCACCTTTCAGCTTTCACATCAACCCAACATTTACAAGCCGTAAGGTCAGGTTTGAACTAAATGACTTTAGAGATCATCATTGCAATCTCTTTGTTTAACAGAGGAGGGAATTCAGTGGATAGAATATTAAATGGATTCTCCTTTAGTAATAATCTGACTTTAGAATTCATCCTAATATGCTCAAGGCTGGATGTTGCCTGGAAGACTACTCCCTGTCTCTCCAAAGTTTTCTTCTGAAAGAGACCCCATTTAATATGAGCGGTACCAGGACCAGATTCCAGATCCTGCCAGATCAAGTTGGTGGCCATGACAAGTTTAGAACCAGAGGCTCGGTGATGCATGGCTGGAAGTGATGCGGGCGTTGAGGTGGTTGAGCTGCTCCCTTAGAGATGGTGGTTGTATTTTGCTGTTGGACGAGTTGTCGCCTGTCTCAATGACTCTATACTGCCCATTATATTTATCAGTCTGGGTACTAAGGTTCTGGAAGAGCAGAAACAGCTTGACAATAGACACGTGTCTCGTGATGCAGCCTCTACTGTTTTATTCAGGTACCAGAGGCTGATGCAATGGCTGAAAAACTATCAAACTGATTCTGGATTTTGGCTCTTAGCCTCTAAGTCAAAAAGCCACATGAATGTTGCTTGTGGTTTACTTCCACATGTTTTTATTATTAACAGTATATTAATAATAGTTATTAAAATAGTTTAATATTTAATAATATTAAAGCCACCTGAAAGTCACATGTAGTTTACTTCCACATGCTGAAACCCTCTAAACCAGAGGTGGTCAGTGTCTTTGTGGAATTTGAAACAGAGGCATATGGAACACTGAGTGTTTAGGGGTTTAGAGCTCAGATTCTTAGGGAGACAACACACACACAGAGTAAGAAAGAAGCAATGCTTTCTAGAATGTTTGGGTTGGGTGGTTGGCTTTATAATTCATCCTAATGTACTGTAACTATTTGGCAAGTCTTGCAAGATGTTGCTCACACAAATAGCAGGAATCCCAATTTATATATAATTTGGTTAGAAAGACTGCTTATCATTTCTGCTCAAAGTAACAGGGCCTTAATTAAAAATATGGATTTAGTATATCTCTTAACAATAAAGGACTCCATTTTAGCTCAGTACTTTGAAAGAGAAAAGGTTGGTTGAGAAATACGGAATGGACAGCAAGGAGTTAACTCTATTTTACTAAACTCATATTTATATACCCAGAACACTGCAAATATTACAAAGATAGATAGATAGATAGATAGATAGGCAGATAGACAGATAGATTGATCAATTGATAGAACCAGAATAAAGGTCTCAGTCTGGTTTTAAACCACCTTCAGAGTGCTTGTTGGTAGACAATGACTTTATCAGAGAGAGTAATATAGTGTCTGCTATTTTATTTCAACCTGCTCATTTAAGTTACACATATTTTAAAAAATATTTATTGAACACTTATTATGTGATAGAAGCTGCACTGTGTGAACTATTGTGAATGCAAGGATAACTAAGGTGTGGTTCTTGTCTTCAAGCAGTTTACTTTTGAAAGGGGCTGGTAGAGGTTCTGTGACCTGAGCCGGATAGGGATTATTTGAGGTTTTCTTTTAAAATTGTCCTTTCACTTTCATGTTAAATCACATCCTTCACTGGACTAGTTGCTTATTGGTGTCAGAATTTTTTTTTTCTCAGAGTAGAGCAAGTTCAGTTGGTTAGAGGTCAATTTTTTACTATCAGTTAAAATTCAACTACTATCTGTTTATTTCATTAGCTTATTTCTGTTCCCACTTGCTATCGCACGAATATAAGCTATGCAGGAAATGATAAAGAGAGAAGATGCTCGAAATAATGCCTTTTGTCTGTGATTGCTTGTGAACACTTTGTGCTTTGCTGAAGTGGGAGGGTGAGTTATACTCCACTCTGGCTTGGAGCAGGAAAAGACATGTGCTCAAGGCTGGGTGTTGCCTGGAAGACTACTCCCTGTCTCTCCAAAGATTTTTTTTTTCTTTTTTAGGAGTGTTTCCTGTCTCCTATAAGCAGTTAGATTCCTTCTGAAATAGATAACATTTAGAAATAAGAGCTTTTCCCTGTGAAAAACTGCTACGCTTGTAGGTCTTTCCTGTTTAAAATCTTATGTATTTTGTCTGTGGGTTACACCTAAATAAAATAATATTTTTATTTGGCGTGTGAAGGCTGACTCATGACTGCGGAGACTAGGTGAGTAATTTTGTTTGCTTACAGTCCCAAGTACTTTTGTAAAATTCCCACACTTATACCAGAGGGCTGTGTGTGGCTGTGCAAATGTACATTTAAATTTTATGTTTTTATTTTATGTACTTTTTAAACCACATAGAAGAGAGCTTTGATTCTTTTTTTTTTTTTTATTGAGATGGGGTCTCGCTCTGTTGCTCAGGCTGGAGTGCAGTGGCATGATCTCAGCTCACTGCAACCTCCGTCTCCTAGGTTCAAGCAATTATTCTGCCTCAGCCTCCTATGTAGCTGGGATTACAGGTGTGCGCCACCACTCCTTGCTAATTTTTGCATTTTTAGTAGAGACAGGGTTTCACCATGTTGACCAGGCTGTTCTCAAACTCCTGATCTCAAGTGATCTGCCTGCCTCAGCCTCCCAAAGTGCTGGGATTACAGGCATGAGCCACTGTCCCTGGCCGGCTTTAATTTTTATCTGATCTTCAATTCTGCCTGGTGATGTAGTGGAAGTGTGTGAGATGACTACCCAAATGCAGGGAACAGAAACTCAAAGAATTGACTTGTCTGAGGTAGAAGAAATTAATTAGCAGACGTGGGACTAATTAGGTGTTTGTCTCACTAGCATCTCTTCCCCCTTCTTTCAGCAATAACCCCCAAGTTAAATTTGGGGAACCATGCCTTCCCCATCTTTTGTCTGTGTGGGCTGGATGGGATTCCTTTCATAGTTTCAGGAGGTGTATCTTGTCCTCCAGGTTTCAGACAATGTCATCTGCTTTGTCAGGTCCCAGTGCTAAGTTCAGAATAGGCAAGTGACTAACAAGGACCCATCTAAAGGGATGCTAAGCTTTGGGGAAGAGGTATAGGAGATATATCATTTTATTTTTTCTGGGCTCAGTTTTGGGAATTGATAGAGCTAAAGCTGCTTACCATCACATGGAGCTTTGGACAAAAGCCAGAAGAGCAGAAGGCAGTGCCAGATAAGAAGAAAAAAAGTAACGACCTGCTGGTAACTTTGAGCACCTACCTCTAGCCACACCTCAGAGTCAGTTTACCTTTGGACTTTTTAAGTTCTGTGAAAAGCCTTTTTCTGCTCAAGCCCGTTTGGGTTGGGTTTTCAGTCCTAACTGATATAACTACATAGGTGAGTAAGTCACAGTTCCAATTTTCAAGGACCGAAATTTCTCAATCTAGAAAAATGAATGTGCTTTTATAGTCTGTTATAGCTCCAAAGTCATGATCCTATCTTGGTCCTCTAAGGCTCATCTCAGCAGCATGGTGAGAGTGAATGAGCACTCCTTGGTGCATTAGTCAGGGTTCTCTAGAGGGACAGAACTAATAGGATGGATGTACACATAAAGGGGAGTTTATCAGGAGTATTGACTCACACTATCACAAGATGAAGTCCCACAATAGGTCATCTACAAGCTGAAGAGCAAGGAAGCCAATTGGAGTACCAAAACCTCAAAAGTAGGGAAGGCAACAGTGCAGCCTTCAGTCTGTGGCCAAAGGCCCAAGAGCCCCTGGCAATCCATGGATGTAAATCCAAGACTCCGAAAGGTGAAGAATTTGGATTCTGACGTTTAAAGCCAGGAGGCATCCAGCATGGGAGAAAGATAAAGGCCAGAAGACTCAGGAAGTTGGCTCCTTCCACCTTCTTCTGCCTGCTTTACTCTAGCCGTGCTGGCAGCTGATTAGATGGTGCTCACCCAGATTGTGAGAGGGTCTGCCTCTCCCAGTCCACTGATTCAAATGTTAATCTCCTTTGGCAACACTCCCACAGACATACCCAAAGACAATACTTTGCATCCTTTGATCTAGTCAGCACTCAACACTAACCATCACAAGTCCACCCCTTGTCAACTTGAACCCATCCACATCTCCTGGAATCATACATAATTTCCAAATAAAGACAATGACCTTATTCTTATAAGGTCATAATTATGCCTAACATAATACAGCTATCCCTTGGACAACCGGAAGTGTGCTAATCCTTAACCTAAATGCTATTACATAGTTAATAACACTTAAATGCTGATATGAAGTCAATAAATCTTGTCACATGATAAAAGAAAAAGAAGGGAAATAAAATGAAGATATTGTCTTCGTACAAATGTATACATGCACAAACATATTCTTAACAAAATATGGAAGAAATATTCCTGACAATTACAGTCCTCGTTTCTGCAACTGGTCACTTAGTTGCAGCTGGTATTGATGACTACCTTTCTACTACCCATTCCATATTCCCTTTGCCTTCTGCAAGCACCTCAGTGGGTCATGGTTTTTATCCTGTTGGAGTGACACAAATCCTTATTCCTTAAGGGTTTGGGCCATTTGTAGTCCTGCCTGGATTGGGTTGTTGTAGTTTCCCATTGACCTTAATCACAGGGTATGGTAATACTAAGAAACACCCTAGGGGATCTCCTGTATTCCATGCATATTCTTCCTTGCTTCCATTGTGGAATAGTAGACTGATTTTTGTCTTTACAGTCTGGGTCAGTCACCCTAGCCCACTCTATAACTCCCTTCTTAGCTTGTTGACTTAGAGGTAGGAGAATCCCAAAGCGATCAAATGGCAATCTTAACTTCCAGTTTAATGGAATCATTATTATGTCTCTTGGTGCAGTATTCCTACCTCTGGAACTAGGATGTGTAGGCCAGCAGAACATAATGTCAAGGGAATAGGAGGCAAAAATGTTGCTGGTGGGTCACTTGGGGTGTTGGTGAGTGGTGCCACTTCCACCCCTCGATTCCAAGATCCCTGAATACTGGTTATGGGAGAAACAGTGCCATATTTTGGATGCCAATTCAGGGCATACAAAGTCTTCTGGAGAAACTTGCCCCAGCCCTGCAAAGGATAGTTGGTGTTGTAATTGTGACTTCAAAAGGCCATTCCGTTGTTCTATCAATCCAGCTGCTTCAGAATGATAGGGAACATGGTAAAACCAGTGAATTCCATGAGCATGAGCCCACTGCTGCACTTCTTTAGCTGTAAAGTGAGGGCCTTGGTCAGAGGCAATGCTATGTGGAATACCATGATGGTGGATAAGGTATTCCATGAATCCATGGATGATAGTCTTGGCAGAAGCAGTGTGTGCATGATAGGCAAACCCATATTCAGAGTAAGTGTCTATTCTGGTTAGAACAAACTGCTGCGCTTTCCACGATGGAAGAGGTTCAATATGATCAAACTGCCACCAAGTAGCTGGCTGATCACCCCAAGGAATGGTGCCATATTGAGGGCTCAGTGTTGGTCCCTGCTTCTGGCAAATTGGGCTCTCAGTGATAGTGGTAGCCAGGCCAGCCTTGGGACAAATTAATGTCTGATGATTTCTAGATAATGATTACTTATCGTTCCCTAAACACATCTAGATATTTCATATTTCCATGTCTTTGCTTGAAAATACCATTTTCAATACAATTTTCAATCCCAGCTTGAAATACCATTCCTTCTCTGGCAAATATAACCTTGAATTTAGTTTTACCTGGGGTCCCGCTCTAGGCATTTGATTGCTCCGTCCATGGTCACACTATGGTGCCATTTTTGTTTTAACTGTAGAATCAGTCAAAGTATTTTGTGCCATTTTTCTGCTCCCTGTCTCCCTGTGTCTCTGCCACTGCACTTTGAGGACCTTGGATTCAATGACTTGCTTGACCCTTCAAGTGTCCAATACACTGGATGAATAAATAACATTTGTGGTCATCATTTGAGCGAATCTTCTAGCATAATTATAATGGCTATCCTTTTGTAATACCTAATAATAACCAGAGAATTTACATATATATATAGTAGTTATAATTTAATTTTTAACCCTGCAAAATGTATATTATCACTACTCCCTATTTTGTAAATAAGAAAACTGAGGCTTAGAGAGGTATAGAAACTTGCCCAAGATGCCACTAGTAAGTGGTAGTGTAGTGATTAAAAGTCTGTGCTATTTCCTCCACATTATATCTCCAACTTTGCTTGAAGTAGTTATTTTAAAAATTTTCTAAAATGCTTCCTTTTGAACATTCCTTGAATATTCTCTTGAGGGTTCTGTTTCCTGCTAGATTTGTGCTACCTGCTTCCATCTGCAAAATCAAATAAACCACTTTGTGCAGCTCCTTCCTCAGGAAATCTGGAAAACTGAGCTGTTCTTTCTAGGAACACTAACAATTCATCTCAATTTACTGGCTCAGCTTATAATTTTCAGTTTAACCCACTGTGGCTCACCTTCCCCTAGGCTGGCATTGTTAGCGTGATAAATCTAAAAAAGTTTTCATTTCCAGCAAATAGAAGCCAGAAACAAAAGCAGAATTTGGGGACGGCTGGCTGAGAAAGCAGTCATTTCAGTAATTGAAGCCAAACAAAAATTTTTATTAAAACTATCTGTCTAATTCCAATTCTTACTTTGCTCTGCCAGGGCAGGTCTGGTCTACACCTGTTATATTCTGCAGTGCACTTTGCTCCAGCGATTGCCAAATGCTGGTCAGTGAATTTGTCCTGCTCAAGGCTTTGTTGACGTTTTTACTAGTCTGAAGACAAACTAGAAACAAAGGGACAGGGTTGTATGTGCATATGAATTTACGTATACATCTGCACAGTATATGCATGCGCACACACACAGTCACACACGCTTTCTGTCTTTTACAATCATTAGTTTCCTGTTTGATAATAATTCTTTTTTTATTCTGCAATTATGTCTTGCCACCTTTTATTGGCATTAAAATATCCTTTCTTTTTAAAAGTTGTGGTGTGAGTAGAGGGTAGGTAATTTTCTTAATGTCTCCTCTGACAGAATAAAATGTCTCAGAAAGCCCTATTTCAGTCCCATGATTTTTAATCACATTTTACTTGTCTATGAAATTCCAAAGTCCTGGAACCACATCTCACTTCCTTTTTTTCACCTTTTTCTTTTTTGTCACCCATAAAATAACGAATTTGCTCTCAAAGAGGGAAGACGAACATTTTCAAACTGATTCCTTCCTCTGAACTCTAATCTCACCTGTTGTCTTTACCCTCCACTGGCATTTAGAATGTGATACACTGTATTATTAGCTATAGATTTATGTTCTAGCTAGTAAAATAGACTGTAACTGACCCTACTTGAGGCAGGAAGCATTGCTTTATACATATTGCCAGAATCTACACATAATCGATGTTCAGCTGTTGCAATATAGATTTATTGTCAGGAACTTGAGGGCAGAAAAGTAATAAAATCATAATGACAATAATTAAAATCAATATTTATTAAGTGCTTTCTACATAGTAGCCACTATTTTATTTCATGTGTGACTTATTTAGTCCTCCTGACAGCCACAAAGAGAGGTTTTGTTATCACTGCCTTCATAAGGGGAGGAAACTGAGATAATGGAGGGCTAAATAACTTGTCTAGAGTCACATGACTTTTACTTGGAAGTATTAGGATTTGAACCTAGATAAGTTTAGCTTGCATGCCCGACATTCCTAACCACCATACTCTGCTGCCTTCTGCAAGAACAGTTCTGGGAGCTGCATCTGCAGAATGACAATAATAGCAGTTGCAATCGCAGCAACTAGAATTAGGATGACCCCAGGGCTACGTGTGTGCTAAGAGCTTTATGTGCATTCTTTCATGCTCACAACCTTTGCAACCTGCACTCCTGTAATACCTGTTTTACAAATGAGGAAGCTGAGCCACAGAGATCTTAAGTGGATTGCCCAAGACTGGAGAGTGGCAGAATCTGAACTCAAGTACAGTAGTTTTGCCTAACTCCAAACCATGAGAGCTTATATGATGATGATCTGCTTGTACAAGCCGGGGGTTTGGAGTGGGAAAATTCCCTCTCTAGGCTCTCCAGTAGCTGAGTGGCCATGATCATGTTACTGGACTGTCTGAGATTGTTGATCACCTATAAAGAGGAGGATATGTGTGTAATGTGCTTAATAAACAACAATGTGCTGCTAAAATGTAATTTATTTATGTATGTATCAGAGGCTTGTTTCACCTCCTGATCCTCTGAGCATCTCTGTAGTTCCAGAAAATTCACTGTCCTTCATCTTTGCTTCCTATACTAGCAGGCACCTCAGAAAGTTTGGGCTTCTCTTCCTGAGTAGCTCTAGGAAATATTTTTTGAGTTGCTGATCACCTATAGCCACATAAAGAAAATCAAAGCCGACAATCACTGTGTTCATTAGGCAGATGTTCAGTTTTATCCAGTCACGAAGATATTAAGAAAAGATATTTATAGCTGACCTTTCAAGATTAATAATTTCAGTGAAAGAGAAGCTATGGTACTCAGCACAATTTTTAAAAATCCTGAATATTGAAGGAAATCATTATTTTACTGCTTGTAGTACAGTTTGTCACATTTATTAAAAATTTAATAGAATACATATGCATATCTATCAGACTTTAAAGACAGTAACAAATAATACAAATCAGTTCAGTTTGCCAATTTAAAATTTTATGTGTGACATTCTTATAACTCCTATTTTAATATTTTCTTAAAATATGTACGTTAATCTTGTAATTTGAAAAAGTGAATTTCCATAACAACCAGTTATTAACTCGAAATTGGATCATTTAGGCATATTAAAATAAAACCCGAAAACATTCGTGATTTTAAACATTAGGAAGTAAAAATAGAAAAAAACCACAAGAAATTAATATATTCTCTTTTCTTAACCTTCGATCTTCCTTTTTTTTTTCCTTCAGACTCCACAATAGATTGGCAAGTAATCTCATGTTTACATAGCTAGCATGTGTCTGGCGATGATCTTATCTTATTGTCTTGAGAAGGCAAGAACCAGAAGAATCCATTTTGTCCACAAATAAATATATTCATTGAGGCAGCTTCCCAGTTGAAAATCTTTATATTGTAAGTAATGAAATGGCCCGTGCTATGAACATAAAGTAGGACATATGCTGAGTGCAAAAACTCACAACTACTCTGGAGGAGTGTAACTTGAGTTTCTGAGGTGTGGAAAGTGAGGGAGGAGGTACCCAGGACCCAGTGTAGCTTAACATTGTGGGAATATTTGCTTAAGGACGCATTTTCACTTAAGCATTGCATCCAATTTGTTGTTTTTAGTGAAAATAAAATGGTTGTTATAAATTTAGCTGCAAAGAGATCTAAAACAACTTTGTAAACATAAAAGAATTTCCTGAATTTAAACACCTTATCTCTTTTTAATAGTAACTTATAAAGGAATTTAATTTTTATTAAGAAAATTATCAACACACCAAACAACCATTTTATTATATATATATTCCTTTAAAGTCTTTGTTCGCATATTATAATCAAATCATCAATTTTATACTATTTTTAAGATATGCAATGACATTACATTTTCTTTATTATTACCATTATTAAAGTCTATATAACACCTTGATTTGGTTAGTCACTAGTAATTTACCCATTCTTTATTTTTTGATAATTAGATTTTTGTTCATTTATTTTGCTTTTCTAGAAATTGCAGCTACACATTCTAGAGTTTCTAAATATTTTGCTACTAGTTCTTTAATTTTCTTTGTATTTGTGTGACTTGCTTTTTGCTTAAAACTATGGTCTTGATAATCATAGTTAAAAATGCAACAAGCCTGTATATGCCTACAGATTTTTTTCCTATGTTGAGTTATTTCTTGAAGACAAAATTTCCTTCCCCTTGTTACTTTTTTTTGCCATATTCTCATCATGAAGTCCTACTAATTATTTAATATGCAACTTAAATATCTTTTTGTTGAAGCTTTTATTGATATTCTGTAGCAGTTTGCCATTCTGTCTTTTACATATTACTTGCTTAAGAAGAGAGTACATGTGGTGTCATTATGTTTAATTTTAAATACTTCTGCTCCTAATACACTATGATTTGTTAGGTCAGGCTCTGAGTGTGTTTTGCACATATAGTCCAACTTTATAGAACAGTTTTTGACAAATTCAATGATTATTAAAATAATAGAATGAATGAATTAAATATAAGAGCATACAGGAAGCTGAAAGAGCGGAAGAAGGAATAAAATTATATATTAGGGAAGTTCAGGGAAAGGCAAGACAATTAGGGGCTGGAGGAGAAGGGGAAGGGGAAGGGGAAGGGAAGGAAACCTGTTTGTATTGAGCTTTGTGTGTACCAGGCACTGTGCCAGGTACTTTACATGTCTTATCTCATTCAACTCTGAGAACAACTCTGAAGTAGTAGGTTCTGTTGCCCTCATATTGCGTATTTCAGATAAAGAAATTAATGTTTAGTAATTATATGAGGTCATTCTATTAATAAGTGCCAGAGCTGGAGGAATGACAGAAAAAGGGGAGTTTTGCTGAGATTCCAAAGAAGGTATGAATGGGTGGATTCTGCAGAGGCAAATGCCCACACACAGATGGGAGAGATCAGTCAGTGTTTATAGGTTACCAAGGAGGCCAAGCTGGCTGACTTGTAGAGGTTTCATGGGGGTGAGAGATTGGTAATCTGGGTTCATGATGTTACATGCTTTAAGAATCATTAAGCCATTAAGGCCTCTGACAGAGTAGAAGGAGTAAGGCTCTGCTGAAGGATGTATCTGTATAAATAATGGTTACAACTAGGTTGAGCATGGGCAACTCCTGATACTCAGGGCAGGTCATATTCTTACTACTGCGCTATTACCAGATGATTACACTGAGCCCATAGGAACTAATTTATGTTGCCAAGAGCCTTTGGGAATGCCCAGTTGAGGGTTTTAATGAAACAAAAGAGATAATTGAACTAAGGAAAATAGTTCAAGATAGAAGGTAGACTCTACTACTTGAAAGATGGCATTAAAAATGAAACTGCTTTTAAAGGGAAAAGAGGACTAACAAAAGTTTGTTCATTTAATCTCCGTTTTTCTTCTATGTAGGAACACTTGTAAAATGAAATGCAGCTTTTAGGCATGGGTGGTTATGAGCACCTTTTTAAATCAATGGCTTATCATTGTGTTTTTGGGTCCCTACCGCCGCCGCCACCAAGTCATCACCAGTATCCACAAACATGGCCCTGCTGATGTGCAACACTGAGCATAAGGCCCAGTCCCTGAATCTGAATGGCTTGTGCCTGAGGAAATAAGGTCTTCAAGGAAGGCAATAAAGGAATCAACATGAACTGAGCATGTTATGTGTGTGGTCCACTTATGTAAAATGCATCACATGAGTAGAGACTGAAAAATATCACTCATTTGACAGCTGGCACAAGAGTTATTTTAGGAAGAAGAGAGTATTTAGAAAATATTGTTAGGCTACTCAGTGGTAGAGTGAGGCCTGGAGAACTGGCCTGGAAGAAGACTGTGTCATGAAGCAGTGGCAAAAGTGAAAACTTTGAATTTGGGAATGAGGTAAGCAAACATGGGAGAGTTGGTATAGTGCTCCACATTTCTCTCTTCTGAAGTGAAATGTAGATGCTAGATAGTTAAAAGAGAGATCAAATAGAGTCTGATTGTATTAATAATTCAGGTCACATGGTTATATGTGCTTATCCTCAAACTGCCTATGCAAGGGGGACTAGTAGGAGGATTTCTGAATTCTATCTTGGAGAGGTGAGAGAGATAATTTAGAGCGTTTCTGAAACACACAAAAGCTGTTTAGGTGATGCTGGAAGTGTGTGTGGGGAAACAGCATAGGTTTCTTAGAAATGGAAATCCTCCTTTGAATTTATTTCCATCCCTTCCTTCTTGATTACAGAGATCCAGGAAAAATAGTGCCCAGGGACACTGTGTATAGAGAAGAAACATGACTTCTTGGGGTATATCACTCAGATACACTTTGATGTGAATGACTCCACTAGGGTTGTGCAGCTTGGAAGCCTCTTGCATTTACAGTATTAGTTAATAAGAAAAAGCATTACTGAGTGCCTACTGTGATTCAGGATCTGTCCTACATGGAGAGGTCCAGAACATGAAACTCTCAGAATCTTTCTTACTTTGTCAAGTGGAGGTCCTCACCATGTTGTTCTGCATACCTAGCCCACAGTGAGCACATAGGAAATGGTAGCTATAATTATGATAAGCATTTTCTCATTTCATTCCCATTATAGTTTTATAATTCAGTTCTAACTCATGGGGACATTGAGGTTCAGAGAACACAGGACTTGCCCAATATAAGACAGCTGAGTGGCAGAGGATTAATTTGAACTCAGATTTGGGAGCCTGTGCTCATTCTACACTCAGTTGATTTTTACCTATTTCCAAAGATGAATCTTTAATCTAAAGTCCTTTTCTTCCAAGCCCCTCTTCCTATGTCCAACATAAATATTAATGCAGCTACCATCTGCCACCACGTAAAAACACTTGGTCAAATCTATTTTAGCAATTGAAGCAAAATTGCTTTTTGTTTGATTTAGTGTATCTGTGTTATGCTTTCTTTTGACTATCCAGTCCATTTTTGAAGTGGAGTCTTGGTTGCCTAGGGAACTAGCATACAGCATCGGTATTTTTTTTAATGAGATGTAAGTTCAAAGTTGTTAGAATTGTTGGCTGAATTTCAAGTGGTGACCTCTGTGTTCACTGGAAAGTAACATAACTACATATATATATACATATACATATATATATGTACAAATATATAATAAAATTAAAAGTGGGAGAAAATTAGGGGAATTGATGAGAGTTGTTGAAAAATAAGATTTTTAAGTTGCAGATATTCTGCCTGTAGTTGGAAGCTAGGTAAATCATTATCTTTATTTCAGACTATATAATTTGCACATAATTCTTTTTGCTTTGAGACATGTTTTACGTGTTTTTAAATGGAAATAAATTTTGTGTGCTATGTTATAGGAAATATGTAGCCATGAATAGTTTTGAGTTCCTTTCTGGAATGCTGGAATGGCCCTATATAAAGTCTATGGGATTTTGCCTCTTCCTAGCCTTCACTTTCTTTTTAAAGAACCTGGGCTTAGTTCAGTGATTCAAAACTCTCACATTGCACCAGCTATCATAATATAGATAATTGAAAAAAATATATAAAAATTACTCAGAGCCCCTTCCTCTGGCTCAGGTAAAGATAAGGCCAGGGTAGAAAGATCCATCCTGAAGCCTGAAGTGATAAGGACTTTGGGAACTAAAGGCATGGTCAAAGCAATGCTTGTCTGAGAAATCCAAAGCTCTTATCCCAAGAAGTATACCGTGGGTGCCAGCTTAAAGGGCTGAGGGGATGGAAATCTAAGGATTTGGAATGAAATGTTTGCAGCTAGGTAGAGTCAAAGTTGTGAACCTGAATTGCCATTGAACAAGGAGAAAGTCAGGTGGTAATTTGTCTTTTGCTTTAATGATGGCAGATGTTGGAAACTTGAGTGGATCAGTCTATGTTAAAAGGCCCATGTTGACAGAAAGGTAAATATTGCATGTTCTCACTAATACGTGGGAAGTAATAACTTTTTTTTTAGCTTATGGAAGTAGAGAGTAGAACTATGGGCATTAGAGGTTGAGAAGGGTAGGGGGCAGGGGAGGATGGGGAGAGGCTGGTTAACAAATACAAAATTATAGCTAGATAGGAGGAATGTGTTCACATATAGCACTGTAGGGTGAATATAGTTAACAACGGTTGATTTTATATTATCAATATTACAATACAGAGCTAGAAGATTCTGCGTATTCACAATACAAAGAAATGATAAATGTTTGAGATGATAGGTATGCTAGTTGTTCCAATTTGATCGTTACACATTTTATACACATATCAAAATATTGCTCTGTATCCCATAAATATGTACAATTATTATCTGTCAACTAAAATTAAAAAGAAAATAAAAAAGACCAGTGTTGGGACAAATATGTCCTCACCAAACATGTTTTAGCTCTTATATGTTTCCTTCTTATTTATATAAAGTAAAATTAAGCTTGACTATGAGGGTCCCAGACAGGTTTACTAAAAGCAGAGCCTGAGAACATGGAGCTTGGGGATGTATGTAAAAAAGTCCAGGGCTGAGGTTGGGATGAATGGTCTAGGATAGAACTACCCAACATGCATTTAATGGGTCTGGGCAAAGGGAGAATCAGTTATGTGGTGGGAATCAGAGACCCAAAACAGAGCTGGTGGAATGGGAATATAAAGCAGGAGGTACCCCAAGGTGCTGGGTA
The DNA here is from genome assembly GCF_009761245.1 of Sapajus apella. Classification (NCBI taxonomy): domain Eukaryota; kingdom Metazoa; phylum Chordata; class Mammalia; order Primates; family Cebidae; genus Sapajus; species Sapajus apella. Next base: position 7,777,446 of record NW_022436945.1, read on the forward strand.
TAGCCACAAAGGTATATTTCCTAAGGAGCCTCTGGCCTGGCTGGTAAGAGCTAGGCAGGAAGCTCTTAAGACTTATTGGGCCTTGAAGATGGGTAGGGTCTGATGGAGTGATTTAAAGGGGAGAGCATTTCAGTGGAAACATACCCATGAGGAGCCAATATGCGAAGGGTGGCTGAAATATTTCATAGATCCCTCTTACCCGCTCTCCTCAGCTGTGTGACACCAACATAATGCTATTTAAGGGTCACTTTTCTGGCACATCTGAGACCTTTCAGCTGAGCCCTTTCCTCAGCAAATGCTGAGATAATAAAGCCAGCAGTTGGTGACACCATGGGTTAGGAGGGTAGCCATTAACATTGTTTTGAAACATCTCCTTCTCTCATAATGTTATTCTGATTGGTGATGAAATATCACAACAAAGTAACCTCTATTCTATAAAGACACTCAGACTGACCAGACAAAGGACATTCCAGAGGAAGTTCGCTGGAAGGCAAAGTACTTTCTACCTAAAAGGGACAGTGGCAGTGAAGCGCAATGCCTAGTAAATGAGTAAATGCAGAAGGGAAATGTGTGCAAGGATCAGCAATTAGAGAAGAAGGGGATGGTGAGCTTCTAAGAGCTAGTCCAGGAGCAGGAAGTTCTGTGTAATACTATAAAAGGGCTTAGAGTAAATGCAGTGTGAATGTGTGAGTTTCCTGCAATTCACACAGGAGTAGTCACAAGGAAGGGAACACAGGCTAGCGAGAGCAGCAGTCAGACACTGCCATGCCCACAGGGAGCGTGTGGACCAGCTCTTGGTGGGAGGAAGAACTGGAGGTCAAAATGGAAGACGCAGATGCTTCATATGTGCACAACAAGTATCCTAAATGTTAGTTCAGCAAAAATTATTTAGTATGTATATGTGTTATTTCCATTACATTTTTTTCTTAAAAAATTATTAGCTCCGGTTGAGAAAACCAATAAGTTAGTGAAACACTCAATTCGGGTGGATTTTTCCAGCCACTCATCCCCTGGATTAATGCTCAGACTGGACACTCTCTCCTAATGTGTGTCTATGTATATCCTTGTTTTCCTGATAGGAATGAAGGGGCTTTGGGTATTTACTTGTTTGAAATAAATGATCTTTGATGTAATGGAGTTGTATATAAATGTAGACAAGCTGCCTACTCTTAAAAATACTTCACTTTTCAAGTGCAGAAAGGTGTAAATTTAATGGCAAACTTATACAAATAAATCACTCCATATGCACTTGGTGATATGTGAATCTACAGTGCTTTCAGAAATAAAAATTGACTAAAATGTTTATATGAACATGTAAGTTCTTCACATTTGAAAAATATGATCAAGGACACAAAAGTATTTGTTAAGGCCCCTTTGTGGCAGAACTGACTTAAGACTCCCTCCCTGCAACAGACTGTGTGTAATTGTTGTGAGGAGGCCTAGGAATGTCTAGGTCTTTGTCTTCCACAACAGGTGTGAAGGCAAATGCTGCGTTGGAGGACCACACACTTTGAAACCTGTTCTGAGTGAAATGGTGGTACATTGTAAATCTCCTTGAAGCACTGAATTATTAGATTTAAAAGAGCCAGTATGCATAGACGTCAAGTAAATGGTTTATAATCTTGTTGTAGTTACATATGGCACTATTTGATAATCTAAAAAGCATGTCTTAGAGGCATAAGAATACATCTTTGAATAAGGTGCCAAGGATGGAAAACCTTCACATTAGTGACTTTAATATTTCCATTTTTGGATATTTCTGAGTGACCCCGGAAATGCATTAAACGTAGCCCTTTGCCATGGTTCATGTGATATAGAGCTTATTTTGGCCACAGAATCCATGTTAATAACCTTGTAGGTTATTTATTTCTGTCCCTATAAAATCTTTATATATTGGAAGGGGGTCAGTGGAAATTTCCTGGTTATACTTGACTCCATTTTTCTGGGATAAATGGTATGTTGTAGTGACATTCTTAAACATTCCTCCTGGATGTTAAGGGTCTGTCATAGGAATAAACGTGTGGGAAACATTTTTCCATTGTTATAGGAATTCCAGAGCAGGAACAGAAACTGATAACTGTGGTTCGTTAGAACATGTGGCAGTGGTCCATAAGCAGTCATAAAGAAGTTATATGACTTGCTGTCTGTAGCTATTCTCTGAGGGGCCCTCTGTGTTTAATTCCTAAAGAACAAAAATGATCCCAAGGAGACAGGAAAGCCAAACTTGACCTTTGAATGTTCAAGTTCAAAGACTAAGGCAAGGACATAGGGCAGTTGGCTGCCAGGGTAATAAGAGAAAGGAGGGCAAGGGATCTGCTGTCCAGCATGGGTGCTGAAGAACATGCTAATTAATTTGATTGTGGTAATCATTACCCAATGTGTATGTATATCAAGTCACCTGTGACACACTTTGATTACAGTCAGTCTTTATTTGACAATCAAATATTTTGGATAAAAAGCGTGGAGGATAGGAACTGAAAAATGATCAAGAATTCACAGTAGCAAATACAAGGAATGTAAAAGGAGAAAGATTGGAAGTTGACCATATTGCCTGGAAGTAAGATCTTGAGCTTTCATTAACAGATGTTTGTATAATCTCTTTTTGAATACTGCTCTTAGAGATGAGACATTCTATTTTGGTTCAGTTCTAATTTTTTGTTTTGAGATGGAGTTTAGCTCTTTGTTCCCCAGGCTGGAGTGCAGTGGCACGATCTTGGCTGACTGCAACTTTTGCCTCCTGGGTTTAAACGATTCTTCTGTCTCAGCCTTCCAAGTAGCCTGGATTACAGGCACCCACTACCACACCCGACTAATTTTCCTATTTTTAGTAGAGATGGGGTTTCACCATGTTGGCTGGACTGGTCTCGAACTCCTGACCTCAGGTGATCTGCCCACCTCGGCCTCCCAAAGCACTGGGACTATAGGCATGAGCCACTGTGCCAGCCCGATTTCTAATTTTTAAAATCTTTTGTATATTGAACACAAACCTTCATTTTCTTTTTATTAGTACTAGATAATTTTCAGATACCTCACGATTCCTTCTTTTCCTAAATATTTAGTGATAACCTGCCACCTGCAGGCACTATTATTGGTGTTGGAAATACGTTGTTAACAAGAAAGACAAGGTCTAAAGACATGGAGCTTACATTTTAGTGAGGGCAGACAAAAATATGCAAGTAAATGAGTGAACACAAACAAAAAATCGAAGAGCAAGGAGCAGTGTGCAGAGAATTGAATGAGGTGACATGATGTGGAGTGTCTGGGAGGCCATGGGAAGGCTTCCCTGAGAAGTAACTTACAAACTATGAGAAGATTGCACACTAACTATAGGAGACAGCTGTGGTAAGGACATAAGGTGAGTATGAACCTTGTCATGTTAGAGGAGCTTAAGCAAGACTTCTGTGGTTGGAGTATAGTGTGTGACGGAGAGAGTAGCCCAAGGTGAGGATGGAAAGGAAAGGCAAGGGCAAGGACTTTGTGAGTTAGGAAAGGGATAGGCTTTTATTTAACTGTGATGGAAAGCCATCAGAAGTTTTAAACAGGGAAATGGGGCCAAGCTATGTACTTTCCAAAAGGATCACCCTGGCTGCTGGGTGGAGAATAGAAGTTAGGGAAGCAAGGGTGCAAGAGCAGTGACACCAGGGGGCTATATTGATACTTCTGGTGGGAGATGACGGGGATGGGTTAGGAGGGTAGTGATGGAACAGTAGAAAAATGAACATGGATAGGGAAAATGTGGCACATATACACCATGGAATATTATACAGCCATCAAAAACGATGAGTTTGGGTCCTTTGTAGGGACATGGATGAACCTGGAAACCATCATTCTCAGCAAACTGACAGAAGAGCAGAAGATCAAACACTGCATGTTCTCACTCATAGGCGGGTGTTGAACAATGAGAACACATGGACACAGGGAGGGGAGCACTACACACTGGGGTCAGTTGGAGGGAAATAGGGGAGGGACAGTAGGGGGTGGGGAGCTGGGGAGAGATAGCAAGGGGGAAATGCCAGATGTAGGTGATGGGGAGGAAGGCAGCAAATCACACTGCCACGTGTGTACCTGTGCAACAATTTTGCATGTTCTTCACATGTACCCCAAAACCTAAAATGCAATAAAATAAATAAATGGGTAAAAAAAAAGAAAAATGAACATGTTACAGATGTGTTTTTGAGGTCTTGATGGATAGATTGGATATTGAATATAAGGCAAGAGAGGAGTTAAGGATAACACCTAGACCCTTAGCTTGCACAATAGGTGGATCGTGCCCCTATTCCTGAGAGGGGGAATATGTATTGTCATTTCTCCTCTGTACTAAAATATCATAAGTGGTATCGTTTATAAAAGAATTTGACATATCAGATTAAGAGCAGTTAGAAAGGAAAATGCTTACCATTACAGAGTTTCTTTCGTTTTTGCTAGAATTCAAATATTCCTATGCTAAATTTGTTTATCTAAAATTTAAAATTCACTTTAGAATTCTAAAGTTGTTGTTAGAGACAAGATGTTTATAGTACACATGAATGTTTTCTTGATATGTTAAGACCTCATAGTCAGTATTTAACGAGGAAAAAATTATATATTTTGAAAAGTTTTAACATAAAGTGAAAAAGTATGAAATATTAGGTGATGAAAAATTCTCAGAGATTATTTCAAAAGGTAAGACTGATAAAAGATTAATGTCTTCAGAAATCCCTGGGACTGCGTCATTCATAAAGAAGAGAGGTTTAATTGGCTGATGATTTTGCAGGCTGTACAGGCATGGAGCTGGCACCTGCTTCATTTCTGGGGAATCCTCAGGGAACTTTTCCTCATGGTAGATGGCAAAATGGGAGCAGGCACCTCAAATGGCAGGAGCAGACACCTCACATGACGAGAGCAGGAGCAGAAGAGAGAGCAAGGTGAAGGATGCCAAACACTTTTAAACAGCCAGAGCTTGTGAGAACTCACTGTCATGAGGTCTGCACTAAGTGGGTGGTGCTAAACCATTCACGAGAAATCCACCTCCACGATCCAATCGCCTCACACCAGTCCTCCCCTCTGACATTGGGAATTACATTTCAATATGAGATTTAGGGGAACAAATACCCAAACTGTATCAGTCAATATCCTTAATGAGGTATTCTTACAAATCAATTTTTTAAAAATGACAAACAATAAGAAAAATGAGCAAAGAACACAAAAAAGCAATTTACAAAAGAAAAGGTCAATATCATGAAAGAAAGCTAAACCACACCCACAGCAGTAATCCAATCTTTCAATATTAAAAAAAAAAAAAAGAAACAGTATTAATAGTGAATAAGAATACAAACTGTAGAGCTAGAATTTATGAGTTTGAAGACCTAAAATTTACTAACTGTGTAACTTTGGGCAAGTACCTTGATCTTTGTTTCTGTTTCCTCATCTGTGAACTGATAGGATAGTATCCATGTCATTAGATTGTTTTGGGTATTAAATGGGTGTTAATACAGGTAGGTTACTTAGAACAGTGCCTAGGGTATAGCAAATGTGTGAGTTTTAGAAATTACTGTTACTATTGCTGTTTGGTGTTTATATTTTTCTTAAATGTTTATAAAATGACAATACCTAATGTTGGCTAAGTGGGGGAAATGAGTATTTTTATACATTGTGGGTGAAAGTATATATTGGATTATTATTTTGGGAAGAAAGTTTCGCAATATGTCTCAGTAGTGTTAAACCAAATGAAATCTTTAATAAATAGAATTCTTCTTTTGGGAATTTAACCAATAATCTATACAATTATTTGCCCCAATGGATAGTCACAAGAGTGTTACTTACAATGGTAAAAAGTTAGCAAAAGCCTGACCTCCAGGTAAAGGAGGTGGTTTGAATTTATTCATTTAATTTCATTTACTCTCAACTAAACTTCATTAAAACTATTGTAAAAGTATTACTTTTTATTGAAGTAAAATGTACACACAGGAAAATATATTAAATGGACAATTTAATGAGTTTTGAGAAACGTATACACCCATGTCAGCAAGCTCTCAATCAAGAATATCTCCATCCTTCTGGGAAGTTTCCTCTTGCTCTATTCCAGTCAGTCTCCACCTCCACGGACTACACTGTTCAGATTTCTCTCACTGTAGATTAGTTTTCCTTGTTCTTGAACTTCACATAAATGAAATAATACAGTGTGGTCTCCTTTGCATCTGGCTTCTTTCATTGAAGACACTATTTCTGAGAACTCATTTATGTCATTGTTATATCGGTAGTTAATCCACTACTTTGGATTCCCATATCCTCTGTCCCTTTATTACTGAGTAGTTACTAATAGAAAAAAAATCCATTTTTGAATAAACTCGAATTTGTTTTTTTCCCATTGCTTTTACTGTTTTTGTTGTTTTTGACTGTCATGAATAAATCTGTTATGAACATTCTTGTACAAGATTTTTTGTGGTCATATTTTTCACTTCTCTTGGGGGAAGAAAAATACTTAGGAGTACAATTGGTAGGCCATGGAGTGAGTGTATGTTTAATGTTATGATAAACTGCTAAACAGTTTTACAAAGTAATTGAACAATTTTATACTTTCACCAGTATTGTTTAATATATGTTGCTTCATTTCTTTGTGAACATTTGGTGTTATGAGGGTTTTTCTTTTTTAAGCTATTCTCCTATGTGTGAAGTAGTATCTAATTGCAGTTTTAATGCATTTCTCTGCTGAGCACCTTTACATATGCTTATTGGCCATTCACACATCTACTTAAAACTTTTGCCTAAGGTTGTAAAGATGTTCTAAATTTTCTTCTGGAAAACTTAGGGTTTTAACTTAGACATTTAGGTTTATCACGCATTGCTAATTAATTTTTGTGTATGATGTGAGGTAGAGATTGAGGTTCATGTTTTCATAGTTTTTTATCTGGTTGTTTCAGATCAATCTATTTTAAACTATTCTTTCCGCATTGATATATGCGTATCTTTGTTGAAAATCAATTAACACCACATGTACAGGCTTATTTCTGAACTCTATATTATGTTACATTCATCTATTCATTCTTATGCTATACTCTTGATTATTGCAACTTTATAGGAAGTCTTGAAATCAGATAATATAAATAATCCATTGTACTTCAAAATTGTTTTGACTGTTCTAAGTCCTTCAAATTTCCATATAAATTTTAGAATCAATGTGTAAGTTGCTTCCTAAAAGCCTAGAGATATATATAGACAAAGACATATATCTAAGCATAGTCATTTTTGTTTAGTTTGATGCAGCAATGAATTGTAAATAATCTAAATGCTGATCAATAAGGAACTGGTACAATATAGTATGTAACATTTACACAATGAAATTTTATGCAACCATTAAAGAATAAAATAGATCTATATGTTCTAATAAAGTAGATCTATGTGTGCTAATTCTAAAAGACATATTACGTGAGAAAGTCAATAGGCAGAACAGTGTAGAGTATGCTCTCATTTATTTTAAAAATAAAGGTATAGATGCATACATATACACACACACAACACACATATATACACATATATATACTTTCTATATATGCATAAAACTTATTGGTTTATTTAACTGAAAAGTTGATGGTTGATTTGTCCTTCAGACTATATCCAGGGGCTCACAGGATGTTACTAGAAACTGTTCCTCACTCGTAGCTTGACTCCACTTTTCTTTGTGTTGGCTTCATTGTCAGCTTCTTCCAAGCCATGGGCAGCTCCAGGCTTTCACAGTTATTGCAGTTCATGGCAGACATTATTAATCTCACTGCTCTTTTACTAAATATAATAGAGGATTTCCAGTCTTGTTTGAGTTATTTGTTCATCCTCTGGATCCCTCACTGTGAATGGAGGGTTGAAGAACCTTGATTGGCCAAGTGGATTAAGTGCTTACATCTGTAACCAAAGGAGAGAAGGACACTATGGGAAAAGGAGCCGTTCAATGGAAGGGACAATGCCAAAGGAGGAAGGACACTATGGGTAAAGGAGCCATTCAATGGAAGGAACAATGTGCAGATTAAACCACATATGCCCAGATACTGACCTTAGTAGTGTCTTTTTTGGTCATGTGTAAGTCTGGTGACTTTCTATAAAAAGTGGCTAAAACTGTACCTCTGTATCTCAAGAGATTGTTTGATGCTTTGCCTTTCACTGTCAAGATTGAGCACACACATCCTTCTCTGATTTCCGTGATTTCCAGCTGTGGGCTCTTACTTGTTTCCCCTTTTTTGCTGAGTCCATTTGCAATGATAATCAACTTGCTTTTGACTCTCAGATCATACAATTTGGCTTAATGCACTAGAGCCCCTGGGAAAACACTTTACCTCTGTGATTAGTCTTACTGGAGTTCAACCTCTGGGTTGCCCTATGTCTGGGTAGGAGATCAGACAAAATTATCTGATCTCTTTCTGGTCACAAAAGTCCTTCTGGTCACATTAGTCCTCAATGGATCTGCCAAAGTGGCTGCTTTCATGCCTGTATTTCACTGCTAGGTCCTCTTGATTCCTATAAAGTTGCACGAGTGGACACAAAACTGGATATAGTACTTGACCACCTGCTTGTTTCCAAGTAAAAATCAGGTAATATTGCTGTGTGATCATAGATATTAAATTATTCTATAAGCTCTTCCTATTTTATTTTAAAATATATTTTATGATAACTAAAAGAATAGGTCTGGAATGTTCACATCACAAAGAAATGATAAATGTTTGAGGTGATGGATATCCCAGTTATCCAGATTTGATCATTACACACTGCATGCTTGCATCAAAATGTCATAAGTACCCCATCAATATGTACCACTATTACATATATATATATATATACATATATATATATATTTACAAATTATTTTGAAAAAAATAATAGGAAAAAATTGGGTAGTTAGTACTGTTTCTGAATGGAACAACTTCTTTGTTATAGACTAATATATTAATCTGAAATTGATTGGGATTAAAATTGTTCTAATATGATTATCACTACCTAGAGAGGAGGCCGAAGACAGTGAAATAAAAATGTCAAGAGATGATATAATAGTAAGGATAAAATTGGATATTTGGGTGAATTTTAGGATTTTAAAAACATGTGTTAAACGAGCTGAGCTGTTATCCAGATTAAGACAACCAGTAGGTACGAGAAGCTCAGAGAACAAAGCTTCTAATTATAGAAATATATTTATTCAAATAATGCATTGCTAATTTTGAAATAAATTGGGATGCAGAGAAAGAAACTGCCTTGGTTTACAGTTCCTAGATAAACAAGCAAATGTAGGAATTGATTTGCTTGATACATTCATTTGCTAATTCTTAACAAATCAGGGAAACATATTCTTTAGTCATATTTAGTTTTTAAATGGAAATGATGATCAATTATAGAGCTGAGAACATATAAGAGCTCTGCCCCCCGCAAATAATCCCCTACTCTCCTCTTTAGGACTGAGTCACACTACCCTTTTGCTTGGCCTGGCTCTTTAATCTTTGGACTAATATACTCAGGCCATCCTTTTTGATATTTTATTTAGATTTCCTATCATATTGGGTTATCCCACTGGAATATTTAAAATTTATATTATGCATCTAATATTGTTTATTGCAGAAAAATGAGAAATAGATAGAAGTTTAAAGAATGAAATAAAGACCAATTTTAATTCTAGCTACGTAAAAAATTTATCAATGTTATATAATTAATAACATTTTATTCTACATCATCAAATCTAAGAGACCATTGACTATAATTTGCATTATTTTGCTTACTACTAATAAAGAAGAAATGCTGTAAATTTAACTATTACATATTGCTCTGTTTTTTATTAAAAAATTTATACTCATTAAAAAAGTTCTTTTTAGGCAGGGCACAGTGGCTCACGCCTATAATTTCAGCAGGTTGGGATGCTGAGGTGGGCAGATTGCTTGAGCCCAGGAGTTTGAGGCCAGCCTGGGCAATGTGACAAAACTCCATCTCTACAAAAAATATGAAACTTAGCTGGACATCATGGCACATGCTTGTAGTCCCAGCTACTCAGGAGGCTGGGGTGGGAGGATCACTTGAGCCTGGGAGGTTGAGACTGAAGTGAGCCATGATCATGCCACTGCACTCCAGCCTGGGTGACAGAGTGAGACTCTTTTGATATAGACTTCTAACACATTTGGCTTTGGAAAGAAAGAAAGAAAGAAGAAAGAAAGAAAAGAAAGAAAGAAAGAAAGAAAGAAAGAAAGAAAAGAAAGAAAGAAAAGAAAGAAAGAAAGAAAGAAAGAAAAAATGGCTTAAGAAAGAAAATGTAAGAAAAACAAATCGGGTAAAGTAGTCCTAAAACCTCTTCACATTCAGAGTCTAACTTTACTAAGTCACTTTTTGAATCTGAGTTGTCAATATCTGGGCTTTTGCTTACATTTTTATCCTCTGTGCTATTAAGAACATTGATGATGTGGCATTTGTTGCAAGGTTGCTCTACTGTTGTCTCCTAAATTTTCATCCAAGCCCATCCATTCTCTTTTTCTTCCCTTTAGCATTGAAACTTTTCACTCTCTAGTTTAAGGTAGGCATGTGGTAGCCCAGCTAGAGACATTTCTGAGCCTCTCCTGCCTGGTAGCTTGGCATGACCATGGTCTGACAGGTGAGACGGGAAGAAATGCGTAAACTTATAGTTCGCATCCCTAAGGGGAAGCAGCTTTACTTGCCACTTCCTTTCATCCTTTCTTTGGGCTGAAATGCAAATGTAGTGAGTCAGCCTTAATCATGTAGAAAAACATACACTACAAATGGTGGAGCAACTAGATAGAAAGAACCTGGATCTCCTCGGATTACCTGTGGAGCAAAGCTGCCTGTCTGCCAGACTACACAGCTACTCTTGCAGAGGGGAAACACAAAGCTTCCATCTTGTTAAACTATGGTTATTGTCCAAGCAGCTAGATCAATATTCATAGTGTATGTGTTTAAAAATTATTCATTTTAATATCATATTGAAAAATACTTCTATATGACATTAAATATTTTTAATGCTAAATAATATTCAACTAAGCCCCTATTGTTGCGTTGTTCCAATTATTAAAGATATACCATCTTAACAATTTTAATTTTTATTAAAAAATTTTTTTTAGAGATAGCATTTCACTTTATTCACGCAAATTGCAGTGCAGTGGCATGATCATGGCTCACTGTAACCTCGAACTGCTTGGCTCAAGTGATCCCCTTGCTTCACCATCCTGAGTAGCTGGAACTACAAGTGCGCATCACCATGCCTGACTAATTTTTAAATTTTTGTAGAGACTAGGGTCTTGCCATGTTTACAGGCTGGTTTTGAACTCTTGGCCTTAAGGAATCCTCCTGCCTCTATCTCCCAAAGTTCTGGAATTATGGGTTCAAGGAACCTGGACTGACTATTCAGTTTTTCTGTATAAACAATACTGGAATGGAAATTCTATATGTATACACACACACATATACACTGTAAACACTCATATATGTGTGTCTATGCAGATTTCTGATTATTTCTTTAAAATAAACTTCTATGCATAGAGTTAGCTGGCTAAAGATCTTTCATATTTTTAAGGTTTTTGGAATTTATTACCAAGCTGACTACCAGTATTTTTGCACTAATTTTCAATATCACTAGGAATATATATACATTATAATACTGAGGTTGTAAAAATGTTTTCAAGGTATAGTTTGCATATAATAAATCCACAGATTAATATGTTCAGTTCCATATGTTTTCACAATTGTATACACCCGTGTAACTTCCAGTCAAAAAAAGATATATAGAGCATTTTCATTACCCTGAAAATTGTCTGGTGCCCTCCTTTTCTATCACCACTCCTCAGAGACAACCACTGTTTTGATGTCTAATTTTGTCTACTTTTGAATGTCTTCTAGATGAAAGTAGGCATTTTTTTTGTTCCTAGTTTCTTTTAACTTTCTTTGAGATTAATCCATATTGTAAATATCAGTAGAGCCTTGTTGTAGGAATTACTACATTAAAAAAAAAAAAAATCTGAGCATGGTGGTGCATGCCTGTAATTCCAGCAACTCAGGAGGCTGAAGCAGGAGGATCTCTTGAGACCAAGAGTCCAAGGCCAACCCCAGCAACATAGTGAGATACAATCTCTCAAAAAAAAATCAAAAATATCTTTTAAAAAATCTGTTCTTTTGTTGATAAATATCTGGGTTATTTCCAGTTCTGAGCTAATAGAAATATGACGTTTTGTGGACATATGGTTTTCATTTAATTTCTCTTGAGTAAATGCCTAAGAATGGGATTTCTGGGTCATAGGGCAGGTACACATTTAATTTTAATGAAAATGACATGTGGCTTTCCTAAATGTTTGTACAACTGTGTGCTTCCACCAGCAACGCATGAGAGTCCTAGCTCCTTCACATTCTGGCACACGTTTGACCTTATCGGTCTTTTAGATTTTAGTGATTCTAATGAGTGCAGAAGTATTAACTTGTATTTTCCTCATGACTAATGAAATTGAGCTTCTTTGTATCTTCTTACTGACCATTCACATATCTTTTATAAACAGTTAGCTTAAGTCTTTTTTAAAAATAAATTTTCTATTTATTACCAATTTGTAGTTCTTTATACATGCTGGATACAAGTTCTTTGTCAGTTATACATGTGAATTGTTTCTTCTCAAAGGTAGCCTTATAAACAGAAATTTTGATTAGAATGAAGTATAATTATCAATTTTTTATTATATACTTAGTTATTTCTTGTATCTTCTAAAAAAATTTTTATCTACCACAAGGTCACAAAGACATTCTGTGGTTTCTTTAGGATCTTTATGATTCTTATTTTCCAATATGATTTACAATTCATCTCAAATGAACTCTGTTATTGAAGTGAGGTAATGGTTAAGGTTCATTTATTTTCTGTTTTTAATACAGGTTTTCCAACACAGTGGTTAGAATAACTATCTTTCCGTTTTTACCAGAATGCCAAGTACAAATGGTATCTTAATGTTGTTTTAGAACCTGATGGACTCTCAACTTTGAATGTTTTCTGGGTTTCTCTAACATGCAACTCCAAAGGGCTAACTTCTGAACTGCAGCAAAAATTCCTGTTTTCTTTTCGTGAGTTGAGAAATTACCTTACCAGTGCTGATCTGGGGACATACACGCCAATCAAGATTAGAAGATAAAAGAATTATTGGCAACTATCAATCTGTTTTAAATTAGTGGGGATTTGGACTGACTTATGAAGCCTTAAAATGGCCATATTTGTATGATGTTGCTCAACTATGGCAGAGGTTAAAATATAGGTAAATACAAATTATGCCAAATAATGTAGAATAATTTAATAAAAGTTAGATCTGTAAAGCATGAGCTATGCTTGCTAGGGAAATAAAAGCAAACTGTTTTAAATGAATTTAATATAAAACTATAAAGAAAAATAGAGTCACATTCTGTATTTGTAGCTTATGAAGTAGCATAGGAAGTAGCTTGTGAAGATAAGTCAAATTACTTTGGTGATTTCACTCAGATTTTTATGACCTTGAAAAATAGAATCCATCCTCCTGATGTCAAAGTCTGAGATTCTCAAAAAAGAGTAAGTCTCAGTTCCACTGGGTTTTTCAGGGATTATAATATAGATAGATGGTTTAGAGCTCTAAGGAGAGTAAAATATTCACATTCGTTTCGGAGGGCTAATGGCTGAGAAAAGTGACTAGCTAAGCAGCTATAATAATTCCAATAGAGAGCCCTTTTACATTTTTTCTAATAATACAATTCATGTAATTTTTTATGCTACATAAGTCTTTTCCACATACTTCTAGATCTTTAGCTTCCATATGCTCAGTAAAAACTGTAAGATGGGTTCAAATCTTCCTTTTCTCTGAATTTTTTTATGAGTTAACTTCTTCCCATGACCTCTAGTAAGATGTCATGTTGCCTGGACTTAGAAACCTTGAGTAATTTTTTCCTCCATTCTCCCCACTTTCTTTTCTGACAAATGCTGAGGTTTATTATTTAAATATATTTCTTACATATATTTTATTAAATATTTCGCATTTTGTAGCTCGCCACATCTTAATTCATTATTTTTAGTTGGTGACTAAAAAATAATTCAGGGCTTTACTACAAAGGCAAATAATTGCCACAAAAAGAGAATTGTCATAGTCCCCCCAAGGAACTCCATCTTGTTAACTCCTTAAAATTGCTGAGTACATTTTTCTTAAGGGATTTTGCATTTATTTTTTCAGTAGTTTTATGTGGCTAAAAAACTATTTTATGTATTGAATAGAGTTCTAGTAATATCTGTGATGGCAGTCTTGTCAAAACACTCAAAATGTATCTCACTTGTTATCGAAATTTCGAAAACCTCTGTCCCTTCAAAAATTTACATGTTTTGATTTGGAAGCTATGGCAAACATCTTACATTTTGGAATGCTGTTGGGAACAATCCTCATAGAAACCATTTTAGTTTTCTAATTAGACAATGCAGTACAATGTTCAGGAGCCAACCTAGACAACTTCAGTTTATCCAAGACAATTCTAGTAACACCTTCGGAAACATCCCATGCAACAGAGAAATTTCCGCTTTCTAGCATTGCCCTGACAATATATTGGCAGCTTAAAGAATTGCAGTGCCTTAAATGCAAGCCATTGAAGATCCAAATGCTGTGAATTGGTTCTTTCTAACAGAGGAGAAAGACCCATAAGCCAGCCCCAAATGGTGTAAACAGGAGCAGTGCATAATTAAAAGCCATCTGCATGTCTTGTGTGCCCCTTTCTGTATGTGAAATAGGGCCAGCACTATGTGAGTACTTAAAAGCTCCTTTCAAAAATTTCAAATCCTTATTGAGACATTACCCTACAGTGCAGAGAATAAGACAAACCAAAGTATTCATGACCAACCCCCTCCCACTTCTTATTTTTGCATAAGATTTATAACCAAATTAACATAATGCCACACCATCACAGTAGATGTGTTTACTGTAGATTTTGAAACATTCTATAGTTCATGAAGAAAAGTTGAGCTGTAGGAGCTAAGAAAATAACTTTGTTGTATGTATCCATCAAGATTATATTCAAAAGTTCATTCTGAATTCGAATGGAGGCTGTGCCCTACTCCCACAAACAAATGCTAGTTCCTAAGCCTTTAGATTCAGAAGCTTTACTTTTTATTTTTTGTTTCTTGTCTTGGAAATATTATTATTATTATTATTTTTAAAAGAGGCTTTATTTTTAAGAGGACTTTTAGGTTTGCAGCAAAATTGAGAGGAATGATCAGAGATATCCTCTTTGCCCTTTGTCCTATACGTGCAGTTTCCCCCACAGCAACACCCCCCGCCACCAGGGCAGAAGTGTTATTTTATCTTTAGGATGCATTTGACTTCTAGGCACATGTTTAATATTTTTTTCTTTACTAGGAAGTAACAGGAAAAGGAGCCTATTCATTAGTTCTTGTAATAAGTTTGAGTCACAGTCGTTACTTGCTGGTACTCCTTTAAATCCCATAGTGATAGCCTGTCTTGCTTGAGAATAGATGTGTTTAGCAAGCAAGTTTAGAAGATGGATTCATTCTACACAGATCATCAGTACTATCCAAGGACACATTTTGTTGTGTTCTTGTGCTTTGGGATGTTTAGGGGGGGAATCTGAATTGTTATGAGGGGAAGTTGGCCCTGATGCCTTCAGAAGTTCCTTCCAACTCTTAGATTCTATGATTTTATGAAAGTTTTATTTTTGAAATGCTGCATTTCTAGTCAGTGAAAGTACAGGGTCCTTATGCAAATACATGTAAGAATACTCTAAGATCTTGAATTTAAAAATGTTTATGTTTAATTTTTTAAAATTAAAATAATTTTGCTTTCTGCATTTTGTACCTGTAGAATTTATATCATGGTTCCACTCTCTCAACATTTCCCACCACACTGAATTCTTTAATATGAGATTTCATCATAATTTTTAAGGTTCAATTTAATTCTTCTTTTCGAGAATAATTGATACTGTGTTCAGGATGGGATACAAATGACTGATACTCTAAAATGCATTTTTTTTACACTATCTACCTAGAGATAAAAGAAATGCAACAATTCTGAATTCCCACAGACCTATAAATTAGCAGAGCTTGCAGTCAGTCTTGCCTTACAGTCCCTCTATTGATTCACCTTATTATCCTCTAGGCTTACTGGTGTCTTAACTCGTCATTTCTGGTTGTTCTCGTCATTCATGAATGCAGCCAGAATTCAGCCCCTCCACTCTTTTGATGTCAGAGGACTTGGTATGCCCAGAACGTCATTCCTTGTATATGTGGCTCCTGCTGTTGCTGCCACAAAACCCAGTATTCGTAGAGCCGCTTGGTCTTAGTGTGGTTTTATGTGGCTAAGAGATGCAGTACCTGATGCATTCCATGCCTCTCTGGAGCTCAGAGTCTTTGTCCAGCTGGTTTTAGCTCTAGGGAGAGGAGCAAGTCTTGCCTTTTTCCTGTCTTCTGATTTTGCTTTCTGGCTCAGGACTAATCTCTTGGGATGACTGAGAGGAAAGATGCATTCCCTGCAGAGAAGTCCTCGTCTCCTACCTCGAAAGAGTGGTCTGGCTTCTATGGACCTGAAAAGATAATTACTAACTAACTTGACATGCATATCAGGGTTGTGTGGCTACTTCTTATGCATGAACAGTCTAATGAAGGGTGCTACATTGTTATTTACATGGACCTTATAGGGAAGGAAATGCAGGTGTGTTAAATTCTTTTTTCCCCCTTTATTCAAGACTATACTTTCTAATTTTTAAAAGTTGCAGTTCCTCCAAATTTTGTACCTCCAGGATAACTCCCAACTCTAGAGTGCTCCTCATTTAACAGTGATTATTATAAGTTCCACTTAGGAGAGAACAATCACAGTCTCTGTAACTTATTCAGCAATAATTATGTGGCTCTGTTAACTGAAACAATATACAGGTGGTATTAAACTTCATTAATTCTATAAATATATATTTTATTTGTACAAGGTGTCATTGCCATTATGGATCTCTGGAGATTGTGAAGAGTATGAGAAAACCCTGAAGAAAATTGTTTACATTGGAAAACCTGGGAGTAAAGTGGTTATAAAATGATTCACATTAGTTTAGAGTCAGAGTCAAGAGCTGTATCTGTGATAATAATACGGAACAAATGTTTTATTAAAGAAATTGTTTTCAAAGAAGTATAATAAATGTCTATGGAAATATGGATGAAATTCATAATTATTCTAAAAGCTATGAAAATTAGTGTGGCAAAGATCTTGTGCACTGTCACTTACACAAAAGGGGAAAATAAATTTTTCAGAGAATGTCTGCTTTCTGTTTTCCCCTGGCTATGTTGCTGCCTTGCTTTATTTTCTCATTTTTCCCAAGCTATAGCATAAAAACAAGGCTTCTATGAAAAGCACTAAAAATGTTTCATTGCCGTGGTTTAGGTTGAAAAAGCAAGGTCTGTGGATTCATTGTCTGAGTAGTGCTTTATGAAATTGGAAAGTATGGCTTCAAGGATGTTGGTAGTGAAAAAAAACTTAATTGCTGATTTCATTTACCTCTGTGACTACTAACATTGAGTCTTTTCTTTCAAAAGTAGATGTTTGCTGATTTTAAAACCATGTTTTAAAATATGTATTAAATCAGAGATTTTATTAGACTTAATGTTTGCCATCAGAAATTACAGGGAACTAATATATATATATATATATATTTAGGTCACATTGTATTTTGTGCCAGTCACTTTCCATGTATTTCTTCATTTAATTTTCACAACTTTAGAGGGAAATTGCTAATAATCTACCCATTCATTCATATATCCAATAAATGTTTATAACATGCTTGTTATGAACTAACCATAATGATAGCAATAATAACTACAATAAGATGTGCCTTGTGAGTTAAGAGAGAAGTCTGCTTATGATTGGAGTGATTGGAAAAGGGAGGGCTGGTTCTGGACTCAACACATTACTGATGCTAGCTAGAATTTTTCTGGATCTCAATTCTTTGGGAACTGTTATAGGAAGCAGAAATGAAGACAATTATTGGAAGTTTGGTTGAGATTTCCCAGCATGCATGGGTTTAGTGTCCATACCATATGGATAATCAGCATTGAAGAAGAGAAGAGGTCCCTTTTCATGGGCTGATTAAATTATTTGGCAGTGGTACTATTGCTATGGACAGAGAAAGCAGCACTTGTAATCCAAGGAGTGCCTAGAAAGAGTATGGATTGAGATTCACAGGATAGAATTTGAGATGTACAAATGTGGATATTAAAAGAGTGACATCACAGTGTGCACTGTGACATCACAGTGTGCACACGGGTTGTATACATTTGAAGAAAATGAAGCTTTGAGAAGTCATAGGAGATGATAAGCAAAGATACTGTGATTCAAATCCAGGTTTATATTATCTCCTTGGACAGTTTTTTAAACTATTTGTAGACATTGGTCTGAAATACTTTCCTCAAAAATTGTCTTGGCTATTGCAGGAAAAATAATCTGTATGAAGTGGAACACTTTTTGTAACAGTAAAACCTTTGGTGAATAGTGAGAAAGTCATTCCAAGTTGTACTTTGACTCTCTATCCTTTGTTCAAATTGTACTATTCACACATTCAGAGACAGAGTGTCTCTATGACTTAATTATGATGAGTATAATAATTGAGAGTAGGTAGTTATATTATGCCAGAGGAGATAATTAAATGGGGGAATTGCACTATTAGCTGGGCTTTTAGTGCCATGCATTATCCTTATGAAAGATGATATTATGATACCACTATACAGTGCTCAGATAAAAAATATTTACCGAGTCAACATTTCAGATCAGAGGTCATTAAGAAATACATTAGATACAGAAGACATCCCAGAGAAATCATTAAAATACTTTGGAAATTTTACAAGCATAAATGCAGGGCACAGACTTACTTTATGACCAGCGGCTTTATCATCAGTAGGATTGGCAATTCTTCCTGCAACCACAATTTTAGCAGAAATAAATTAATCATTCAAGTGAATATTATAAGAGCATAGTGCATAGTGGTAGCTTAGTTCCAAATCTTCCCACTTCTTTTCTTGGAAATCACGTACACAGAGAATAGGAAAAAACTGTCCTCATATTAGATTCTCATCAATGCTAGGAAACAGAGAGAATCTACAGTCTTAAGTTTTGTATTATTGTAGCCCAAGCAAATTAAATCAGCATTAACTTCATGGGAATGATGGGGGTTTTGGGGGCTAAAGGTGGGATGAAGAATGGGAGAGCAGAGAATGGCCTGTCAGTGGTAGAGCTTAGAAATCAGAAGCAGATACTCAAAATGTTTACACCCAAAAGGAGCGGGCCCGTCTCTGAATTGTGCTATGAATTTGACTGAGATACAACAGGATTCAGTTGCTAAGGAGGGTGGGTGAAAAGTTGCAGAGAGCAATTAGGAAAAATCAAGAGGTGACTGAGTTATTTTAGAAAATTCCATGTTCCAGAAAAAAGTGAACATTTTGAAAGGCAGGAGGTATACCCCTTAATACAGTCACATAGGATGAAGGGAAATTAGAGCTGGGAGTAGAAGCTCTTCCAAACCAGGCTAGACACTAAGAGGCAAAGGAGATGTGGATTGTATTATAAATAAATCACCTACTACTACTTAACAATGTCAGGGAGAGCTGTTGAATGAAGAAACCTAGAGAACGATTTACTGGTTCTCTTGCTAATAGCTGGCCCAAGAAATTCCAACTCATTTAAACATGAAAAAATGGAGTAAAAATGTAGACAAAAGTAGCATTAAAATGTGCAAAAGATCACCCAAAATTTAGTAAGAAAACTCATTAAAAATGTCACCCTAAAGCAGATAATTTTACAATCCAAAATTTCAATGTGAATTAAAACAAGTAATGTGGAAGTTGCAGCTTTGAAGGAATACCATGAAATAGAAATCAAAGAAATCAGGGACAAGTTGAGCAGTCAACAGAAGGTGTGAGCCAGACTGTCCAAAGAGTTGAATCAGAGAGTGGTATATTTCAAGGAAGAATGATGACAGAGAATAGACATCATAGAAGCACAGTAAAAGGCACAGGAAAAATAAGTAAGAAAAACGAAGTATAAATAGAAACAATGATTAGAGAGAAAAGAGAGAGAGAGAATAAAGACAAAGGAGATTCACCATATGCAGAATTGGAGTTTCTGAAGGAAAACTCCCCAAATAATGTAATGTAACAATTTTATAAAATATACTTTATGAAAACTCTCCAGAAAACAAAGAAAATCTGAAGTTACGTATTGAAAGAGTGCACTGAATTCTATGGAAAAGTGACCCAGAGTGGTCAATGTCAAGATGCAGCAGAATAGGCTATAAAGAATCGATATGAGACAAAATGATTGTGTCATCTATAAATGAAAGAAAATCAGGCAGTCAGAGTTCTCCCTGCAACATTGAATTTCAGATAGCAGTGAGCCAACACCTAGAAGTTATTCAAGGAAGTAATTGTTTCTCAAGAATTTTATATCCAGTCTAGCTGTCTGTGATGCTAAATAATAGGGGTCAACTTGATTGGATGGAAGGATGCCCAAATGGCCAGGGAAGTATTGTTTCTGGGTGTGTTTATGAGGGTATTGCCAGAGGAGATTGATGTTTCAGTCGGTGGACTCAGAGAGGAAGACCCACCTTCAGTGTGGGTGGGCACCATCTCCTCACCTTCTAGTCAGGTGAAGAAGGTGGGATAACCTTGCTTGCTGAGTCTTCTGGCCCTCTTCTTCCCATGCTGGCTGCGGGCTTCTGCTCCTTCTGTCCTTGGACATTAGACTCCAGGTTCTGTGATCCCTGGACTGTGGGACTCATGCCAACAGCTTGCTGGGACTCTTGGGCTGCAGACTAAAGGTTGTATTGTCTCTTTTGGCTTCCCTGGTTTTGAGGCTTTCGGACTTGAATTTAGCCATTCCTGGCTTCTCTCTTCCCCAGCTTGCAGGCTTATCATGGGACTTTGCCCTGTGATTGTGTGAGCCAATTGTCCCTAATAAACTTCCTTTTTAATATACATGTATCTTATTGGTTCTGTCCCTCCAGGGAACCACGATTAATACATTGATTTTCAAGTATACAGTTTGAACATGTAAAAACTCAGGGCCTATTGTTCATATAATCCCTTCTTAAAATAGTCTACTAGAGGATAAACTCTGGTCTATTAAGAGATGAAAAAGGAAATTTCAGCAAAACAAATAAGCATTAAACACATTTAACTGATTTTAAGACAAAATCATAGGTAAGACAAGGGTGTCAATATGACATGTTAACAGCATGCCATAGTGGTTTGCTGCACCTATCAACTCATCACTTAGGTATTAAGCCCCACATGCATTAGCTATTTATCCTGATGCTCTCTCTATCCCTGCAAGTTCCCCCCCCGCCCCCACACACCAACAGGCCCCCAAATCCCCTTTCTATAGGAAAAAAATAAAATGGAGAAAATTGGCTTTCCCATTTACTGCCTGTGAGCTTCAAAATCAACCTTCTACATTTTTCTCTTTGGTGCTGGGGCTGGTTCCCAGGTTCAAACTGCAGTTGGGAGTTTCCTTTGCCTGCTTTCTTCTGTCAATAGGGAGCACTAAGGGAGGTTGGAAGCCAGGAGCAGAGCAAAGGAACTTTCTTGTGGTTTGTTGCTGTTTGTGACTGTTATCCCTGCAGCTACACTGCCCTAGTAGAAGTGGTTAGTTCTACTCCTCAGCTTCCAGTGCAACCCTTGGAAATAGCTTTGTTTTTTCTCTGAGGTACGAGCCTCCACTCTTCTAGGCCCCTCTTCTCACGTCCTAGCTTCTTATAACTCCATTCTCTTTCCATTTGCAGCCTCATTTCTCAGGGTGGTACCAGCGTTCTGCAGTTATCTCTTGCTGTACCTCACTGCTCCCTTCTTGTTCTTTCACCTTTTCAATACCTGTGTAACCCATTCCCTATTTTAAATTCCATCTGATAAAATATGTATCCCCCGAGTTACCCTTTTGTGGTTCAGTTTCCTCAGATGTGGTTCAGTTTCCTTAGGAGATGATGATGGTGATGATGACTGATGGTAATGGTGACGATAATCCTTACCTCTTTA
Source organism: Sapajus apella (assembly GCF_009761245.1). Taxonomy (NCBI): domain Eukaryota; kingdom Metazoa; phylum Chordata; class Mammalia; order Primates; family Cebidae; genus Sapajus; species Sapajus apella. The sequence goes on from NW_022436945.1 coordinate 7,799,455, forward strand.
GGCTGTTGTAAAGATTAAATGAGTTAATCTATGTGAGTTCTGAAAACTATAGCACAGAATAAGCCCACTATAAAATTATTATGAAAAGATTTACCCACCCCCTTCAACTCCCCAAAAATAGCACGTGGCCTTGACAGATTTATAGAGGACTATTATGAAAACTTTACCATGCAGATGTTTCTATTGCTATTTAATCTATTTTAGAAGGGAGAGAAAGATGAAAAGCTCCCAGATCAATTTTTGTGATGTGAGTATAACCTTGATAACAAAGCATAAGAAAAATTTTATAAAAATTATAACAATCTCACTTTACAAATAAAGATGAAAAATCTTAAATAATGCATTCAGAAAGAAAACTTCCAGCACATTAAGGAATAATACATCATGACCATGTCAGAAATGAAAAAAAGTCTCAATGTTAGAAACTCTTTTAACATAATTCATTATATTAATAGGTATAATTAGTTTAATTTACTGTTTGAGGCCTTAGGGCTTGCTTAGTCTGTGATGCCCTTCTCCTCTCTATCTTCACTCCCTTGGTGATCTCAAGTTCTCTTGACTTCAAATGTTATCCATGTCCTGTTTTTGTATAGGCTTCAAGTTAAGAATTACGTTTACAATTTTTTAGTAAAAAGCGACAACAGAAAAACAATTTTAAAAAGCTCCAATAGAGACCATGTGTGCCTCAAAAAGCCTGAAATGTTTATTACAGCTAGTGCTCGACTTACGACCATGGTCGGGTCCGTGGACTGGTCGTAACACGATTTGGTCGTAAGTTGAGTAGGCTAGCTGAGCATCTAGCTCTTTGCAGCAAAGGTTTGACCATACTCTTAGATACAGTATAATGGCTTTTGAAGTGGAATGACTTTAACATTTAATAAAAACTGAATATGGTACATATTCAGAAAAGTACACACACCCTATGTGTACTGCTCTATGAATTTCAGAAACTGATCATAGCTATGCAACCAGCACTCAGCTCAAGAAACAGAATATTACTTGGTTTCCAGAAGCTACCTTGTTCTGGGAGTGGCCTGGTTTTTGTTCTGATGCATATCCACATTTCCACGTCATTATCATCTTTAGAGTACAGTTTTCAAACGTGCCTCTCATATTCTTGATTAATTCTTTACTAATTTCCTTCCACCAGAAGTAAATATGACTGAACTTTATCATCTTGACCAATTCCTTTTAACAACTTGAAACCTTTAACAGAAAAGAAAATTCAAAACTCTATCAAGTCAAGCAGCATGAAACTAACACGACAGCATCGTGTAGGATGGCAGTGTATATTTTTTCCTAAATAGACAGAACATAATGCTGAGAAATAACATAGTACTTCACTTTAAATAGATGAGAGGGAATTATGCTTTGTGTCTTCAAGGTAGCACATACACAATTTAATGCCAGAGTTGCTATGGAAACTATTGAATGATAGGAAAGATAGTTGCATAAATCTGTAAAATTCATGAATTTCTGAGAATTTTCAGCTTTTAGTTTATATAATACACAGAACTTCTTACCCAATGAAGCATTCATCTACTTAGTAAACATATTTTTTTTGTCTATATATGCTGAAATACTTCTATTGATTGAATTAGTCTGAAAAACCTACCTGAATTTTAAAAATTCTGTTTTGAAGGCTTAAAATTGTAAAACTTTTTTTTTGTTTGTTTGTTTTTTTGAGAAGGAGCCTTGCTCTGTCACCCAGGCTGGAGTGCAGTGGCATGATCTTGGCTCACTGCAACCTCTGCCTCCTGGGTTCAAATGATTCTCGTGCCTCAGCCTCCTGAGTAGCTGGGATTACAGGTGTGCATCACCACGCCTGGCTAATTTTTGTATTTTTAGTAGAGATGGGGTTTCACCATTTTGGCCAGGCTTGTCTTGAGCTTCTGGCCTCAGGTAATCTGCCTGCCTCGGCCTCCCAAAGTGCTGGGATTACAGGTGTGAACCATCTTGCTGGGCCCATATTTGTTTGTTTGTTTGTTTTTAAGAGAAAAGTATACACATGTCTTTTGCTTATGTAAAGATTGAAGTTCTGTTAACAATTTACATTATTATATTAAAGGCACTGTTTAGCCTTTTAGAAATTTAACAGGGATAAGAGATCTGTAGGAAAATGAGAAGCCTGATCATTGGAAATCAATATATTACAAATACTAATTTTTGATTCCAAAGTGGATCTGAAATCCATTTAGAAAAGATGGGGGGAATCTATGTCCTAGCCTACAGAGAGTTTCACTTACCTTTTAATATGAACTTGTTAATTCAATAAGCCTTTATTGATGCCTTCTCTCTCAGCATTTTCCAGAGATAGAGCAGAAAACAAGACCTCAGGAGCAGAATTACTGTTATCACTGATGCTTTCCTTCTGCCAGTGGTAGACAAATGATAATCAAAAGTATTAGCCAGTAATAGGCGTTCTAATGAGAATCAAACAGAAGGGCTGTTTATTTTACTAGCGGGTAGTCAGGGAAGTTCTCATCAGGAGATTACATTTGATCTGAATTCTGAATTGCAAAAAGGAGGCAACTGGGTGAAGATTGGGAAACACCACTCAGGTGGAGGAAAAACTGGAACAAAGGGCTCTAGAACATGGATGAGCACAAGAACTGCAAGCCACTTTTAGTACTTAGTGTCCAAGTCCAAGTAAAATTCAGAGATCACTGTGTTTTTGAACATTTGGAGTATGCCATTAAAAGGAAAGGAAAGTTTTGCCTTTTCTGTTGACTACCTTCTCTGCAGTCACAGCCTTGATGCTTCAAAGTGATCTCCTGCTCTCAGACAGAAACAGAGGATTCAACCACAGTATTCTAGCTCAGTATGCAAACTACTTATACATATACATATCTTTTTATTCTCCACTGCCTCCTTTTCCTTGCCCACTCTCCTTCCCGTCAGCTTTCTTGACTTCTTGACTTCTTCCCTCCCTCCCTCCCTCCCTCCCCCCCTCCCCCCCTCCCCCCCTCC